>NW_026126578.1:7860000-8405000 GCF_943737965.1 Phodopus roborovskii
TGGACTCTTGCACTGAGTAAAGACACAGTCAAACTTCTTTCACTGCATTTTACTGTGTTGCTGAGAATTGTACCTGGACCCTCACACATGCTGGGCAAGTTCCCCATCTCTGATCTACACCTCTAACCCCCTGGGCCTCATAATGAAGCTCAAATAATTGAGTTACTATTATTTTCTTATTTTCTTTTAGGTAACCTACCAGCTTCAAACTGGAAATAAATATTCTGTGCAGCTCTAAGATACTTTTTATTGGAATTTTATTACTACAAGATAATTTTCTCATAGTAATATCATTATTTCATAAAAGTAAGGGGATGTGTCTGGGATGAGGACTGTTATCACCAGAAGAGCCCTAGAATCTAGGTAAAACATGTAAAATCTATAAATGAGGAAAGAAGACATGTGTCAGCAAAATGAATTCCTCAGTTGCTCTCTGAATGCTGCCACATTTTGTTAACAAGGCACCATGAAGTACTTCCTTTCTAGGGAGTCCTTGGTCTGAAGTCTGTTGTGAACTCTGATTTCTATAGCTAATTCATCCACATTAAGTGAGTCAAATAGCAAGATACATTCTGACTGATAGGCTATGATTGGTAGAATTAAGGGTAATTGATTACAACATGTATCTGAGTGTTTTATTGTTTTATCTTAATGAGCTAGAGTATACTTTGTAGCTTTGAACTGGGACTCAAGAAACTATTTGTAGCTCAAACTCTGCTACCAACTATCTGAGTAATGACTTCAGTGAATCATTTCATTTTTTTGAAGCTCATTTTTCTTATAGGAAAAATTAAGAGTTTGAGTGTGTTAATTGTCCTGGTACAAAGTTTTGTCAGTCAGTGATTCCAACAGTCCATATATTTCCTTTAGTGAAATCACAGTACTGGTAAGTCACTCATTTTACAGAACTAAACTTGCATCCAGTTCTGTGGTTCTGAATTGCTGTAGTGTCAGTCAGTTGTCAGTGTGGTTCCCCCATGACAGGATGTTGCCTAAGAAATCTCCATGCAACTGATCTTGAAAAGGCAGTTGATAAAAATCAAAATTGAGGGAGATACATGCTTTAGAGGGCCAGGATTTCCCACATCAATGAATGTTGATAATATAGGCCATTGTATTTTATCATGCTAGGAACCCAATTACAGGAGAATTTCAGATGTTAGATATTACATGCAAAGACAAGTTAACATAGTTTAGGTAGGATGTCTTTGGTTCAAAGGCATAGTAACATAAGTGTTTAGGTGAGCCCTACAAAGTGGTTAGACAGGTTAGGCTCTTTTTCAAGTATTATAAAAGTTAACTTTTGAAGGAAAAGGGGGGGAAAGGAGATTTTTCAGTTGTTTTGTTCTCTTGAGATATTACTTTACTATAATGCCTTGTTTCTCCTCTCTTACAACTTAATTTTACTAAGAGAACTCGTTTTTCCACATGAAAGGGCCTTTTCTGCTGTCACCTTGTTACCAGTCATTAGCAGAAGGACATAAATAATGCTAGTTTAGAAAATATATTTTCTAATACAATATAGAGAATTCCTGTTAAATTTTTTAAATAATTATAGTCATTCCATTATATGCCTTAGCATCAAAACCTAAAAGAACCTTAATTATTCTTCTGAGACAGGAAGGTAACTGGACCTGAATGATTGAGGCCAAGTCTGGACAACATATAGAGATTAATATATGTATATGTGTGTGTGTGTTGTTGTTGTTGGCCACAAATTAACATTTTACTGTTATTTTTCTTTAAAACCATGTAATGTAGTTTTGATGTATTAACTGCCTTAAAATTTTACTTTCTAAAAATTGAATGAAATAACTTCTTTTAATGAAAAAAAATGGGTTGTACCTGGGGGAGGGGATGGCATAAATGTACTGGATAATATCATTCCTTGTTCTCTTCCTCTGTGAGTATCAGGCTTACAGGGATGGCATCTAAGATCAGGATTGTTTCTTCTTAAAGCCTGTATTTCTTTGGCACATCATTTCTCCCAAGCTGTCTCCATGTGATGTGAAGAAACCCTGAGCTGATGCAACCAACCACTGAAGATTCTGGTTCTGAACCAGATTCATCTGAGCTAGGGAAAAAGGCAGTTCTTCTGGAAAAGGACAGGAAGGAGTTGGTCAGTCAGTCTTCCTGTCACTTGAAGGCATCACCAGGAGACTGAAGTCTTGTTAGGACAAGAAGAATAAAGGATGCTGTTAACGGTTTATTAGGCTCTAAACTCCTTGAATGACACATGGTACAGAAATGTGGTAAGCAACTGTTATCTCATCACCCTCATCATTAACAAAAACAATCCTACTATCTTTGAGTGGCAACAGAGGCATTGTACTAGGCTCTGGAGGGCAGAGAGCTCTCAACTCTCAAGTTGCTCTCAAACTTTTAAGATCTGGCATAGTATTAACAGTACTGATAAAAATGAATAAAGCAACTTTTAAATGAGAATATTCAAAAATACTATTATGTAACAATTCAAACATGTTATTTTATACAAAATAAACCAAACAAAGAAATTCTAAAAATCCAAATTCAATCTACAGGATAAATACCAAATTATTGTGTATTAAATTATTAATTCTATATCCTGGAAAGATTCTACATAAATCATTCCAATACTGAGTAATACTAAAAATATTAATATTGTAATTTAATTAATGAATTTTTGGTCTTCTTTAAATTATTCACAACTCTTATGGATCTCAGTATCTTTCAAATGTACAAAATTTAGGGTTTTTTGGCAAATAGGAGATTCCATAATTAACATTCAAGATTAACTATTAAAGAGTAGCCTTCTCACCAAGCATTGAAGTACACTCCTGCCTGAAATCCTAGTACTTGGGAAGTAAAGGCAGGATGGATAGGAGTTCATGATAATCCTCAACTACAAAGTGAGTTTCAGCCCAGCCTGTCTTTAAAAAAAGCAGTCTTCTTCAAATAGCAAACTATCAGTGTATTATGAACAGAGAAAGAATTAAATCAGAGTGTTATGCTCACTTTGTCTTTCCATCTTTTTTGTTGTATAATTTATTATCTTTGTTCTTTCTCTTACCAAGAGCATAATATTGAATTTACAACCAAATCCACCTTTCTTATGTCTCTGGAATCCAAGGCCAGATGCTCATCTACTTCATATACAGAAAGCCCTACATCCTTTCACACAAGTTGAGTCCTTGTGTGGCCAGGGGGTCTTTTTCTTGACTCTGCAAAATTACCCTTCTAGGCAGCTTTCCACTGGATCAGTGCTGATCATCTTCTCCACTGAGGTGCAACATTCTGATAACACATTAGTAGTGTTGCTAATGGTGCTAGCTCCATTGTGAATCTCACCTTCAATTTCAAGAGTAGGACACAAGGATTACTAAGGTTTTAAAGACAGAGATACTCACCTACATATAAGGGTCCTTATTATATTATGAATATTCTGACAATTAGTACTGCCCCCTGATAGTAATAACCTTACTAAAGCAAATATACTTTTATATTCATGTTTGCTAATTGACCTTTAAGGTTAAGTAAACTAAATGATCACTCTTTTGGGTTTGTTTGAATAATTTTGGTAAATATAATTAAATGTGAGTTCACTGAAGCTAAAAACTATGGCTTATTAATATGTCTATTGGGGATGTCTAGAGTAATATTTAATGGGTAGATAGATGATTGAACTGTTAGCAAATAAAATTTGTAGGTCTTTCCAATGTTTAAGAAGAAAACAGATGGACAATTACATTAAAATGAGATTGACTCTATTCATTTTCAACTTCTGAATGTTCATGGGAGCAAATTATTTTTTTATTTAATTTATTATTTTACATGTCGATCCCAGTTCCCTCTCCCTCCCTCCCTTTTACCCTCTCTGCCCCCTCACATGCACCCTGATCACCCTCCCCTCCCATCCCCCTGCCCCAATTCCACATGTAGGGCAATGCCATCCAGGTGGGGTCATGTAGATCTGACAGGTCGTTTGAAGTAGGGACTAGGACTTCTCTCCTGACTCTAGCTTAAGGGAGTATCCCTCCATGGGGATGTGTCCGCAAGGTCCTTTTGTGCACCAGGAATACATCCTGGTTCCACTTCTGTGGTCCCTTAGACTGCTCAGTCCTTCTGGCTGAGACCCATATTCAGGAGGGCCTGAGTCAGACCCATGCTGGCTTCCCAGCTATCAGTCTGGGGGCCCGTTAGCTCCTCCTTGTTCAGGTCAGCTGTCTCCTTGTGTTTCTGCAACCTGGTCTTGTCCTCTCCGTCTGCATCTGGATTCTAATTCGACTCAGTGTTTAGGTATGGGTGTTTGCTTCTGTTTCCAACAGGTACTAGATGAGAGCTCCATGGATAAGTTAGTTGTTGATCTCACTGTCCGGGAAGGGCATTTATGGTAGCCTTTCCATGATTGCTCAAATTGTTAGTTGGTGGCAGTCTTGTAGGTCTCTAGACCTTTCTTTAGGTTCAGTTTCTCTTCAAACCAATAATGGCTCCCTCTTTTATGTTCTCTCTCTCTCTCTCTCTCTCTCTCTCTCTCTCTCTCTCTCTCTCTCTCTCTCTCTCCTGTCTTCTATTCCTACCCTGACACAATCTTCCTAGTCGCATGTGCTTTCCTCTCCTCCTCCTCTCTTTCTCCCACTCAAGCGACCTAGCACTACAGTATGGTAGGACAACAGATTGTAATAAACATCAGCTATCTTAAACAAGCCACTCCCCCAACTATTTTGTTAGTAGCTTGAGTGTTTAGTGTGTTGCATGGTTCAAATGTACCATCAAATATGTAAGCAACGTTTATTGAAACTGCTCTGTGCCAGGCTCAATATTTATTTAAACTGTGACTTTTGTTTGCTATCTATTTTTGAAGTCCTCAAGAACATACCCATCTTGTTCATTAGCACTCTAACACAAAGCTTCAAGTCTGCCATCTCATATGTTGTTAACAAATATTTGTTGAACAAATGAATAAAATAGATCAAATAAATAAATATAAATATAATTGAGAGGCTTTTTCTTTCAACTTAAAAAAAAGGCTAGTTTAGAGCAAGACGGAATGATAAAACACAATCCTAGGTGTAGATGTTAATAGATTCAGATACTATGAAATAAGTAACTGCTAAAATAATTGTGTGGTTGAATAACAAGCACACAACAAGAACAAATAGAGACTCAGAAAGCCTAGTTTCTAAGCATTGAGAAGGAAAGAGAAATGTTTTATTGAAATATCAATTTAAATAGAGATAAAACTAACCCTACACAGTGATTATCACCTCCATCATTTGGACTACTGAGAAACTAACTTTAATTTGAATTACTTTAGTAATTTGGAGGGGGGATTAAATGATGTAATTGCCAACTTCTCATTTCACTGTGTGCTAGTTAGATCCAGTGAGCATTTTTCAATTGAGCTATTGCTTCATGATTGACAGGGAAACTCTTGCTAGTCTCCTTGTATAATAGTTACTCAACATAGATTAACTAGATATATGGTTATTCCATTTGGGGGTATCAGTATGAATATAATTCAGGGAATCATTGCCATCTGGTATATTGCCCTGTGTAAGGACTCTTTTAAAGTCTTCAAGTCACTGAATTCTATTAGGCCATTTATGTGACAAGGGCTGCTCCCACGTTAGCAGTTTGGCACGGCTAGTGTTTTTATTGCCAAAAAGGGCAAAGGCCTTAAGCAAGAAGCCAGCATTTTCCTGATTACAAAACTGACCACAATTCCTTGCCAACTTAGCAGGGTAAATTTTTTTTCTTCTGGTAATGCCTTATTCTCAGAGAGAGCTCCAGTTTTTTCATTGTGACATAGTACTTATCATTTAACATCAACCATTGGAATATTGCTGCAGTTGCTATTGATGGATAAGCAAGTTTAAAACAAATACTTTGATATATAAAATTATAAACTTACCAGATCTTTATTCTGTCAATAGTTTTATGAATTTGGATAGCAGTAACATTTTAGACCTTTTGTAAATTTGTTGAATAAATCATCTTGAAATGTATCATTCGATAGCATGTATGTAGCAAAATTTATAATAAGAATGTATATGTATTTTAATTCCAGAGTTTTCTTCAAATAATATGATCAGAGATTGAACCAAGGATGGATAATTTAGAAACACTTTGCCCAAATAAATTTATCTGGTATTTCACAACTTAAATGCTTTTCATTTAAAAAGCCATTGATGTGTATTTTACTATAAATTTTAAAAACAATCAAAATTTAACAATCTCTGCTCTGATAATTGCAAATACTGTACAGTTCACGCCCCTCGTAAGATACTGAACGTGTGGGTCACTGGCGAGACAGTGTAGCAACGTTTTCCTTGTAATGTACCAAGTCTTGCCAAAGCAGCAGACATTATGACACACCATTTTGTCAGAGCTGGCTCTCGATTAGTACAGTGCCAGCCAATTCAGGCCTGATCCTTTCTGTGTTTATTTCCACCTCTCCCAAATATTTGAAAACTGGTGTCTTGACTCATTAACATATTCATAAGCTCTATGACCACAAGCCTTTTTCCTTTAACAAACTGATCTTTTGCAAGACATAGACAAAACACCAGTGTGACTTAAACCAAATCTCTGTTTTATGCTGTTATGGGGGAAACTCTGGGAGACTCTCCTGTTGACCCAGAGCATGGTGCCTTCGCTGATGCCTTGCCTGTGAGCACTTCACAAGGTAAAGTCCACTTCTGATGTTGCTGCCGGGGATGCTTTGGGCATTCATGTGTGGGTGAAATTGCATGTCTATTTTCCACATGTGCATTACAGTATTTCAATCCTGTGACCACTTCTATGGTGGTCAGTTGTCAATGTATTCAGAACCTTCAGCATTGAACCCTAACCTAATCCATATTTTATCTCTATGCATGGTTTCTATCTCCTGAATTATGTGTTGAAGGTATTTAAATATCCAAAACCAAACCTGTTCATTATTGTTTCCTACATTTGCATATATATCCCAAAAATTTGTGTGAGCATTTTAGAATACTTGAAGAATCAGCAGTTTCCCCTCTTTTATTGTGTTAGATATCTTTTGTAGCAGTTTTTATCGCTCTTGTAGAATTTTAATTTTTCTTCAAGTATTTCTTTATTGTACTTTCAAATCTGCATCCTCTTTCTCCCAAAGAATTGCAAGCTCCTAGAACATAGGAACATGTTACATTCTGCTTTAGAAATTTTAGGATACTCTGAGCCTAATTAAAGAATATCTGCTCTAAGCCTCTCACTTTACACACAAGGAAAATAAGGCTAGATACATGCTGAATAAACAATTTACCATTACTTCTATTCAAATTTGCTGTAGAGGAACAAAATTCTCCTTTTCCAACATTTTCTTCTTGTCCGTTACAAAATGTATGTTCTCTATTTCTATAGCTCCTTCTACTGGAGTTTCTTAAGCACAGCTTCTTCTGTTTTATATCATTTCTTGTTTATTCTAGTGTTTCTGTTTTGTATTTCTCATCTCATAGATTGAATATAAAACAGGTTGTTTGAGTAGAACAACTTGTGCTTTACAATGGAAGGATGAAAGCATTAAAATGAAGTCATTAGTTGGTTAAAATGAATAACTTTGCCTTTTAATTTCCCTGGAAACCTAACATTTGAACACTTTTGTCACTATTTTTAAAACTATTTAGTTTTTAAAGTGAAAAATATTTCTAAAATTTTATTGTTTTTTGTTTGTTTGTTTGTTTTGTATATGATGCTAAGAACCCAACTCAGGATTGAGTGTGCACTGTCTACGTCTGATCTGACCCCCAGCTTTGTTATTGACTCAGTGAATATTTTTGTCATCTGAGTTTTGTATACAGGAGTTTAGTTTAATTATTTCTATAAAATATTCTATTTTTCTATAAGCCATGAAAGTGATTGCTATCCATATTAGTTCTAGCCAGCCTCAGGACATAATACCCTGACTACATTATGAAATAATTCTTGATTTCAACTTGGTAGTTTTGTCTCTTAGAAAAGAACTTGTCTAGAATGTAGCACAATTGATATTTTAGGTTGACTACCAGGCAAATGCTGATTATAGCAAGAGATAGTTAGGTGATTCAAAGGCTAGGCTCACAATCAAGATTTTTATTCTGTACCAATTTCTTTATTGTACGCCATGACTTTGTCCTAAATGTAATTTCCCTGAGTCTGAAATCTTTCTAGTGTACTAACCCAACACTTTCTTTCTTCATTAAAATGGTACAAAATAGAATTATTTGCCAGGAATGATGCTGTGGCTTATAGTCTCAGCTACTTGGGAGACTGGACTAGAAGGATCTGTCATGAACAAGAGTTGGGGCTAGCCTGGGTAACATAGTATCTGTTTTTTTTTAAGTTATTAAAATATTAATTTGAGCTCCTGAAGTCCAACAACCTGTTTATTACTTCTATTGTGTTTTGTGGTTGACCATTTAATGTTTAATCTACTCCTGCTAAAACAAACAGATAAACTTGGAAATAATCAAGTGTACAATCATCATTAGCTATCCAAGACCAGCACTGATGAAATGCTGCAGAGATCTAAGACCATCAGCTTAGTTATCCATTCTTCCCCATCTGAAGCAAAGTAGATTGGGTGGTGGACCTCAGCTGGGTACTGCCACAGCAGCTGCATTGGTCATATCCATGACTTTAAAGTCTCTCATTTAACCACTATGCCCAAAAAGAACATCTATACATCCCCCCCCACACACACACACAGGCTCCATGAGCACTGTGTCCCTTTCATCTTACTTCTTTTTTTTTTTTTTTTTTAATCAAGAGTTCTACAGGCAACCCCAAGTAACCTCATGCTGGCTCTGATTTCCACTAATCAAAATTGGCACAGTGGAAGGGACACTTCCTCAGACTCATGCTCAATATGCCTCCCACTCTGAGTGCCAGACTCAGTCCTGTGTGGATTCTATAATTTTCGGCTGTTGCACCAGAGCTTGAAGGATGATGACACTTGTCCTCTGGATCTGATTGAGCAATGAAAATGCGCCTTAGAGACATGACAAATGCTGCAATAGAGCCCTTCAAAACCGAAGTCCCACAGAGATGGGAGCAGTGTTGATTACACACCACTTCATTGGGGGATGTTTAAACTATCTAAGGGGCTCTAGACAATGGTATACTAAGAACCGATAACTGACTGAAGTTCTCACCTGGCAGAAGTTTAAAAGGGACCACAGGATAAGGACTAGTCCTGTTTTGCCTACATACTAGTTCATGAATAGAACAGGTCATTTCCCTTTTCCTTGTGAGCCTTCTGTGTCCCCGTATTTTAACAGGGTCACTGTGAAGATTAAATGGCACAGTATTTGTAAAGGCAGATCTAAAGCCCTCCTGTGAGGTTTATTGTTTTAGTCTTGTCATGTTTGTTACCAGAGGATCAAATAAAATACTCTGAGAGTAGAGTATCTTATTTTTAAGCAGTTTAAAGAATATGGAAAACAAAACCTGGAATCATCTTCCTTGCACTAAAAGTAGCAGTTATTTGAATTTTACAAAGGCCTCTTAGAAAGCAGCTATGCCCATTGCTATACTACCAGTGCTAAAAGGTGGCATCTTTACGACACCCCCCCATGAGTGTTTTAAGAAGGAAATAATCAAACTTGAAGAAAACAGTTCTATATCTCATCTTAAAAAAAAAAACAAGCCAAAACAACAACAACAAATCTTTATAGTACTGGGGATGGAGCCCAGCAGCTTATGTATGCCAGGCAAGTGCCCTACCAGAGAGCTTCATCTCCAGCCCTGGGTTGCTTTGTTTTGTTGTATTTACAATGGGGAAATTACTTCCCACTGCCTTAGCATTCATCTCTGAAGAAACCAACCTGCCAAAAATTGAAATTATTCTCTGAGTTTAAATGGAAGCCATGATTGTTCATTTTTCCCCTCAGAGATATTAAAAAATAAACCTGTCTAGGTTCTTATAATCTTTATTTGTTGAAGTGAAAATCCACAAAAGATTTAAATTATTGCTACAACTCTGAATTTCATAATGTACTGTGCAATAGCAATTCAAAGAGCTGGAATGTACTTGCCTAGCATGCACAAAATCCCTGCTTCCATCCCTCACAGTGAAGAAGGATAAAGAATTCAAAGCATTTTAATAGAATCTGATAGTTGTTGGTATTAACATTTTCCTTAGATTGGCTCTAGTTATGTCTGTATTTTTTATTTAACTATTGTGAACTTCTTTCTTAAACTCCAAGGCTTAAATTAGGTTGATTTCTAGATTTGGTGTATTCCCAAAATGATCAGTTCTCTTATATTCCCCCAAAAGATATGAAATTAAAGTATATGAAAATCATGAAAGAAATGTCACTTACAAGAAAATACAAGATTTTGTTAAGGCAAGCTCTTAACAAAACCTTAAACCCACAGTCTTTCTGTTTCTTCCTCCGTAGAGCTGAGATCATAGGTAGGCCCATCACAGCTGGCTAACTTTTGTTTATCATGTTATAATTGGTTTTGAAAGCAGCCTAAGAGCAGTTAATCTCTTTAAGTGCTAAAATGTGAGTGTAAAATAGTATAAAATATAATCCCTTAAACAAGAAATACAATCATAGCTCTAATATTGTCAAGTCACTGTGTCTGTGAGTACACTCCTTTAGTTAATATACGTTTACCCTGAAGAAGTAATGCTGGAGACATTCTAAAGTCATAGTGTATTGTTAAGTATACATTTCTTGGCTCATAGGAAATCTGAGCTGTGTAAATTTCTTCACTGACTTGGGGGACCAGAACTGATCCACAGCCCCATTATTTTAGCTTCTTAAGACACACTAGAGTGCCATAGAAGTTAATCAATGCTTCCTGTCTGTCTACTGGTGTTGAGTATTATGAAAATATATTTGATAATGTGTTGGAGTCCTTTGAATAGAATCTGGTTTCTGTACATTTCTACTGGGCTACTCTTTCCTTTGTATGCATGGTTTGCACCTGTAGCTAATTTACAGACACAGAAATGGTATGTGCAACTAACAGCAGCGGCAATCTTACTCTTACAATCCCAGAATTGAGGTCACATGGCTATTTGAACACACAGTGCTTTAGACCCATGTAATTTTTATTTGAATAAGAGATTGCCAACACAAGATTAAGGTTCCCACATGTGGAAAGTGCCATGTGTATTTAACACCATAAAGTACATGCCAGTTAACCCTCCTTAGTCTATGCCAGGTTTCCTGTGTGGCCTTTCGTTGGTTCTCCTGGATAGAAACTCTACTCTTACATCCACTTGAGGTTTGCAGATGAACAGCCTTAAAACTGTCTCCAGAAGTCTTAACTGTTACTGTCTGCTGCTTGCAAGGCATCATAGTGTTGTGAAACCCATACCTTTGCCTGGCGTTCACTACCTTCCGGTAGCCTGGTTCCACTTCTTATATTTTACCTTCCTTCCCACCATAACCCAGGAAGGGGCTTGTTCAGCTCTCTTCAGACTAATCTCATTTTGCAAGAATACACCCACATTCCCACTTACCTCCAAGTTTAGTATGTCCTTAAATGCCTTTCCCATTTGTACACCTTTTCAAATTCTCCCTGTCTTTCAAGGTCAGGTTCAAGGAACTTCAACCTGTTCCATGAAACTTTCTCTGAATAGCCATATCTAATGGTTCTTGTCTTCTCCAATCTAAAAATGTGCTCTCTCCTCTACCTCCTAGGCTGCCAAAGCCTGATCCAGTCTATTGTCTTTGGACTAGAGTGGTCTCTTGACAGATTTTATTTGTTTGCTTGTTTTTTCCCCTTATTTATTTATTTATTTTGTATAACCAAGTCCATTTAAATGAAAACAAACATTTATAGACAATATTTGGGAATTTGGGAGTCATTCTCTCCAAACTACTTCCTGCTGGTAAGGGGCGCTGTCATGGGGGATTCTAAGAAGATGCAGAAATCCTGGCTGTAGTCTGCAAGGCTGCTTTGTCCAGCTGTTTTGAATGTAAGATCACTTGGTACTCTGTTTCAGGCAGTCTGGCTTGATCAAACCACATTAATCTGGAAGGAATCCACAGCTTTCCATTTTCTGTGGAAACAAAAATAGAAATCCTTTTCCCCAGTAACTTGTCCTTGAACTTAAATTTTTGAGTCAGAGCATTTTTTTTAATTTATTATTTTACATGTCGATCCCAGTTCCCTCTCTTTCCCTCTCTCCCTCCCTTTTACACTCTCTGCCCTCTCACATACACCCTAACCACACTCCCCTCCCATCCCCCCACCCCAATTCCATATGTAGGGGAATGCCATCCAGTTGGGGTCATGTAGATCTGACAGGTCATGTGAAGTAGGGACTAGGACTTCTCTCCTGTCTCCAGGTTAAGGCAGTTATCCCTCCTTGGGGGATATGTTAGCAAAGTCCTTTTGTGCACCAGGGATACATCCTGGCTCCACTGTCTGAGGTCGCTTAGACTGCTCAGTCCTTCTGGCTGAGACTCATATTCAGGGGGGCCTGAGTCAGTCCCATGCTGGATTCCCAGCTATCAGTCTGGGGGCCCGTTAGCTCCTCCATGCTCAGGTAAGCTGTCTCTATGTGTTTCTGCAGCCTGGTCTTGTTGTTTGCTTGTTTAATGTGCCTGTACTTCTTCCCAATATTGTTCTCCACCCACCTCCTATCAATCATGTTAAAAAATCAGGCCTGTCCCTGGATCAACATCATTTAGTGGCTTCCAACTCACAAGTAATGATCAAAAGCCCAAATTGATCAAGTACTGCCTACCCCATCCCAGGAGACTTCTGTGTTTCTTTTCTTCTCTTGTCCATCTCCCCTTGTCTGTGCTGTAGCATCACTGCTGCATCCTTTCTAGCCCCCTAATAGTCTATGAATAGTCTTGCCTGGTCTCCCTCCTGTTCTTCCACGACTACTTTTTCTCTGACATGTCCTTGACTGTCTCTCTTAGCCCCTCAAGTCTTTACTCAGACCTTAGCTTCCAGTAAGTATAGCCTTTTCCACCCTGCCCTTCCCACTGCCTTTCTACTCTTCTTTTCTCCTACTTTTAAAGCATCCCTCATCTTCTACACCATATAGTTCATTGTGTTTATACCTTATAGTCTGCTTTGTCCCTCTAGACTACAGCATTAGCACCAGGGAGGCAGAGATCTTGATCAGGTTGCTCATTCACATAACCCAAACACACACACACACACACACACACACACACACACACATACACACACACACACACACGCATGCACACACACAATTGTTAAAATAAATATTTTAATCTACATAATTTTTACATTTCCTAGAATATTATAATATGATTGGAATTATATATTATATATCCCATTCAGATTAGCTTCTTTACCTGTGACATATGCTTCCTCCCTATTTTCTCATGGCTTGATAACTCATTCCTTTCAGAACTTCATACTCCATTGTCATGGACCATTGCTTTCATGTTGTATCTAAAGAAACCACCACTGCACTCACCTAGATTTTCTCCTATGTTATCAATGAGAAACTTCATGTCTAGTTAGGATAAATAGTATACAGAACTTCTGGGTTTGTGGGTATTTTTTTGATTTTTTGTGTTTGTTTGTCTGTTTGTTTGTTTGAGGGTCTCTCTATGTACTGCTGGATGTCCTAGAACTCTCTATGTAGACCAGACTGGCCTCTAACTCAAACACCTGCCTCCCAAATACTAGGTATGTGACACTGTGTATAGTTATTCTTATACATTGTAAGATTCAATTTCTTAACATTATGTTGAAGTTTTTGTTTTGTTTTGTTTTGTTTTGTCTATATTCATGACTGAGTTAGTTTGCAGGGTTTTATCCCTTACAATAGCTTTATCTTGTTTTGCTATTAGGATAATGCTGGCCTCATAGCATCAAGAATTATTAAAACTGTTTCTACTGGTATGATTTCTGCCTTGACTGATTGATTAAACTGACCAATAAATGGGGCAGTAGTGGTGCACCCCTTTGATCCCAGCCCTTGGGAGGCAGAGGCAGAAGGGTCTCTGTGAGTTCGAGACCAGCCTGATCTACAAGAGCTAGTTCCAGGATAGCCTCCAAAGCCACAGAGAAACCCTGTCTTGAAAAACAAACAAACAAACAACAACAGAAAAAAAATGACCACTAAATGCACCTTGGCTTTCTATTTTATATGGTTATTAATTACTTATTCAGTTTCTTTAGCAGATACAGGTCTATTCAATTTCTTCTTGGGTACATTTTGGCCAACTGTGTTTTAAGGAATGGGTCCAAGAAACAGGCTTACTTTATCTAGGTTATTGAGTCTGTACCATAAAACTGTTTATAATATTCTTTTGTAAACTCTGTGTGTGTGTATATATGTGTGTGTGTGTGTGTGTGTGTGTGTGTGTGTGTTGTACATTGTGTGTGTGTGCTAAAGATAAGCCAGGGTGTTTAGTATACCAAGAACATTATTCTTTTTTTTTTCTTATTTTTTAATGACTTATTTATTTTTATTTTATACACATTGGTATTTTGCCTGCATGTATGTCTATGTAAGGGTGTTGGATCCCCTGAAACTAGAGTTTCAAACAGTTGTGAGCTGCCATGTGGGTTCTGGGAATTGAACCTGGGTTCTCTGGATGAGTTCTCAACCACTAAGCCGTCCCTCTAGCCCTTTAAGAATATCCTCTACCACTGAGCTACATCCCAGCCTACTTATTTTTTTTTTCTTTATTGTTCCTGGGACCTATAATAGGGTATTCTCATTCATTTTTGAATGAGCACAATTTTTACTTGATTCCAGTATATACTGGGCAAAGTAGTAATTTCATTTCAACCACACTAGCTATCAGCAGTTAGTTTTAGTCCTGGTTAGATTATTACTAGAATCTTGCTTTAGAAAAAAAGAAAATTTAACAGAAAAACCATAAGTCATGCTTGAGCTAGTATAGCCATTAAATAAAAAAAAAAGAACTTTTAGAGATAAAATGATAAAATATGATTGTGCTCTACCTTTTAGAGCCTGAGGCTAAGGCTACAGTCTCTCTGAGACTGTTGATCTGAATTAAACATTTGCCATGAGCCTTTGGTTTATTACAATGAAATGTGCAAATAGACATACACACTAGATGCTTGATCTTCTACTAAATCCAGCAGGAAATCAAATCAGAGAAACACTAGGTTTAGTTTTTAATACAATCCTAAATAGAATAAAACTATGTTTTCTTATACTGAATAAACAAATAACACAACACAGAATTTATTTCTAACTCTTTCTATAGTCAGAGAAGCCACAACTGAATTTAAATTCCTGTTGCAATATCAATTAACTGTGTAATGTTATGCAATTTACTTAACTCTAAGTCTACTTTTTAACACTATTAAGTGGTAATAATTATATATACCTTCCTGGACCATCTTATATGCAAATTATATTTTATATATCATATACACAGAAGTATATGCCTTCCGCTTAAGTGATTAAAAATGGTTAGCTATCATTATGCTCTGTAAATGAAATTCGGAATCATTTTCCTCTTTTGATAAAGACCCATGACAAATAATCAAGGAAAAGAAGAAAATTGATATAGGGGAGGCCGAGAAAATGACTCAGTTGATAAAAGTGCTTGCCTAGAAGACACAAGAACCTGAGTTCAATTCCCAGAACCCATATTTTTAAAAAGTCAGCAACATTTGTAATCCCAGTGATGAGGAGGAAGGAGCAGACAGATCCTGGGGCTCAATGGCCAGTCACCCTAACCTAACAGGTGAGCTCTAGACTAATGAAAGACCCTGCCTCAAAACTAGGTGACACCCAACATCTTCCTCTGGCTTCCACACATAATCAGGCTCCTGAACACAGATGTACATGTGAGCACGGATACACACAGAGTTACCCACATATTTTTAAAGTAAATAAATAGAATTTTATGTTACTTAGAAGGAAAGCCATCTTTTGGTCAAATATCAATTTTTTCTTTTATTTCAGTATATATTTTCTACTTCTCCATATTATTAACTGAACATTTCTTTTTAATAATACAAAGTACATGCAAGGAATAAGCTTACTCCTCTTTGTTAGGTGAAATCATGGGGAAATAATTACAGTTAAAAAGTATTTAAGAGGTTGGGGTAATTTAAGAGGTCGTAACTTAATTTGAATATGTCATTTTTTTTAGACTTCAGACAGTATAAAGACTTTAATTAAAAAAAAAAAAATAGAAATCCCCAGGGCCACAATAATTCTGTTTTGAAGGTACTGACATTTAACTCCAGAACTCTCATCTAGCATTTATCTTCATGCTTGACTGCTACTTTTTATACTGTGTTCATCAACTGTTAACCTCTAACTGTAGAACATAAGCTGTCAACTCCTTTAATACCACATTGCCTTTCCCCAACACACTTCTTTCTCCTCTCAACTCCACAATGTAGTCCTGTAATTTGGGGTTAAGTCAGTTGTCCATGATTACATTGTAATAACTTTGACAGGAATATTTAAAAGCTCCAACATCAGTAGATATGTGGTTTCATAAACACTTGTCCTTCAAACATTGAATCATGAATTTAAGTCTTGTAGTCAAGGTTCAGCCTTGTCTAACCTAGACTTCCTAAATTTACTTGACTACCTGATATTTTTCTGTGTAATGATTTTTAAAGGAACATCATTAGCATATGTATAATACAGTTGGAGGGTGCCAGATTAGAAAGACATTCCCTGCCACAAAGCAGCAAGGGAGCACTAGAGTGAGAAACTTTGGGAAGCCAGGCACTCTCCATTACCAGAGGTCTTTAAAACAGGACATCTGTTTTAGGCATAGTTCTGTTTGAACAATAGGACTCTGCTGGTGTTTCTTCCTCTTCCTGTCCCCCAGGGGCCGCATTGGAGGCTTTTAGCCCACCTTTTATATGATAATAGGACTCTGACTACTATTATGTACAAAAGTTACAACTATTGTTTATTTAGAGCTTAGTAAGTATCTGTCCTTATGATAGGTTTTTACATATATTGTCTCATTAATCTTCAGAACAGAACAAGGTAGCATTATTTTACAGATAGAGAAATTAGTCATAGAGAGATCATGAAACTAAGACCTCCAAGGAAGAATTTGCATCTGGGCATCAGACGTAACAATGCTCCTTCCTACTTTATTGTTATTGTTCAGAAAACAACCTACAAAATTAACAAATATGTTAGGTTTATCTGTATTTATTATGTGAAAACAGACCACCACAATGCTTAATCTATTAGATGAAGCACTCCTTCAGCCTTCCTATTCATTTGAAAGTTATTATTTTTGTTAATGTAGTGCATACTTTTCTCTTCACTGTGACCAAGTGCCTGGTAAGAAATGACCTAGAGGAAGAAGGATTTATTGGGGATCCTAGTTTAAGAAGTATCACTATGGCTAGAAATGGCAGTAAGCAGCTCAGACTCAAGTCCTCACCACTTGGATAGGAACCAGAAAAAAGACTGGAGGATGGAATGGGGCTGGGCTAAAACCCTCAAGGCCCACCCCTCAATAGCCTGCTTGCTCCAGTAGGCCCCACCTCCTTAAATGTTCCAAAATTGTGCATGGTAGCTGGGTACCAAGTGCTTCAACATATGTGGAGTTCATTTCACATTCAAACCAGAACAGGAACAACTCTGTTGCTTATTTTTTCTGCATTTTATTCTGTGACAATCTGTCATCTGGTAAATGGTTTCTTGCATGAGGCTTTTGAAATTTGATGTGACTTATATATATTAATTAAGACCAAATACATCTTGATCTCTAAAAACTGGTTTCCAATAAAAGTCTCTTTTTCAACATATTATATCAATATAGTAACAACATCATGAAGCTCAAATGATGCTGAGCTAGAAGACAGAAAAGATATATTCTTGTCCACCCAGTCTCTCACTGACTGTGTTCATAAGCAGATCATTATGCCCATCTTCTTTTACTGTCAATTGGGGAACAACAATTATTTCAAAATAGCTTTTTCCCTTGTAATGTTTCAGGACAATTTTTGTCTCTGGATGTTGGCTCACATAATTCCCAAGTTAGTTTGTACTATGCTGTGATTTACACAGATCAGTAAGGAAGGGATGACTGGGTAAACAAGTGGGAGCCATACTTGTGAGTACCATGATATTAACTAAAACAAGAAGACATTGAAAATCCATGGTTAAGTCTCTTGAAAGTCATCACTAACCAAGTTACTGAGCTCTAGAGAATCTATGAGATGCTGCTACATTGCTTCATTACCCATCTGAATCTGTTTCTCTGAGTTACCCTTTAGCATTCATCACCAGCATCCTATGTTAGCCTGGCCCAGCAAGAATTGTTGAAGTGTGTTGATGTTTAGTGTGGACATGGAAGATCAGGAAGATCCTAGCAGAATGGTTTAGTTTAGGAGGTTAAGTGTGTGGTACAGAGCTTCAGACATTTGTGCACAACACCCAGCTCTTCCTAATAATGGTCCATAAATTCCTTTTGTATCTGTGCCATATTTCCCTCAAAGCTTTCAGGGCTGGTATTCGAACTCAGCTTCATGTATGTTAGACAAGTATTATATCACTGAAATACATCTTCAGCGATTTATTATTCCTCTTTAAGAATTTTGAGTACATGATGGTACATGCCTGTAATCTCAGTTCTCAGGAGGCAGAGGAAGAGGGATCTCTGAGTTCAAGGCCAGTCTAGTCTACAAAGTGAGTTCCAGGATACCCATGGCTGTGCAGTATGACCCTGTCAAAACAGAAAAATAATAAAAAAAAAATTATGAGTATCCTGTACCGAGCTGTTGTGAGGATTAAAAGAGATCATTCCAGTCCTGTATCTAGTATAATCATTACCAAAAACTCAGGGGTCTACTAATATCAACCATTATAATTACTGAAGGGGTACATTAGCTCAGATGTCCTTTTTTTCTTCCTCTCTTTGGGTGTTGGAAATTGAACCCAGGATCTTGTACATGCTGAGCAAGCACTCTACCACTGAGCTGTAATCCCAACCTCATAGAACTTTATATCCTGACTTTTAAAACAATCAACATATAGATTTGATGTTGTCATTTACCTTTTTACCTTTTTTTTCCCCTGTATTGGGGATTGAACCTGTAACTTCACTCTTGCCAAGCAAACTCTCTACTACTAAATCACACCCTAGCACTCCCCAGATTTCTAGTAGTTTTTCTTTCCCTAGAGAACAACAGACTATCCCAAAAGCAAACCATATAGTCCTGGTTCTTGATTTCTTAATCTGGTATCTTTCTCACCCACTTCCATACTCCCAAATAGAGCCTAATCGATTAGAGAAGTCACTTTACTCTTGCATGAAATCAATTATGCTTTTGTTTGAAATGCATTATACTTTGGAGTAGTATGAGAAGGCTTCTCATTAACCATAACAGAATTGAAAGCCAAGCTTGAAGGTCAAAAAGAAATAGCATAGAGCTGTGTCACTGCACACAGAGTGTGTCTAAAGACTTTTTTGAAAGGTTGTGAAATTGAAGGCTATGCCCTGAGGCAACAGGACTCATGTCACCCAGCTGGAAAGTTAAAACACTGAATTATTCCTAAGATGGACTGTTGTTCATGCAAATATTTTGTCCATTTGCTCTTTCATGGGTAATTGCACGGCGTAACAAAAAACACCTACTAGACTTACGGCTTGGCAGCAACAGAAGCTTATGTTTTCTAGAGACAAAATAAGAAGCAGCTTTCCTGAACCATCTCTAAGTCAAAGTAAAATAAAGCATGTTTGGATCCTGTGCCTTCCAGTAACCATGTCCATGGAGTAATACTGTTGAGGTCAAAGTGTCCCAGAATACAGAAAAGGGAGAGAGGGAAAGCATCTATTTCAGCAATATGTCTTCTTGGAGATGAAGAGACAAATGCTTTTCTTTCTTCTTCATCCTCCCTTCTTAGGAAAATAAGGAAACCTTCACTAAGGTATAGCTCAGTAATGAGGCAAGTCTGGGTTGAGTGTCCAGTATGATAAAAGAAGAAGGGTACCAAGTTTTAATCTTCCTGATAGTTGCCAAAGGGAAAAGACTAAAACATGGGTTTAGAGCAGAGTTTGAGCTCTTGCTGTGTCTTAGTTTTAATACCAAAATTTAATCTTTTCAGGGGAGCTTACATCTTGACAAAACTAAACCATTGAGAAAGTATCTATTTTTTTCTTCCTTCTCAGCAAAATAAGAAGTCATTCTATTCTTCCCCATATAACATTATCACTTAATTGGCAAGTGTTTAGAACACAATAACCATGCAGAAGGACTAATGAAAAACAGGATGATAAAGTGTCTCTTCATTCCAGACAGCATGCAAATGCTATAGAGTCCATGGCATTTATATCTATATATTTATATCTATAGTAGTAATATTATATAAATGTTATATCTATAGTATAGATACTAAAGCAGATCAGAAATTATGTCATCATTAAAGAAGATGAGGATTCATGGAAGGTTTCATAGAGAAAGTAGTATTTAGCTTTGAAAGACAAAGAGAAGTTCATAAAAGCATAACCATACTGGCTTATCAGTAGTCACAGGTGTGCCACACTAGCACAGGACAGTAACAAGGGGACACCCTATGTCTCAGGTAAGATGCTATATAAAAGTTTTCCCTTCACTTAATTTTAAATAAAACTAAAATGTATTTTTGAAAATTTATAGCCAGACCTGATTGTGCACACTTGTAAAGCCAGTGCTCAGATGGAGGACTAGGAAAATGATAGAGCAGTTGCCTAGCATGTGCAAAGCCCTGGGACCCATTCCCAAATAGAAAAAGAATTCAAACAATAAAAATGATGAATGACCAGTTTTTTCCTGCAACTTAGGTATCTTTGCATCCTTGTTTTCACTTCTGTACAGAGGCATACCCACTACCTTTAACTCACTCCATCAGTCACAATAGATGTCATAGGAAACATCCAACTTTAAGGATATTATTATCTGAACAAGAAAAGACATCTTTTGAAATGAAAATACTAATACAGAGATGAAAATTAATCATGCTACAAAGGGTGGCAAAGTGAATGAAGTGACTTGGGCTAGGGCCATGTAGATGAATTTTGAAGCAAATGACATACTTTGATGGGTGCTCCTGCTAATTAGGAGCAAAGACTTCTTTCTAGATGTCATTGAGACCAGGACGTCCTCTAAGTTATCACTGATGCACATTCCTCTTTTTTGGTGTGCAGTGTTTATACTGTAACACAGATAACTGAAGGTTGTTTGGGTACTTATTATGCAGATATTTGGCATGGAAACCCAAATGTTGCCTAATGAGGCCTCTTGCAGCCACAAAGCACATCCACAGAGCCAGTCTCCTTATTTGTATCTACAAGGCACTTTGTTTTTCATGAAGACCATAGCTGAACCTCTTCATCTCATACAGCCTTTGTGTGTGGTGGGGGGGGGGGGGGAACCTTAGTTTTCTGCATGCTGAGAAAAAGCAAGAGAACCATTCCCTGATTCCAGAACATTTTTATCAGTGAGAGAATATTTGAAAGGATAAAGTTTCTGAGCCAGCCTTCAGTTTGAATTGCCCACACCTACCTAGCCCATGGACCTTAGGCAAGTCATGTAACCTGACAAGGCAAGTCCTTTCTCATTGGTCTATAAAGTGAAGGTATTTCAGCACTCATGGAAGGAAAGGTAGAAGTGTCTGGTATATGGGAGGTACTCAGTGGCTCTGTTTGTTTCTCTCCTCCCCTGTTCCCTCTGCCAAAAGTTCATAGTTATTTCTTCCAGGCATCAAGTCATTTAATGTTTAATAGATAAATATTTAATGAGCATCTCCTTAGTGATTAAAACCTTTGTCAAATGGTGCTAAAATGACTACAGCCAAGATAAAAACGTATGAGCCCATTTCTTTGTCACCGGGGTTAACAATCTTGAATTTACACAACTCTGAAGTAGTGCTTACTTTTCTAGGCACTGCTTTGAATGCTGATCTCATTTCAAGTAAACAAAGTCATACTTACAATTATGTAGACTTATAGTCTATATATTTCATATTTAGTACTTGGGACCCAAATAGCTCAGAGCTTTGTTTTACTTACTCTGATAGAAAATCATACATAGGAAAAATGCACATTTGCTGCTCTTCCAGAGGTCCCTGCTTCAGTTCCCAGCACCTAAATGGCAGTTAATAATTTCCAGTAACTCCAGTTCGGGGTGAACTGACACAATCTTCTAGCCTCTGCAGGCACTAAGCATGTACATGGTACACATACATATATGTAGGCAAATATCCATGCACATAAAATAAAAATGTATTTTTTAAAAGACCCAGGCATGGTAACACACACTTTTGATCCCAGCATCTAGGAGGCAAAGGTAGAAAAGAAAAAAAAAGAGAAAGAGAAGAATCTCAAATACACAGGGCTAGGAGAAGGATGGCTCAGCCAGTAAAATGCTTGTAAGCATGAGTTCAATACCCAGAACCCACATAAAAATACCATACATACAAGTACACACTTGTATTCCTGGCACTTGAAAGGTGGGGAAAAAAAGATCTCCAGTACTTAACACTAGCCATTCTAGCCTAACTAAACTTCAGGCCACAAGAGACCCAATTTCAAAGGTTGTGGAAGGTGTTCTTGAGGATGACACCTCCACGTGCACAGGCATACATGTGATTGGTCATGTGTGTGCATACACACACGTGCACATATACACACACTCACACTCACACTCAAATATACACACAAGAAAACTGCAAATTAGTAACAAAACACCAACGATATCAGTCTAAGACAATGCACAAAGGCTATTCATAACGATTTCTAAAAAGAAAGCAAACAAATTGTCAACAGGTATATGAAAAAGTGTTCAACATCACTAATCCCTGGGGAAAATACAAATCAAAGCTACAATAAAATATACTGTTCCACACCTGTTAGAATGGCTGGTACACAAAGAGAAGAAATGATGTGGAACAATAGAAACCTTTTTGGTGATGTATACTGTATACTGTGAAGCCATTATAGAACACATGTGGAGATCTTAGAAAATCAAAAGTAGAAACTCCAGGTGATTAGCAGTCCAACTGCTAGACATATGGCCAGGGAAAAACACTATCAAGATTTCTATGCTCCCACATACATTATGACACTATTCACTATAGCTAAAAGATGAAATTGATGTAAGAATCTAAGACATATAAACAAGTAAAAATAAACAGCAACAAAACCTCTGTGGTATGTATAGACACACATATGCCAAATATACACACATGTATATGCGTGCACACACATATACATATACTGGAGTACTGTATGGCCTTTTAAAAAGAGAAAAGTCTGTCCTTTGTGGCAATATAGATGACCCAAAAGAACATTATGCTAAGGGAAATAGGCCAGAAGCAGGAAAGCAAATGCCATATACTCTTCCTGGTTACTGAGGACTGGGCATAAGGGAAATGGGAAGACTGGTCAGAGTTTCCATTAAGCTCTGGATATCTGATGGACAACAAGATGATTACAGTTAGGAATACTGTATCATATAGTTGAAATTTGCTAAGAAGCATTCTTAAGTTTTCTCAACACAGAGACAATGATAATTCTATGAAGTGATGGGTGTGTTAATTAAATTGATGATGGTAATTATTTCACAGTGCATACGTATATCAAAACATCTCTATGGTGATCATTTAAATAGTTTATCAGTTATATCCTAATAAAAGTGGAAGCAGTTTGAAGTAAGAAAAATAACCATTACTAGATCCAGCTGATGACCTTCTGTAGAGAACAATGTGAGCAGAGCTCACATTTAGATGGGTTTCATGTAGCTATACACTGTGGATATCTGCTAGTATACTCAAGTAAAAGCTGACTTCCTTCTCACTGTAAAACCATCTGGATGGTGCTGGGAAGGTGTAATGCACTCCTCCCTCCTTGGGTAGTATGAGTGAACTCAGTTCCCTCTCTATATGTCCTAGAGGACTGCTTTCTCCTACAGAACTAGACTCATGGCCTGTTCTTTTTCCCATTTCAGAAATTACCATGGTTGACACAGAGATGCCATTCTGGCCTACCAACTTCGGAATCAGCTCTGTGGACCTCTCTGTGATGGATGACCACTCCCATTCCTTTGACATCAAGCCCTTTACCACAGTTGATTTCTCCAGCATTTCTGCTCCACACTATGAAGACATTCCATTCACAAGAGCTGACCCAATGGTTGCTGATTACAAATATGACCTGAAGCTCCAAGAATACCAAAGTATGTTAACTTTTCAGATGACTAAGACATACATGAAGACAGCACATGAATGTCTTTTCCCAACTTTTTTTCTCCTTTCCTTCCCCTCCCTCCTTTCTTTCCTTTCTTGATGCCTTCTTGGGAGCATGTCTAACATGATCACATTGCCAGTTGTGTCTTAGGCTGAGAGTCCATGCTGTAAACTTTGAATTCTTCCAGCTTCTTATTAGTTAATAAGTCACAGTTGTAGACCAACTCTTACCACCACTAAGTTACTATTATAGTTATATATTTTTTCTAATCTGTACTTTGTGACATTTACCCCAAACCCAGTTTGGGGCACAAATTTACATTTTTTAACACTGTAACTGATTAATAGATCATCATGCCATTAAGTAAATTACCATCAAACATCAGACTTTAAAAAAAAAAAAACAGAACTGAACTTTTCAAGATAAAGTATCATTTCTGTGATGCTGTTTCCTTGATTTTTATCTTGTGGGCTGATGTGCTGGTTTTCCAGAGTCACCCCTGTGTCACTGGCAATCATTACCTGATGATAAGTAAGAACTTCCTGTAATTTCTAGTTATTTTCTTTAGATAGATAGTATATGTGGTTGTATTTATCTGTGTGGTTCTGGGTTAAAGCCTAATATGGAAATTCGATAGGCCTGAGCCACCAGCAAAGGCAGTACTTGCTTCACATAGGTTTCTCCCGCTCTCTGTCACAGATCACTTTACAAACCACCTTTTGACTCAGCTCTGTTGATAGCCTGGCACCTCAGGCTGGGCTCATTGGGACATTTTCTCAGCCATATTCCTTCTGTGTTGCTTTTTCAAGGAAGCTTTAAAACTACTTCTAAAGTGCAACATTTCAGTGAAACTCATAATAACAGAATGAGTACCAGATGCACACCATCCTTTTGCCAAATAAGCTGCATGGCTTCAAACCTGGAGCAGCGTCTGTGGTGTGTGGGGGTTGGGGGGAAAGACTTAATTCCCTCCATCTTAATTCTGTTCCCAATTTATTTGTGCAGGTGAGGTTCTGGGGTGTTGGGACTTGCCTGAGATGATAAAGTCTTACTTTTTCCTATCTGAGCACCAGTGTCTTTTCATGCTCTCCAACACCTCTCCTCAGAGATAGTAAAGTTATGGCATGAAAATATGAAGGCTACCATGGGAAGCCACTATGTCTTTTTAGGATTGTTTGCCATGAGATAACCATCTTCTCAAATTTCCTAATGCACAGGTGCGATCAAAGTAGAACCTGCATCCCCACCTTATTATTCTGAAAAGAGCCAGCTCTACAACAGGCCTCATGAAGAGCCTTCCAACTCTCTCATGGCCATTGAGTGTCGAGTTTGTGGGGATAAAGCATCAGGCTTCCACTATGGAGTTCATGCTTGTGAAGGATGCAAGGTAAAAATAGATTTTAAAAAATCATCCAAGAATTTTCTGAAATTTTGCCTATTCCATTTCCTGTTGCAAACTCACTGTAAAAAAAAAAAATTAAGATAAAATTGTGACTTTTGTTTGGCAAAACTCATTCCTCAAGTAATATAATATTTGAAAATCTAAGAAAAGCTGATAAAGACAGGGTTATTCTGCCCCTCTTCCCTTCTCCAAAATGACTCTTGAGACACTCATCTAAGTGTATCTTGCAGAATCTTTTTTTTAAAGGACTTGTCCAAGGTGTCACAGCAAGACAGCGAGTGGTGAGCCAGCATCAGAACCTAAATTCTCTGATTTCCCTAGTGTGTTTTTCACCATGCTATGTGTTCTCTTACACAAGTAAGGTTTCACAAGTTATATATGTGTATTGTTTGATCCATAGACTAATGCTATAATATCGAGCATATTTCTTTATTGTTGCTATAAAAATTGTGAATCAAAGGCATGGGGTCACCAGAGTAAGGGCTTCAGTGGTAGAGCAGGTACAAGGCCCTGAATTTCATCCTCAGGACTGCAAACAGAAAAACAAAATTATGGATTAGTAAGGTTTGTCCCTACTAAGCCCTAAACTAGTGCTGTGTTTCCTTGGCCCTGAGACAGCCTAAGTCTGTGCAAATAGGCAAAAAGAGCCAACTATATACTTCCTTTGTGAAAGAGTACTTTAGGAAGTTAGTGATATGCTGCCCCAATTATAAGGAAAATATGTGAATACATTCATGTTTTATATAGTTTTAAAATAATATTTAACTTATCATATGCCCATAGATACATTGTTTATCGGTATTTGTCTTATAAATACTGGGGGATGTGGTAGTGCATGCCTTTAATACTAGCATTCAAGAGCAGAGGCAGGAGCATTTCTGTGAGTTCAAGGTCAATAAATGAAGTAAGTACTGCTTCACTTGAGCTTTCTCTGGCTAATAAGGATGAAGCACACCAAGCAGGCATGAGTCAGGACTTCTAGGTTCTAGATGGACAATAGGCCAAAAAGAGAAAGTAGTTTTTATTAAATCCTTACCCCCGACAGACATTGTGTGTGTGTGTGTGTGTGTGTGTGTGTGTGTGTGTGTGTGTGTGTGTGTAACCACATTCTACAAACATTTTCTCATCTGTAAAACAATGAAATTCAAATTTGGGT
Organism: Phodopus roborovskii; assembly: GCF_943737965.1. Classification (NCBI taxonomy): domain Eukaryota; kingdom Metazoa; phylum Chordata; class Mammalia; order Rodentia; family Cricetidae; genus Phodopus; species Phodopus roborovskii. The sequence continues at coordinate 7,886,684 of NW_026126578.1, forward strand.
GATTTCTAAGTATTTCTTTCTTTTAGTCCAAAAGCAATTTAATATGTTAAAAAAGACACAAGCCAGAGTCACCTCTGCCACTTTCTCAGTCATAGCCTGCTAGTCACATAAACGTTTTAGCCCTCAGTCACCTCATGTAGAAAATTATTTGATTAGGTTAGCAGCCAAAGTCTTACACATCTCTAAGGTTTGAATTTCAAAATGAGTCCTTGAAACACTCCTGGCAAGAGATGCTTTCATTTAAAATACTAAAGCTCATTCATGAGCCTGGCGTGATGGCACATGTCTGTGATCCGCACTCACAAGAGGTGGAGGCAGAGGACGAGCAAGAGGCCTTGTTTCAAAAAACAGAAATAATGAAAAAAATCACTCTATGATTAAAATAGCTATGAAATCAAATCATATGAACAATCAATAATCCAAGATCCCTGTACATAAGAGCATGCCATTGTATTTAATGAGTAAGGGTTACACAATTTTTTGTTGTTGTTGTTGTTGTTGTTACTGAATTCTGAAACACATTTATCTGAAGAAACCACTCAGTTTGGGTCATGCTGGTCATATACACTGATGAGTGTGAACTGTCTGATTGCTCAGACTTCATAGCAATGTATTTCCCATATGTTGGTCAAGTGCCTAGAAAATTGGAACCTACAAGCAAGTAACTCCACCCTAGTTCTAGTCACATATTCATAGGAGTTAACATTGGTGAGGATGACTGAGAATTGAAAGTTAGCCACATTTTCAGTATTTGGTGATAGTCATAAAAGTTATGCCCTGAAGACACTAAAACACAGAAGACAAAGCAAGCAAAAAAGAAAGAGGAAGAAATTCCAAAGGCCTTCATGTAGTGATCAGGTGGGTGTAGACGGGTACTGGAGGTGTAGCTTAGTGATACAGCACCTGCCTAGCATGTACAAGGCTGAATTCCATCTCCTGCAGTGCCAAACAAAACAAGCAGGCAAGAAAAACAGGGTGGAAGCCATAGATGGAGAGTAAACAATAAAACCGTCAAAATGCAGGTAAGTCCTTACCTACCATAAACAAAACCAACCAAGCAAAAACAGTACAAGAAAACTAGGAGTATTAAATTTAACTGTAATAATTTGCAAGCCTCCCAAAATGTAGGAGATGGGATTCCTAGACAAAAATGGAAGAGCTGTGATTTCCTAGGAAGGGAAAATAGACATATACACACATTATTTTATTTTTTTGAGACAGACTTCAAACTCACAATCTTCCTTCCTTTGCCCACCTTGCTGGGATTGCAGGCCTGTGACACCACCCCTAGCAGGAGACCTTTCTAAAGATGAGAAAACATTAATGGAGGAAAAGCATAATGGTGCATATGTATAATGATGGCATAATGGGACCCATTGGTGTGGGGAGGGAGTATTTAAATTAATAACAGAAATGTAAAAATACTAATGAAACAATGTGATTGGCTTCTTTATGTCAAAGTTCTCAAAGTCAACACAGGGCCTCAGGAGTCCATGAGACTCTTTCAAGGCAGCCATGGGTTTGAAATTATTCCATGGTATTAACGCTGTTTATTCACCTCCCCACTCTCATTCTCTCACAAGTATAATTGCAATGTTATAGAAACCGGGGGGTGATGATGACACTGGTATCTAGTGGAATGTTTGCTCTATGCCCTTGCATGTGATTTCTCTGTTGGATGCTGGTACTTTTACTAGTCACTATTCTATTGCTTGTGAAGAGCCACCATGACCACAGCAACTCTTACAAAAGAAAGTATTTAAGTGAGGGCTTGCTTGTAGTTTCAGAGGTGTAGTTCATTATCATAACAAAGAACATGGTAGTATGCAGGCAGATGTTTGAGCAGTGGCTAAGAGCTACATCCTGATCCATAGGCAAAGAGAGCAAGACTGGATTGGGTATGGGCTTTTGAAACCTCAAAACCCACCCCTAGAAACTCCAACAAGACTACTCCTAATCCTTCTAACCCTATCCAACAGTTCCACTCCCTGGTGTCTAAGCATCCAAACATATGAGCCTGTGGGGGCCACTCTTATTCAAACCACCACGTTACTGTAACATGGACATAGCCCAGTTGCTGACAAGGCTGAGGAAGGAGGCCATTTGAGACCAGAAGTTTGAGACCAGTTTGGGAAACACAGATTCTTCCTCAAAAATAAGTTGTTCTCAGTTTTAATTGCTGGTCTAACAAATATCTGTAAATGAAGCCTACATAAATAAAAGTTCTTTAAAGTCATCACAATAATTTAATGGTAAAGGAGTCCTGAGACTCAAAAGTTTGATGCCACTTATTATAGGATATGGGGCCTGAAGAAACGCAATTTAAACCCCAAACAGCTGCCTCAATCCCAATATATTAAGCCAACAGCTGTCAGTAATGAAGGTGTCCACTCAGCTTATCACCAGTGCCCATGAGAACTAAGGAGAACGAAATTAGCAAATATTTTTGCCTTATCTGTACATAGCTTAAAATGCACCTTGGCAATTTAATATTTGCCATTTCCATTAGGTATAGGGTAATCCCATTCAGTTGACCATAAAGCTTGTGAACTCATTTATGGATCAGAAGGAATATTGTGTAAGATAACCGTTATGGAATCTTCTCAAACACAGTTAGGATGCCAATGGGCAGCTCATATTCATGATCTCTGCCAAGATTCAATCAGAACAGAGCAAATGATTGGAGTTGACAAAAGTATAAGAGTGACAGGTTCTTGGTGCATTGCTATTACAGACTTACACCAAAATAAAGCATCTTCCTTCTGAAAAGTTATACATAGCTTAGAGCCATATATATATATATATATATATATATATATATATATCATATATATATATTGCAAATGCATATGGTTTTGTTCTCTTAAGTGTCATCATTATTTTAGGCCCTTCTTCATTCGTAAAATGAAATACCTGATACTTCATATATATAAAGAATTTTAGCCCATGGTTTTAGCCTCAGGTTGAGTCCAGAACTGGTGCCTGCTTTCTTGAGACAGAATTCTAAAGCAGTGTAGGACTTTACATGGTGAGAGACAGGAAGTGGGAAGTGTGTGTGTGTGTGTGTGTGTGTGTGTGTGTGTGTGTGTGTGTGTCTTTATTCTCTCTTCCTCTTATAAAATAACCAGTACTCAATCACAGACTCCACCCTGAGGGCCTTATCTAATCTTAATCACTGTCCAAAGGCCCCACCTCCATCTTCCAACAGTCAGATTAAGTTCCACTCTCTTTCACTTCACATAAAGATTAAAATTTAATACTTGAACCTTGGGAGATACACTCAAGCCAGAGCAATCATACTTTGTAATCTCTCCTGAAAGATTGTTTAGAACCAAGACTCACTTAAAGCTCTGAGTAAATACAATCTGTGTTACAGTACATTGAACCCTACTTCTGTCTTGGGCCCTGTCTTGTGTAAATGGTTTGACTATATTCCTGCCTGCCAAAGGTAGCTCAATAACTCACCTCCTATGGTCCGAGGACTTTATGAGAAAGCAGCATGCAATCCCAGCACAGAACTTTTAAGCTCTTGGTAAAATCACTGTCATACTAAGGACTCAGCTTGTTGTACATGAAGTTTTGTTAAAAACAGAAGAACTGTAGAGCTGGAGTTAAGAGTACTGACTGTTCTTCCTGAAGATTCGGGTTCAATTCCTAGCACCCACATGGCAGTCTAGAACTCCAATCCCAGTAATCTGACACCCTCTTCTGGCTTCTGTGGGAACTGCATGCACAGGATATAAGAACATATGAGCAGGCAAAACACCCACCCATACACATAAAATAAAAATAAAGGGAAAAAAGTAATAAAACAATTGGGCCATTAACATGGTCCAGCAGGTAAAGGTACTTGCTGAACAAACCTACTTAAAGGTGGAAGGAAAAAAATCAGTTCCACAGAGTAGTTATCTGACCTCCACATACACTTATGCCCCAAAGGTACCCCTTCCCCCAGAAATAATAATAATAATAATAATAATAGTTAAATAAAACAAAAGAAAGATTGGAAAGTACTCAAAAGAAACAATACATAAACAAAATCCAGAGCCATTTTCTCACGGGCAAAGAGGAAGACATTGGAATCAATGTCTACACAACAGTGGCTTCCAAAACAGTAACCTACAAACTTCATCACACTTTGACTGCATAGTAATCCAAAGAGTTAACTGTGAAAAGAATAAGAAAACTAAAAATTCCGACTGAAAGTACACATTATTTTATAGACCCTAAAATACTAAAGAGTATTATTGGAGTGTTTACTTATAAGTGATATGAAGAAGCATTGGAAAAGCCAGCTTCATTCTTCAGGTCAGTAAATAAATTTACATAAAAATACTATGATATTCTTTTTGTTTGTTTGTTTTTTGAGACATGGTTTCTCTGTAGCTTTGGAGGCTGCCCTGGAACTAGCGCTGTAGACCAGACTGGCCTTGAACTCACAGAGATCCACCTGCCTCTACCTCCCGAGTGCTGGGACTAAAGGCTTGCACCAATACCCAGCCTCAGTGATATTCTTATGTCTTCTTTTTGTTTCTTGAAAGAGTTAAATGACATGAAGACAATTGCTTATCATTAATTTAAAGAGGAATAATAGTAAGGCAAGTTCTTAGGTATATATTCTGTATATATTCAGATTAAGAATTTGTATACAGAGTTGTGCATAATGGTGCAAACCATTATAGTCCCAGCATTCAGGAGGCAGAGGCAGGCACATCTCTATGAGTTCAAGGCTACCCTGGTCTACAGGACAGCCAGGGCTACACAGTGAGACCTTGTCTCAAAAAAATTTTTTTACCTGTCTAAAATGCATAAATGATATCCAGGAAGATTATTCTTTAGCATTGAAGGACTTCAAATAATCTCCATATTCACTTTTGATATATATCATATGAATCAAGCTAATTTTTTTTATTATTATGGCAATCAAAATTCCTCATTAGTATGTATCAGGAAGAGTAGCTTTACATATTAACTTGCTGCTAATCATAGTATTGGCACAGCCATAGTCCTTGGGACCCACCCTGTAAGAGGTAAGAGGTTTCTATTACCTCAGATTCTGCATGGGACATACTCTTTGGGATATGGCTGATATCATAGGGAGTAACAGAAATTCCAAAACAACATCAAAGACAAAACAAGCTGACAATGGAGTCCTTACCAGGGCTTTCCTGGGGAGGTGGTCACAGAGGTAGGAAGGCGCTTGTGCTGGCATGCTCAGATCCAGCAAATGAGAAGAGCTGAGTTTGAGGGCTTTTAGATGGATCCAGGATTATCAATGGTGCCTGGACTTTCAGAAGAAGCATCTTCAATTTCTCTTTGAAGGAAGGAATTCCCAGTTTAGACTTTATAGGATTTTCACAGTTTATGGTCAAAAGATAACTTCAAAATAAAACATCAGAAACCACATACAAAAGCAATCATCTATCAGAGGAAGGAAGGAAGGAAGGTTACTATTGACACCATACCCATCTCCCAAAAGCAGTTATTGGAACGACCTGATATAGGTAGGATATAGAGCAGATCTGTAAGCCTTGTTTTAAAAGGGGGATGGTACCAATGCAAGGAAGCAGCCAAACAGACCCCTGGACACAGAGGGAAAGATAACATCCACATTGCTAAGGATAGCAGTGTTCATCCTGGGGTTGGCTAGATTTAAAGACTCATTTAGTTCTCAGAGCTAGTTGGTAGTGTTGTTGAGGGTTAAAAAGTATGCTTCTACTACTCAATATCATAGTAAATTCAGAAAAGTCCTCACTAGTAAACTTTAGTGAGAAATATTTGTTTTTACTTCCATCAGTATAACTGGGTTTTTACGTGGCCTGTTTGATTGGTATTCTGATTTTTACATATACAATCAATATTAGTAAATAAATAGGGACAAAAGAGAAGTTCAGAAGCACAAGGAATAGCATTTATATAACTGGAATCCCCAAACAGACGAGCAAGGAACACCCAGATTCAGAAAACATAACCAAGGAAATAAGAAAATGAAAATCTATGCATACGCATACTGTAGTAAACCTACAGAGTGCTAGTGAGAAAGAGAATATATAAAAACAACCTGTGAAACAGAAAGCTCACCATCAAAATAGATGCACAAATACAACAAGATTCAAAGTGTTAAAGGGTGTACCTGTCATCTCTCAAGAAGAGAAGTTAAATGAAATGTTCACAGACTTTTACAAATTACTGAGAAAATGCATTTCAGCATAAAGCCAGAGAGAAGACACTTACCAACCCATGTGACAGACATCTAGAACATATAAAGAATCCCTAATTTTCAATTTTAGACAAGATACCCTATTACAAACTTGGAAATGAAAAACCAGGGAAATATATGTTGATATCACACTTACATTTTACACATAATAGATTCTCAATGCAATCTCATATCTGGGCAAGTTGTCATGGATCTATAGTCACAGGTGCAAGGGAAGGGTTGAGGAGGGCAGCAAACATAAGGACAACTGACTAAGTAGTAATGAGAGAATCAAATTTTCATAACAGTTTAGGGGGCTATAAAAATATAGCCATTTTGGAAAATAATCTTGCATTATCTCATAAAATACACCATTTGCATATCATATAATATAGAAATTCTGGCATATGTGTATATATGTAAATAAATTTGTGTACAATGAACTGAGCATGGAGACACATGCCTGTAATTCTAGCACTCAGATGGCTGAGGTAGGAGGATTGCTGGAAGTTTGAGCCAGCTTTAGCTACTTAGCAAGACCTTACCTCAATAAGTAAATAAAACTTTTTGGTAATGCTTATAGAAGTGCACTTATAATAGCAAACATTAGTAATTCAAACAGCTGTTACCATGTGAGTAGATTAATAAATTGTAACAAACTCAGATAATGATCAGACAGAAATAAAATAGCACATGAGATTTTAATAAAGTATGTTGTAGGCTCTGGCTGTGTCCAGTGGTAAAGAGACAACTCTGTCCCTATGGAACTCACAATTTTAAATGGGGAGTGAGAAAGGGATGGAGAAGAAACACTTAGGTATGCATGTTAAGTATTTAATCCCTTAGGTAGGTGATTATCTGTGCTACATTAGAAAGTCACAAATACTACTAGAAACAAGACAAAATAAAGAGTAAAGAGACAGAGTTCCAAAAGCGGGGCACATGCGCACATACAGGGACAGGCAACAGTATCAAATTAGAGATGAGGTTGATTGAGAAGGTAAGATGTTACCAAAATTCGTAATGAAGGATGGATGGATAGATAGATAGATAGATAGATAGATTCCCAATCCTAGAATACAAAATCTACAAGTCCCCAAAATTTTTGAGTGCCAATATAATGTCATGTGAAAATTTTCATAGCTGACCTCACTGAGAATACTGAGCAGGTGGAAGTCAAAACATGGATTCACCAAAAAAAAGAAAAAAGAAAAAAAACCATTTAAAGGTATGTTTCCCCTACTCATGGAGGCACACATCTAAAACCCCAGAACGTGAAAGGGCAAAACTGTAGAAACCTAAGTTCAAGGTCAGCCTGGGCTACATAGTAAGACTATTTTCTTTAAAAATGCAAAAGCTCGGTAGCTTAGAGATAGCTTGCCTAGCTTGTACAATGCCTTGTGTTGATCCCTGTCACCACCTTCAGACTTTGTTTATAAGCTGTATATAAACTGATCATAGTGGACCTGCCTTGCAATCACAGCACTTGGGAGACTAGGGCAAGAATATCATAAGTTTTAAGACAGCCTGAGGTAGACAGTGAGCCCCATTCTGGGGGCTGTGCATCAGTGCTAGAGTGCTTTCCTAGCATGCACAGGGCCCCAAGTTGAAGTCCCAGCACAGGAGATGAGATGAGGAAGAACACAGATTTAACATTTACAGACTCAGGTCCATATGTTTCCCTAATACCAAGATAACTTACTTTGTATATGCAACTATTCTGAAGAATTATTTTTAATCTGAAATATAAAGTACTTATGCTCCCAAGTATTTCAGATAATGGAATACTATGCCACTTGAGGGAAAGAAAGAGATTGAGTAACTTTAAGAAAAAGAAAAAAGTCAAGATGACTTCATAAATTTTGGCTTGAGAAACAGAGCATGGAGTTACCTCAGCTGGGTTGGGAAAGCCACAAGTAAAGGAGCTTATAGGGACAGGCAGGACTTCACTTATGGACACTGGGTTGAAGAGATATTGAACTTTCCAGTAAGAAATGTTGAGAAAGCAGTAGAATATGCCTATTTGTTGAGTGTTCAAGGAGGTAGCTCACTGGGAACATACACAAAAGCTCTAGGGAGGTGGGTTCTGAAGAAAGTTAAAATCTATGCTAAAACAGAGCCAATATTAATTCAATGGGGTTTTGTTTAATTTTTGTTTATATTGTTGTCTGTATATGATGTTTGATTGTGAACATGCACATGTAACACAGTGCTCATGTAGAGGTCAGAAGACAACCTTCAAGGGTTCATATGCTTCTTCCAACATGGCCTCCAAATATCAAACTTGAGTTGTTAGGTTTACATGGTAATTTTACCTGCTAAACCATCTTGCTGACCCAATTCTAAATTGTTTACTACGTAACAGGACCAGATAAATTTGAGAGAAATGAGTTTCATGAAGATGATCACAATAAATGAAAGAAAACTATGGGCACACACACACACACACACACACACACACACACACACACTGGAGCTACAAGACATCTCCAATTAAATTTTCTGCAGTTCCATCCAAAATGTGTAGTTAATTCAGATGAGCACTCTGTTAGCCCCAGAAGGATAAATTTGCATTTTGAAGTAGCAGATTTTCTGAGAATTTCCCAATTGCTTCTCATATTATTTCCTGCTATCTCTTTCTGCTTGCAAGCTACAATGGTGGGGGATTCTTTCAACTACATAAAAAAATAAAATAAAACAAATTCTGCAGGAAATTGCAACATGGAGAATTCCAAAAAGTTATCCACATGTGGATTTTTATTGGCCCTGATCTTACTTCAGAAGGAAATGACTATAACTTTGCCAAGCTGCTTAGCGCAATTATGAAGGCTAGGGCACGCTGCTGGAATGATTTGCTGAGAGACTGGACTGATTACATGGTGTTTTATATGCATTACATTAAATCCAGAGCACTTCTTAAAGCATGCTGAAAACTAAATGTGGAGCCAAGGTACACTGCATGACATCACTGGGATGTGCTCAGTGCCTAAGAGGTGAGAAAGAATCCTAGAGAATCCTTCTGTTCTTTGGTTTAGAGCAAGGACCAGTAAGCCACAGAGGGCCACTTGTGCAGGGCCCCATGGTAGAACTGTGTCACAAACCCACCTTTTGTTTTATGAATATACGTATAAGTTCATGTATGTGCACAGGTGTGCATATTTATAGGGTACAAGTACAAATGTTGTGCATACATGTGAATGATAGAGGGCAACCTCAGGTATCATCCTTGTGAATACTGTCAACCATATTTGAGAGAGGGTCTCCCACTGTCTCACCAATTAGACTAAACTGGCTAGTCAGTGGTCTCTGCCCTTCAGTCCTGGGATGACAAGCACATGCCACATGATGACCAGCGTCTTTACAAAGGCTCCTGGGGGTTGTACTAAGGCCCTCAGTCATGCAAGGCAAGCACTTTCCTGATTGAGCTGTCTTCCCAGTCCAAATCTATTTTTTTCTGATATCCAATTCAGTGAGTGTGTCTTTATCCATAGGTCTCTGCTTTCATGGGTCACATAGACTCAAAAATTGTTTATTTTCCATTTCCCTTTGCAGGGTTTTTTCCGAAGAACCATCCGATTGAAGCTAATTTATGATAGGTGTGACCTTAACTGCCGGATCCACAAAAAAAGTAGAAATAAATGCCAGTACTGTCGGTTTCAGAAGTGCCTCGCTGTGGGGATGTCTCACAATGGTAAGTGGACACTGAGAACCATGTATACACATGTTCAGTGCTAGGTCCAGGTCAGTAGGCAGTAGGACAACTGATGGAAATGGGTACAATTCTTCTATAAAAAGGCAGGGATTCAAAATCATCCTGAAGAGAGTTTCTTCATGTAGGCCAATGACTTTCAGCTTTTAAATAGAACCCTCCTCTGTTTGGCTGGGCTCCTGCAGCAACTGGAGAAAAGGCTCAAACTTGGAGAAAGGATCTATGGAAACCTGTAATGTTTTAACACAGATGTAATGATAACCATGATTTTATGTTGCTTTGAAATCTTTTTTAAAACAGTTTAAAAACTGAATTATACTAATATGCATTGATCATTTTGCCTGCTTTAAAAAAATACTGAGTGTCTCTGAGAGTATTAGAATTAAGTAGCATATCAAAATTTAGGCTCATATATTTTCTTGGTGTCCTTTACCATGCAAAGATGAATGCAGCACTATCCTTGACTTCAGAGAACGTGCAGAATTATAGAAGAAAGTCACAAATACTTTTAATTCCCACAAAATGTCATTGTTATATAAGTACAAGAGGATAAAACTTCACACTTTTAAAACCTCTGTTTAAATTCAAACTTACAGGGTGTGGCCATGTGAAGGAGCATTTGTATAGTACATATGAGATCCTGAGGCTCCATCCCCAGTATTAAGGAAAAAAAAACTTTGTTGGCTTCAAAAAACATAGCAGAGAAGACCCATGTGTTCATGAGCTGTAGCACTCACTCATAATAATCATAGAAGATTTATGCCTGTTAAAAACAAATTTTTCATTACCATTTGATTCAGATTGGTTGACTGGCCCACAAAACTCATTTTAGCTGCAACTTAATAGTGTTATGTTTGTTAAGTCTTATTAGTCAATTCATTAAAAAAAAAATCCTATGGCTTCAAGAACTAATATATACTAAAGTTATCAAATGAAGTCTGAAGTTTTATTTCATTTGATATCCAAATTTTCCCTCTCTTCCTCCCTTCCTGTCTCCCTCCTTCCTTCCTTCCTCCTCTTTTCTTCCTCTCATGCAGGAGATCAGAACCAGGGCTTTGTACATACTAAATATGCACTTCACCACTGAGCTACACCCCAACTCCGATCTTTATTTTCTTTTGCTTTCATCTCTCGAAAAACTGATCTGGTAAGAAAATAATCTTTGAACTTGGTGTTCATCTACGTGGACTCTAATATATCTGTGGAGATTAAATTTGTATCCCATAATGAATATGTTTGTGTTTCACAGTGGGAGCCATCAAGATGCTTGTCAATAATCAGTCGATTGACACTCTACCCTTTGAAAGAAGTAAAAGCCTTAGTTGTCATTATGGGCCAGTTCCTTTGAAAGCAAGAGTACATTATGAATAGAGCTAATCAACAGTACTGGACAGGAAGGGAATTTGGTCCAACTTCCCTCAACATTTGACCACATCTGCTTTGTAGCAGTATACAACTGCAGCCATTGATTGCAAAATAATTTGCTGGTTTAAGTCCATCAATTTTCTTTTTATTTCAAACCTCATAAAACATACAAGCAAGTTTTTAAGCCAAGAGCTTTATTTTAGTTGATGCAATCAAGTTACAGCAAACTTATTTCATCTTTATGAAGAAATCATTGACTTTGAGGTCATTATCATCAAGATAATCTCAGAAAGCATGCCAATACTGCTTTTAATGATATTTAGGTTTTGCCTATTTAAAAAAATTGTCATTTATCACATTCATATGAGATGTAGTTCTTAGTGCTTACAAGCAATACAATATTGATATAAAATATATTTACTGTGATTTACAAGCAACCACACCTCACATGAAATGTATCTCCAATTGTTTAGCATTTGAAAGTAAATAATATTTAAACTATAGGCAGGGAGTATAGCTCAGTACAGAGCTCAACATGCACAAGACCCCAAAACCCATTCCCAATACCCTTCTTCCAAAAAAATTGAACGTACATAACATGGATAGTACAATTTTCTCCACCCAGAAAAATCAAAGAAAGCCACCATGCATTTGATAATAAAATCATCATTTGACTTTATTTAACAGTTAACTTGCACTCAGGAAGCAGAGGCAGATAGATCTCTGTTAAGTTCAGCTAGGTCTACATATCAAGTTCTAGGCCAGCATGGCAATATAGTGAGATCCTATCTCAAAAACAAATAACCAAGCAAACAAAAAAAGTTAATTTCACTTACTCTGACTATAAGGGGCCAATCTGAACAGTGTATTCAGTTTGCTCTTGCAAAAGCAAGGACCACTGATAATTAAATACCTAAGCAGATAAACCATTAAAGAACTTAAAGGTGACTAACAAAACTCCTTCTCAGAGGCTTTCAGAGAAGTGTGTTTGCTGAACAATAGAGTAAATAACCATATAGTCCATACACAAGAGAGAATCTGCAGTGGGCTTTAATCAAATCCTGATGAGAAAACATTTCTAAATACATTTTCTGAGTGGCTGCGATCACACTAGTCAACATGAGCAAACAGGATGAAGCATCCATCCACATAAGATGCCTTTTTAAGTTATCAGAGTAGATATCCTGTGCATTCTATCTGAATATCAGCATGGAGTTATTTTCACTATACATAAGAATGAACATTCCCCACAGCCCACCTGGCCCAATATGTTCTGCTTTATTTTTAATTTTTATTTTATCTGTTTTATTTGGAGACCAGGTGTAGATGGAGTTTTCTGCCCCACCAGCCAGCTCCCAAATAATCACACTGAGACTTAGTATTAATTATAAATATTTAACCAATAGCTTAGGCTTGTTTTTATCTAACTAAAACAACTTAACCAGTTTCTATTTATTTACTTGCTGCCACATGGCTCATGGATTTTTTACCTCATTTTGTACACATCCTGCTTTCTCTACATTTGGCCCAAGACTCCTCAGACTCTTCTTCTTCCCAGAATCCTCCTACTCTGGTTCTTCCACCCAATCTCTTCCTGCCTAGCTATAGACCAGTCAGCTCTTTATTAACCAATGTAAGTAATACATATTTACAGTGTACATAGGTTGTTTCTCAGCAACAAGTCCTCACCATGTAGCCCAGTTTGACCTGGACCTCACAATCCTCCTGTCTCATCTTCCCACATGTAGGCATGTGCCACCACACCCTATGTTACTTTCTTTCTGTTCTTTACCTCTGTTTAACCCACTTAATGTGTTTAGATTTTTTTAATAGCAATGTTCTTGTTGCTTTAAAGGGAGATTCTGTAGTGACCTTCAAGGAACCAACAGGTCATGGAGAATAATTCCAAAAGTCACTAAAACCAGTGATCACTAAATCCTTTCAGAGTTGAAAATTACCTCATTATTTTTGATGACAAACATAATTCACTTACTTCTTCACTTTTCAGCCAGCTAGTTCATACATTTTATTTTAATTTAATCTATTTTATTTGACTCTGTGGCAATTTATTTTCATGTTCTTAGTATGAATTTTTTGAATTTCATGGGATTTCTTTTCTTCTTCTTCTTCTTCTTCTTCTTCTTCTTCTTCTTCTTCTTCTTTCTTCTTCTTCTTCTTATTTTATATGTCCCCCTCCCTCCTTCTTTCCCTCCCTCCCTCCCTTTTACCCTCTCTGCCCCCTCTCATGCACCCTGATCATCCTCCCCTCCCATCCCCCTGCCCCAATTCCACATGTAGGGCAATGCCATCCAGGTGGGGTCATATGAATCTGTCATTTGAAGTAGGGACTAGGACTTCTTTCCTGTCTCTAGGTAAAGGCAGTATCCCTCCATGGGGGATGTGTTCACAAGGTCCTTTTGTGCACCAGGAATACATCCTGGTTCCACTGTCTGAGGTCCCTTAGACTGCTCAGTCCTTATGGCTGGGACCCATATTCGGGGGGGGGGGCTGAGTCAGTCCCATGCTGGATTCTCAGCTATCAGTCTGGGGGCCCATTAGCTCCTCCTTGTTCAGGTCAGCTGTCTCTATGTGTTTCTGCAACCTGGTCTTGTCCTCTCCGTCTGCATCTGGATTCTAGTTCAACTCAGTGTTTAGGTATGGGTGTTTGTTTCTGTTTCCAACAGGTACTAGATGAGGGCTCCATGATGGTGGATAAGTTAGTTGTTGATCTCACTATCCGGGAAGGGCATTTATGGTAGCCTTTCCACAGTGGCAGTCTTGTAGGTCTCTAGACCTTTCTTTAGGTTCAGTTTTCTCTTCAAACCAATAATGGATCCCTCTTTTATGTTCTCTCTCTCTCTCTCTCTCTCTCTCTCTCTCTCTCTCTCTCTCTCTCTCTCTCTCTCTCTCTTCTGTCTTCTATTTCTACCCTGACTCACATTTTACTAGAAAATGTTAGTCTTCCAAAAACATGTGAGCATCTGAATGTCAGTTACCTTAATTTGACATTTCCACCTATATTTTTTGGTGCCATAAAGACATAATTTATGTGTCTGAACCAAGTCTGTGTGTGTCAGCTGCTCATCAGCTTAAGGCACTTAGCATAATGGCTGTATGATGATGCAAAGCTAGAGTAAAAACCTAAAACAGTAGTCCTAAAAAAGTACACATGGTCCATTTCAATTTTCTGTCATTAGAGGTTGAGTCAGGGTGGTGGTACATAATTGTAACTCCAGACTCAAGAAGCTGAGGCAGGAAGATTGCCATGAGTTCAAACCCAGCCTCAGCTACAGAGTGAAACCTTGTCTCAAAATAAACAAACAAGAAAAAACAAAAACCAACAGCCAAAAGAGTTTTAGTTCATAGCTTTGGGGGTTCTATCCTATGATTATTTTGCCCTCTTGCTTGAAGTGAAACAGCTCATCCTGTAAGGTAACACAGTCCCCTCCAAAGAAACACCCTTGAGGACATGGAGACTTCTCACCTCCCAAGGGCAGTCACACCTCAACACTTAGGTCTTTGAGAGACATTATAGGCCCAGATGACAGCCTATGGCTGAAGCTCTTCAGGTAGAGCTTGCTGCTCTGTTGTGACACAGACTAGATGCTACTACTGAAGGACACACCTTTAGAAACCCCCTTGCTGGAAACAAGGTTGTTTCTCAAATGCCTGTCTCTAAGATGGACTAGGGGGGTAAAAAACACTAGAGAAGCATGTATTCCAATTATTTTGATGATATTTTCTGGACTATAAGCAGTCTCACAGATTGCTTAGACATCTTTTGCATCACTAGGCATCAATTTGATGCCCTGTCTAAACCACTCAGAATAGAAGTACTAACACATGTGAGCTTAGCTCCTAGGTACTTAGAGGGACATGTAACTTGTGAGGTAACTACTGTTCATGTAGAAAGCTGGCTCGACCTTGAAAAATGCTTTCAAGGCTTTAGTTGTTTCTTCAGTCAAATGGGCACTTGCACATATTTCTTTACTTTTTAAAACCATAATTTCTATTGGGAAGACCAGCTATCACATTCCTAGTATTTACCATATTTTAAAATATATCTTAATTTTTAATAAAAACAATTTAATCATAAAGTGTTTTGAAGAGTGAATATTTCTTATTCAGAACTACTTTTTATATAACTAGAACTACTTTTTATATAACTTTTTATATAAACCTAGTTTTAAATAACTAGGTTTAGGGTAAATACAATTTCAAAAATAGTTTGAAGTAGAAAAGATTTGGCTTGTGCTACTAATGAGTCATTCAGTCAGGTTTTCCCTATAAATTGAAATTTGATAATAATGTTTTTAATGTATTTAAAAGTTAATGAAGGCTTTGCTGGTCAGATGTCCTATGATACAGATGATATGTCAGTTTTACTTCTATTGAGGATAAAAAGCTAACAACTTTAAAAATAGTTTCTCCATGGTTTCATAAAAATATGAAGAAGAGAAAAAATGTGGTTTCACAATTGTCCTTGCAGCCCTAGCATGTAGCATGAAAGCCGAAATGACAGATTTAAGCTTTAGTCCAAAAAAAAAAATCCTTGCTGTAGTTTAGATCTGAAGTAAACCCCAAAGCCTGGTGTTGAAAGCTTGTTTGCCAGTGCCTGGTGCTATTGAAGGTGGTAGGACCTAGTGAGACCATTGGAGTGTACCCTTGAAGGGGATGTGAAGCTCTCGCCCATTCTCCTCCCTTTGCTTCCTGGCCACCATGAGGTGAACAGGCCTTTTCTGACACACACGTCTGTCATAATGTACTCTATCACTGCATGCAAAAAAACAAGAACAATCAACCGCTGTCACCTTTGTGGTATGATGGAAAAGG
Organism: Phodopus roborovskii; assembly: GCF_943737965.1. NCBI lineage: Eukaryota > Metazoa > Chordata > Mammalia > Rodentia > Cricetidae > Phodopus > Phodopus roborovskii. Next base: position 7,902,790 of record NW_026126578.1, read on the forward strand.
TGACAGTCCTAATACACAAAGCGCCTATGTTAATGAATCTGTAGTATTCATGATCTTTCTCTAGGGGCCCAGCCTCTTCTCCCACTCCTGTCCCCTTGCCACTTAGACTTCAAGCAAACTGTGTCTTCCCATTCCTGGAAACAGTCTCTGTGCTTACAAACACTGTTGCCTCTGGATTCTGACCCTCTGTCCCTATCAGAATCCTACCTGACATTCAAGGCCCCATTCAAATGTCTTTCCTGAAAACTTTTCTGATTCCTTGTGCTTGCTCTTCCTAGTATACCATATTCTGTTAATGCAGACAAACACACACACACACAAACACATACAGACAAACATACACACAGAGAAACAGACATACACACACACAGAGAGAGACAGACATATATACATACATACAGGCAAACACACACACACAGGCAAGCACGCATACACACACTCATACACAGAAGAGATGAAGAAAAAGAGAGTGATAGTGTTTATTGACAGTGGTCATACCACTAGCAGCTATGTCTTATGTGATTTACATGCAACAAATATATAAAATGGGAAACCTGAGCCAAGCGTTGGTGGCACACGCCTTTAATCCCAGCACTTGGGAAGAAAAGGCAAGCAGACCTGTGTGAGTTCAAGACCAGCCTGGTCTCCAGAGCTAGTTCCAGGACAGGCTCCAAAGCAATATAGAGAAACCCTTTCTCAAAAAAACAAAAAATGAGAAAACCTGACCAGGAGACAAATCTTTACTGTTAAAAGCCTGCTATGACTACAAACTCATCCTTTAAAAATTGAAAGGAAAAAAAATGTCTTTTTTTTTAATAGGATTCAACTTTATTCTTCTGTTTTACTTGATTTGTTATCTTGAAAGTCCACTTTAATATGCCTTTGTAATTAAATAGCATCTGACCTTAATGCACTTACAATTAGATAAGTATTTTGAAAATATGTTAGTTTACTATGTTTTAGCATGATACTCAAATCCAGAAAACAAGATATTAATTATTCCACATGCTTAAAGGTCATTGTTCAATGATATCAGTACTAAATATGAAGTGAATATCTGTAATGTACTACTATATTAGTATATGGTAATTACATCTTGTAATACTAATATATCTTTTAAGACACTAATGAGCTTTCTCAAACCTAGTCTTCCTGAAGAGACCTACCTGATTTTTTTTAACTGAGATACATTTCTCTAGATGATTCTTTTTTCTTTTTCTGATGCCAAAGATCAAACCTTCTAAGCACGTGCTATACCACTGGGCCATAACAACCTGCCCTCTGTAGGTGACTATCCCAAACATAAAACTGAAGTTGCTATATGTGACAAGCATTACAACAGGCAGAATTCACCTGCTTTATTTTGTAAAGGCTCAAAGCAAAGTATATTCCCAAGTCTTGTGAGTGTGGTGTGAGTAGATCTTTGTTGTGTTTTAGAGATAAGAAGGAATCTAAAGATATCGTTTCCTAGTTCCTCTTCTGCAGATAAAGCAATTGGGGACCATGGGTATTACATAATTTTCTGTAAACCATATAGCTGCTTTATCACAGAGAAGAAATCAGAAAGTCGACTTCCTGGCAGCAGTGATGGTAGTGTTAGTTCTACTGCCTTCCAAGAGGCAGACCTCTCTCTTCTCTCGGTGACTCAGAGTAACACAGAGAACATTTTCCTTTTGTCTTTAGAAATTGACCATCACTGATAGAAGTGTGTGTGTGTGTGTGTGTGTGTGTGTGTGTGTGTGTGTGTGTGTGGTCCCCAATGTATAATGGCTATCTTTGTTTCTGAGCTTTAACTTCAACCTTCTAGGAAACAACTGCCCAACTTCCCTGTCCTCCTTTGATTCTACACTCACAGGACTGGTAATTTAGTTCCCTGGAAGAACACTTGCCTAGCATGTACCAGGCCCTAGGTTCTGTCCTTATCACATCTTTAAAATAAATTCTAAAAAAATTACTAAACTAAAAGCACCAATCCCTAACAACTAAAAAAAGCTATAAGACCAAGAGATTAACTAGATGTTGGGGTTTGGTGCTTCATCTTTATTTGCTGGGGGAGCAGTGGCTGCCAATCAGACCTAGAACATACAGAAAGCACAGCTGCACACTGCTTCATCCCCAACAATAAAAGCCATGATAAGAAGCATGAGCTTGCACAGGTGCCTTGCTAAACCCTGTTTGTACCTTCGTAAAATACTCACCTGATGTGGGTGTAGCTGAGATTACCTGGACTCCAAATAAATAAATGCAACCAGCATTCTCCTCTTTAAAAAACAAAATTCCAGGTATGGGAACACACACCTATAATCTCAGCACCTGGGAGGTAGAGGTGGGAGAATCAGATGTTCAAGTTCATCCTCAGCTACATAGCAAGTTCAAGGTTAGCCTGAGCTATATGAATCTCTTGTACAAAGAAAAAAATAAAATGTTTCTCTACTTCAGATCTGTCATATGCAAATTTAGTACCACCAAACAGGACCTAGTCTCTTCCTTTGCCAAGCCCCTAATGTATAAAAATGATAAATCCACCTGTAGATCAAGTTATGTCTAACTTGCAAAAACATTATTTAACAATACAATTTGTTCATAAGATTTAGCCTTTTTGAGAACTTCAACTTATGAAAATATGCATGTGTTCAAATTCTAGCAAGGCACGACCTTAATGTATCCTAATTAGAGTGATTTTGGAAGGTTTTGGCTATTTTTGTTAGTGAAGGAAAGCAGAACTTTCAGGGTAATAAGTGACTACTTAACTATTTAAATTAGCTGTTGTGTTGCCCACTAGGAAAGATAAATGCATCTTTAGTCATGTTAATGTCCAGGAATGTTTATAGTTCCTTGTCTATAAAATTGTAATCATAGGAGGGGCTGGAGAAATAGCTCAATGGTTAAGAGCACTTACTGCTCTTGCAGAGGACCCAGGTTTGACTCCCAGCACCTACATGGTGGCTCACAAGGGTCAGTAACTTTCATTCCAAGGGATTCTATGCCATCCTCTGGCATCATAGGCATTTCACACACATGGTGCAAAGATATATGTGCAAGCAAAATACTTACACACATTAAAAAGTAAATCTTTATTTAAATACTATACAAGCAGCATGCATACATATATACACACTAAACAAATGTTTTTTTTTTTTTTAATTAACCAGAGCTTAGGACAGTATCTAATATGAGAGTCACCTAATAATTTTTATCAGGTAAAATGATAGTGTGGGGTGGTCTGTGAAACAGTTGATGATTCTACCAACTTCTGTGTCACTATATAATAGCTCTGATTTTTTTTCCAAATTTTACTTTGCAACAAAAGTAAAGCCTACTTAGAAAGCTTTTTGAAACCCCAAGATATATATGTATGTATGTGTGTATCATATATGCATATATACATACATACATACATATCTAAAAACTATTTGGATATAAGGATGGCTTATTAGAATGTTCCATGGAAGACATGTCATTTTAGAATGTTCCCAAGTGGTTCTCATATGCTCTGCCCCCTTTTCTTCTACATTGCTCAAAAAACAACAAAGAAAATGATTAGTTCTGTGTAAGAGAGGTGGTGGTTAAGAATGGCTTTGCAGGGCACTATAAAAGGATCTTCTACATGGTTGTTAAATTATTGTTTTGCATATATTAATTAATGGGTCTAATGTTGCATTTGCATATATGTATATCATATTTACCTCCATTACCTTTTCTTGTCCCTTTCCTCTTCCAAACTAGCTAGTCCCCTTCTTCTTCCATGTTATTATCATCATTGTCCTTCTTTCTCTTTTTCTTCCTATTCTCCCTCTCCCTCTCTCTCTCCTGGCTCCTCCTTTTATTTTGTGACCTAGTGAGTTTACTTAGGATCACTTACAGAAGCATGTGTGAGGGGTTACTTACAGGAGCTTGGGCAACTTACCAGTGTCAACACTATGAAGAAAATGCCTTTGCCTCTACCAGCAACCATAGCTACCAATACTCAGGGAAGGATGGGGCCTTGTTGAGCGCTGTGAACATGTGTTTTATTCATTTTATTTCAAAATGCTCTGTAAGTGCTAAGTGCTGTGTGTAATAAACAAGACTCCTGTTTTCATGGAGACTTCAGACTGGAGGAAAAAAAGAAAGTATCATTGCCAACTACTATGGCCAGAGTTATAAAAAGAGAGTAGTGTCAAGATCATAGACTGAGGTAGCCCAGTGGATCTGGGGACCAGGTGGGAAGGCCCCTCAGTAAGCTGACATTCCTTATCCCAGTGCAGCAAAAAGGGAAGAGAATAATGGGGGGAGCAATTGTTTAAAGATTTCCTTTTGAAGGGTCATGTGCAAAGGTTATATTTATCAAAAGTATCTAAACATATTCTGATTTAAAGTAAACTAGAGGCAAGCATCTCTACTGAGTGCAGTAGTTTTATCAGTGATAAAGTGCAGGGTCAACTGAGATGAGTTTACACATATGAGACTCAGGGGTACAAATCAATCTTCTCTCTAAAACAAAATTGAGCTGAGTATGGTAGTGACCAAGGATGCTAGTTCAGGGAGTTTCAAGTTCCGAGCCACACTGTGCTATGCAGCAAGACCTAGTCTTAAGAATATAATATAAAATACAATAAAAATAATAAGAGCTGAGCTGTAGCTCAGTAGTAGAACACGTGTTCGGCATGCACGAGGCCCAAGAAAGTATGAAAAGAGTGCCAGCTCCCCTAGAACTTGAGTTATAGATGGTTGTAAGCCACCAAATGGATGCTGGGAATCAAACCAGGGCCTCTACAAGAGCAATATGTTCTCTTCACCACTAAGCCAAGTCTCTAGCACCCCCATTTTAAATTTATTTTTTATAACTATTTTTAAAACAACAATGAAGAATGACCCCAAAGAAAAATATTACTCAAAATGACATTTTTACAAATGATACCAGAAGGAAAGCAGGAAAATTTATTCAAGTTGAAAACCTATAAACAGATTGCTATTAATTTTATTTCCTGGGAATGAGATGTAGGCCTTACACGTGCCAGGCAAGTGTTCTGTCCCCAAACAACAACTCACACATATTAATTCTCACCTTGGGCTCTATGGTCTCTCTTCAATCTTTCTTTTGCTTTCACACTTCCTCACCCCTTGAGAAGACAAGGATAAAGGTGTTGTCTTTCTGATGAACCTCAGTAAGGGGTGATTCTGCAGAGTTAGAGATAAATCCAACTCCATCCATTCAATGTCCAAGTTCCCTGATCTACTAGATAGAATAAAGTGCCATCCTTTCTTCACAGAAGGAACAAGCAAATCACACAAAATGCCCGAGACAGAGCCTGTGCTTGTACAAATGGAACTTCATAGATCCTTACTTAATTCATTAGACATGTAGATCCTTCTACCTGACCTTTTGTGAAGTGCAGAAGTTACCAAGATAAATAAGGCAATGACCCTGTCTTCGGGACATTGTTCTATAGAGGGACAAGAGGCATATAAAGTCATAATTATAATGCAGTGTGAGTACTTCAATCATTGAAGTGCTGAGGGTGGGTGAAATACTGGGAAGAGATAATTAGCTGTACTTGAAAGCCTTGGTTCTTAAGGATGGATAGGAATTATCTCTCAATTACTTCATGTTTGAATGATTATGTATCCCTATTTGCTAAACAGATTCTCCCAATTTCCTAACAGGATCATATGTTGCCTTTTGAAACTGAAGAAGTAAATAATTCAGTTTTCATTTTTCTGGGCTACTGTTGTGAAATAAAAACACGAACAAAGTGGTAGACAGAAAGCAGAATCAGCGCGGGGTGGGGAAAGGAGGGGCTCGCACACTGTGGGAACCAAGGCTGAGGAGAGAACAATGCAGAGCCATAGTAATGATCCAATGATTCATCCTGTCATTCCTCTTCCTCTGTAGCCATCAGGTTTGGGCGGATGCCACAGGCCGAGAAGGAGAAGCTGTTGGCGGAGATCTCCAGTGATATCGACCAGCTGAACCCGGAGTCTGCTGATCTCCGGGCCCTGGCGAAGCATTTGTATGACTCATACATAAAGTCCTTCCCGCTGACCAAAGCCAAGGCGAGGGCGATCTTGACAGGAAAGACAACAGACAAATCAGTTAGTTCTCTTCTGCTCTCTTTATGGGGGTGGCTGGAGCCGGGGGTACTTTCTTTGACTAAATGATTTGCCTCAGTACGCATGCGTATGCAGACTATAGCTCAGCTATGGACTGTTAAAACACTGTGTCAGGCCGGGTCCAAAACACAGGAAATATCTTCAAATAGGATAAGTAAACATTGTTCTGAAAAAAAGTACAACTCCTCCAAGATGTAATTTAAAAAAAAAAAAAAAAAAAGCCTTTGAGAGTAATACAAGAACTCACAGGTTATCTCAATACTCATGAATGAATGATGAAGACCTCATGCCCCTACCCTCTTTCTAGACCCATCTCTTTATTGAGCATCAAAATAACTGGTGAGAAGACAGTGTCTCAGCAGCCATGGAGAAGGCTGAGCAGGTGTAGAAGCTGTTGGATCCTACTTTTACCTGTCAAGGTTTCCAGAGTCATTTATCCCAAGTTGAAAGTTGGCACAAAAGTCCATCCAGGATATTATGAGACCTATGTCCTTACAGTACTGAGCTTTATTTCTGGGAAATTGGAGACTTTATCCTTTTATTATATATGCGATCCTACTCTCTATAAGGATCTAAGCTGCCTAAGCTATTCCAATGGAATATTTTATTATTTTATTTTTATTATTATGAGGGTAGTGCTAAATATGGATTAAATCCCAGGCCTCAAGCATGCAGGTACACGTGTGCTAGAGCTGAGTTACATGCCCAAGCCTTGAAAAGATCCTTAAATGCCTGTTGAGTGACATTGTTTAGAAAATTCATAATAGTTGAAAATTATTGTAGAGTCCAATTTTCTAGGAAGCAGAAAGCTTCCAACATGAAGCTGAAAATCAACACCAAATTGCATTAAAATGAAACCTGCATGCTGCTTCCCATTCCACTGTCAGCAGGGAGCACAACTGGGTCGAGCCTCTGTCCCTCAGTTTTTACAGACAGGGTCTGGCTTTGATGATATGGTCTACAGAATGTCCCTAGGCAGTAAGAGCTGCAGGTGTCATGCAGAAGACCTGGATCCAGATCTTGAGAACTTTGTATATGGTCATTTACTTCCAAGTGAACATGCCCAGGAGACTGAGTCAACTATTAGATAGATGCATGCAACTTGATACACATTCAGATTTTAGGGGAAAAAACATATTTTGACTACTATCTCAGGTTATTTTTTTTCTTTTTAATTAAATGACTTAGTAGTCAGCTAATGACTGTGAGAAAGAGCCACATGCCAGTAAGAACAGTTGAGTTTCAGATACACAAGGGCCCAGGCCCTACAATTCCCAAGTATTTTATACATTCTTTACATTCCAGCCACAGGGCCATCTGAAGGCTGCTGTTGTTTATTACTATCTTCATTTAAGGAGAAGGAACTGAAGTGAAGAGGCATGTGCATGTAGACATCTGAAGGCTATGATGTAAGCTTTCCGACTTGTAGTTGGGAGCATTCTCGGCATGCAATTCCCAGGACCACACATACTATAGTACAGTCTGTCCATTAAGTATAAAAGGCAGCCACAGCAAGTGAAACATGAATGAAGACCTGTACACAGCTAACCTGACTACAGAAAATAAGCTTACTTCATTCCCAGGTAGAAAATAAAGGAAGACTGCAGCTGCATGACTAAAGAGAGCAAACACTTGAAGGCAAATTGCAACAGCTTGCCAAGAGCAGGTGCAGGAAAGAGGGCTAGAGTCTGGGATCTCAGAACTAGGCTCTGGGGAAGGGGTTGCTGAAAGGCAAGGAGTCCCATAATAGTCAGTTCAGTTTTACCTACAGCCATTCATTTTGCAGGTTCTGGGCTCTTATCACCTTACCTCCAGTGCACACCTGAAATCCATGCTTGGAAATCCTACCATTTTAATTTTAATACTGCTTAAAAGCTAGGTGGGAGGGGGGGAGATAAGAGAGAGAGTGCAAACCAGCCCACCCTAATAGGAAAGAATTTAAATTTATATAATGGGTAGCCAATGTAGTTCTATCTTTGTTCTGAAGGACACAGAGCCCAAACCACTAGAAATCACTTGGAAACCTCATCCCAACTGACTTTTTTGGCTCTGAATCTTTGAGTTAAAAATAAGATAATTGGAGGCCCTTTGTGAAACAAATAGCTATTAAGCTATTTAAGGAAGGGGCTACAAAAGCTTGATTATAGACTTCTCAATTCAGAGGCCAAGGGTTGTCATTTTTCCCTATAGTAAGTAGGCTTGTGCTTTGCCCGTAATAGTTACTCAGACTATTTGTTTAATTGAGTTAAAGACTGTGGCTATGCCCTTTGAAATTATGGACTTTCAACAGAGGGTTTTTTCACTAACCCAATATTTGTTCATCAAACTAGACATCATTAGTGATTGGATAGTGATAGAATTGCCTCAAGTTAGAGTCTAGAAAAAAAAAAAAAAAAAAGAGGCCCAACCAAATATAAACAACCCATTCACTGATTATACAGAACTAAAATCAAATTGTTTGGCACTGTTTTCTCCTTATCTGGTGAAATCAAACTAAGCACCAATGGAAAGAAATAGTTCAGTAGAGAATATGGAAGGGAAACCCAAAATGTGATTTGCAGTGAGATTTGTTCTTTATCAGCATGGTCCTATTATTCATTTGATAGCATCTATCTCAGGGGTGTTATGTTATCTCTTGGCCAGGACTGTGAAAGCTAAGATTTGCATTGATAGGGAAAGTTTTGCTGAAGTGTGGCCTCTCGAGATGATGGGGGATGTGAGAAAGTGGCTGAGGCCATGAGGAGAGCAGCTTAGGTCTCATTATACACACGCTTGCAGCTGATGTCATTGCATCAGTTACGCCAAGCCTGGGGGAGGCTGCTCAGTGTAGTGGATGACCAATTACCCAGAACCCTTGCTAAAGGAAATGATCGGACTGAAGGGGCCATTCTTTACGATTATCTCACTGCTCAATTTAACCATAGCCTGTTAGGAACCCACCAGCCCTCTCAGTCTTTGCCTCCAGGCCAGCAGAGGCCACTCCCCCTCCTCAGCTACACTTCCTCCTTCTATATCTTATCTCCTTGGGCCACTCGCACCTTTCAAAACAGATAAATTAAGTATTCCTGCTCTCCTCCTATCAACTTTAACATCATATCTTTGGGATGATACCAATAATTTTCATCATCTTGCCTCCAAGAATACTGGTTGGGTATTCTAGGCTCAAGGGGATGTGGGCTACAGAATCACTAAAGAAATCTTAGGAGCACTATGCCTTTTCACCACCCTCGAACCTGCTTTTCTCCCAGTGGTCTGCTTCAGCCACAGCTCCTCCCTCCCTTGCTGAAGAAATCCTACAAATCTCTGAAGCCCATACTGTGCTGGAAGGCAGTTTGATTACTGAATGGACTTTGAAAGTTCGGATGTTTGACTATCACGTTGGTGCAGTGCAGTGGTCACATGATCCCATGTTTGTTGATGAAAATAAACTGAGTGGTTTTCAAAAACCATTCTCAGTGCCATGGCTTGTCATAAAACAATAAATAGAAAAACCCTGGGTATGCCTGCCAGCTCTTCACTACATATCTAAGAGTGATGTCTGGTGAAGCCCTGCCTTGTTTTCTATCTACAAATAGGAAATAAAACTTTTTATTTGTACTCTTTTGGACTTTGGGTTCCCAGGCATTGTGTTGTTTATGACAGGCACATGTAAAGTCACTGTTCTTGTAACAACAGGAGCAAACTGGTGCCATTTAGAAAGTGACTGTTCTGAATAGTATATGAAATGCAAAACCACTGAATCATAAAGCACATGCAGGATTGTAAACTGCTATGGAAACATTTCTGTGCCCATTTACATTTACACTTTCTAAAATATACAGAGGCCATCAAATGGTACTGACTTAAATGTTGGGAAAGATGTCTTCTTAAATCCTACTCTTACAGCTAAACAACGCATACTCTCTCCCTCCACCTTCGAAGAGCCTAAATGAACTGGAATATCCTCCTCTGAGGAGATAAATATTGAAGGAGTCCTTGGAGAAAGACCTGGGAACCCTGTAAGAATAAAGCAGAAAGCAGTGCTGAGTGATCTCCAAGGCTAATGAACTTAGGTTCCTGGCATTGTTGATCCATCTAGCAATAGTAATAAATTCTTTTATGACCAGAGTCATCAGTAATAGTTAACAATATGACAGATCTAAACTAATAGTGAGCTTTTTGTTTTGTTTTGTTTTGTTTTGTTTTAGAGAAGAAACAAATAGGTTTGGGTCTATAACTCAGTGATAGAACACTTGCCTACATATATAAAGCTCAGGGTGCCATTCCCAGTACCAAACAATAGCAATAATATTCAGCATAGTTAAGGAGGAAAGCACTTGGGCTTCTTTACTTATTTTTATTTTATCTATTTATTTATTTGTTTATTTTGGTTGTTGGACTGAGTTGGCCAGTACTCTTGTTTATTCACTGAGTAACTGTTTGGCTGTTTTGAACAATTCATTTAAGAGCTGTAGTTATGTGCTGGTTCATTTGAGTGTGAATAATTTTTATTAAGTTTTCATTTGTTTGTCTGAAATCACTAAACCACATAGGGACACAGAATTACATCTAACAGACTTTCTAACTTGTCTTCTATCATTGACCATAAGATGTATCATTCAAAAGTCAGTGCCTGGGGACCTCAGTACAGAAGATCTTGGGTTTAAAAGCCCTAGTTCTTTCCAGAAAAGTGATTTTATTGAAAAGGGTTAAAATACATGGAGAAGCCAGGGAAAAAGCGTTATAGAAGAAGCAGTCAGGAGGATGTGCTATAAAGAACTCTTGGACTTTGCAAAATATCCTGGCTTTCAGTTTCTTCACACTTAGAAGGTAATTATGTGGTTTTCAGAAGAGCCTTTGTGTTCTGTGGACCCCATGGTTTTCAACGAAGCAAAGCAGAGACACAGGACCAAGAACAGAAAGGAAGTTGAAGAAACCAATGTACTTGGGGTTACCATTCATAGTTCAGACAGAACAAGGTGTGTGCCTAAGATTATGAAAGCCAAGAAACAAGAAGACAGAGACAAAATCTAAAAGACAGGCTCTAAGGATATAGTATTCTTTGAAAAATCTAATTATCTGGAAAGGCCCAAGAAATGAGGTTCACATTTCCCAAACCTGGCTCTTGTTCTTTTGATTGGTTTGGAAACAGGGTCACATGTAGCCCAGGCTGACCTATAATTCCCTCTGTAGCCAAGAGGAACGTAAGCTCCGGATTCTCCTGCCATTACCTCCCAAAGCTAGGGTTATCAAAGCAAGCAGCACCATATCTGCCCTCCAGCTGTAATTCTGCACTGTATTATCATAGAATTTTTCTGTGAGCATGTTGGCTACTATGCAGATGTGTATGTGGCAAATTAGAGAAGTTACCCAGAGCTGCCTTAGCTGACCTTTCTTATTTACCTCCTTTAGTGGGTTGTTTTATTAGTCAAGAGGAGCTGACTTAGCACTTTGTGTAGAATCCATTCCATAACACAGGTATTAACCTGCTGATGGCTTACTAAGAGGTGCATCCACACAGTGTTATAGGCTGTGGTTAGCATTTATGAACCCCAAGTCCAATCCCCAGTACTAAAGAAAGAGAAGAAGAAAAGAAGGATCATTCTGTGACCAGCAAAGCCTAGGCATCAGAGAGTCCTATTCCCAGAGCCTTGACCACTGTTCTGGGAGAAATTTTGTTCTCATCATTTGTATATTTTTCTTAGATTGTGTATGCATTTTATGCCCTAAAAATCCTAGATGGGCCCTTGAGCATGTCTAGTTATCATTTTCTTTCTTGGTAAGTAAGGATGCCTACCTAGGCATTTGATGCCATTTCTGAAGGTAAACACACTATAAACTCGAAATAGAAAATCCGTGAGTCAAATTTTGAAGACAATGTGACTCCCCCAGCAGATGGTGTGTCATCAGAAGACACTATACAAGCTAAGGCAAAGCACAAGGGCCTTAGCTCTGTACAAAATACAAAAATGTGATTGAAGTCATAGAGGCTGTTGATGATGTAGTGTGTTAATAACTCAGTTCTCAATAAGCAGGCAAGTCTCTGCTTTCTTAGGTTTGAGGATGAGGAAGTTTCAGTAAAATGTGAAAGTAATGCCTTAGTTGATGGTTTGTGGTATGAGAACTGGCAAGCTGCTGGCCTGGGAAGCACTCTTACAGTTTAACAGATCCATTCAGAAGCAGAAAGAATGTATGCAGTCAAAAAATAAAATAAAATATAACTAGGAAAAACAACAACAAAACCTCCACTGGTGTTCATTTGTGTGTCAATAATACTCAGTGATCTCTGCCAGCCCCCTACTGTTTCAGAAATGTCAAAAATGCTGAAGGTATTTAAAAAAAAAAAAAAAAAAGTGAAACTATACTGGTTTGGTATGATAGTGGGGAGGGGGGTGCTGCCTCTTTTCTCTGTCCTTGAGTATTTACTGCCAGGATATCCTGACTAACACTGATTGCCAAGGGGTTAAAGTCACATTGTTGTTAAATTGGGAGAGAAAATTAGCAGGATTTGGTGCCCTATGTTCAGCTATCCCAGAGTTTCAAAAACAGGAACCTGGGGCTTTATATGAGGGGCAGGGGAAGTCAAGGAGAATCACAAGGGTGATGGACCAGGGCAGAGTTCCAGACAAACCACTTACTTGGAGGTGAAAGAAGCTGATGCTTATGATCTACCAAGAACCCACATGACTATGCAGAAGCTCACCCAAAAGCTGAAGGGGCAACTCTGGGTACAGTCTTCCCGGGTGTGAAGAGTTAGTTTACTGTCTTGATTCTGTGCTTGTGTTTTCCGTCCTGGGAATGGAACTCAGAGCCTTGAACAGTCTAGGAAAGTACTGTAGTGGGAACCATATGCCCAGCTGAGGTAATGACTTTGTGTTCATCTTATCTGTAGTCCAACATGTTTGGTTGAAGTTCTTTCTTTGTTGCCCACATTCATATTCTCATGAGAATAAAGAAAGTCAAGGGGCTTTAACTAGGGATGTGACATTCTTGGAACCCTGTACTTAATCCTCAGTAAAGCATGAGCCAAGTTTAGTAGTGCCTGTTTAATCCCAGCACTCGGGAAGTGGAGGCAGGAGGATCAAAAGCTCAAGATCATCATTTGGTACATATCAAGTGTAAGGCCAGCTAGGTATATGAGAGGTTCTCTAAAAATGTTTAAGTCATTTGCATTTTGTTACTACAAATTATAACACACTATAAAGAGCCTGGAACACCAATTGTGGAGGAGGCAGGGAGAAGGGAAACATTTCTTCTAAGTTCTGCAAAAATCATCTTCATCCATTCAAATTTTTCTGAAACATGGTTAGAATCTGACCAGAATTCAGGAATAACTGTACATTTTAATTGATATAATTAACTGTGCCTTTCTTTATCCTCTCTTACTAATGATTCCAATTGTGAAGACTTGGGGTAAACAGAAGCAGGATGTCTGAGAAACAGTGAGCATAATTTGCTCCTGATTGTCTTGAAGAATGAAAGGCAGCAAGCACACTGCCTCTGAGTCCTGAGTCTCTCCTCTCTGAGGTGTGATGAGTGTTGTGGTTGAAATGAATTGAGGGCATTAGTATTTCTAGAACAACAACTCTGAAGAGTTTGTACAATGTGTGTATTAGGAAATCTACTCAGCTACTCAGGGTCTAGGAGTCCTCAGTGTGGAATAGAATGAGCTTGGTGAAAACCAGAGACTCTTTCTTACCTGCAAGAGTTCATAATCAAACCTCTAGCCAGTACATCTTGAAGCTGGTTACCGTTGTCACCTATGCACCCTCCCCCAGCCCTGCCATTTAGGAAAGCTTTCAGAACCTCTGCTAAAAAGAAATTACTTTTAGTACATCAGAGAGTTTGTGATCATATGTTACATATGGCACGCACACACGCGCACACACACACACACACACACACACACACACACACACACACACTACCACCATACACACTAGAAATATAACTAGAATCCCCTCTAGGAAAGAAATAGAAACCTCCAATTTTGTCAACTCCCCAGCTATGCCAAATGTTTTTAATCTCAGTGCCATTTGAGTGCCTAGATAGTCAGGGATACACAGAGAAATCCTGTCTCAACAACAACAACAACAACAAACCTTGAGACTTTAGAAGGGTAAATGACTTTCCCTAAGTCATATAATTAACTAGCCCTCACACAGCAGCTGACAAAGCTCACAATCATCTGTAACCCTAGTTCTGAGGGATCTGACATAGTGTTCAGACATATGCAAGCACCCATAAAAATAAGATAAAAACAAATCTTTGTTGGAGGAGGGGAATTAACCATAGAACCAAAGCCAGGACTCAATAATCTTGGTTTTTATTTCAGTGCTCAAATATATATTTAATAAGATTGAGGTTAGCTCTTTCTAGGGTCCTGTGCATGAGTAAGTACAAATGTTCCTTCTTCCTAGCTGCTTAACCTTGAGACTTTCATAATGACCATAAGCCTTTGGCTGTTCTATACAAAGGATTAGAGAGGAGAGTGTCATGACTAACAGCAGTTGCTTCTAAAAGCTGCATGTTGCAAACTTGAGTAATTGGCGTATTCATTTTATTTGTTAGTTGATCCTTAAGAACAGATACACTAAATTGAAGTTCAGGGCTGAGGCTGAAGCTTAGTGATAGAGGATTTGCTTAACATACGTGGGGTTCTGTGGTTAAATTTTCAAAACTACAAAAACTAAAAAGCTAAAAAGCATTTTTATTTTACTATTTTTTGCAGTGTTTTACCCACAAGGCCTTCTACAGCTGCTTTTTTCTGAAACAGATGGCTTCCAGAGCATTAAAAAAAGAAAGAAAGAAATAGACATTTTCTTGGCTCAATATTTTTAATCTGCTTTGAGTGAATTTTTATAGTGAAATATATTTTATATGTATACTGTGTTTCCTTTGTGGTCTGAGTAAATTTAATCTAAAGCTGCAAGATTAGTTTATGTTCAAGGGTTTTTTTTTTTTCCTGTTATAAGTTGCTTTAACTATTTTTGTTTGTTTTTAAGACTAATTGTGTATTCTCTTGAAATTCAAGAGAAACAACATACTTTTTGTCATTTTAAAAATCTAACAAGTCAAACTATTAGCCAGTCCTAGGGTAACATAGTAGTGGTGTAATTTGAAGGAAAAGAGGAGCAGAGTTTATGGAATGTTTGGCCAGACCAGATCATAACAATGAATAGGAAGAGCCCTTTCTCCTGATTAAGCCCCTTCAGCTTTCAGGTTTTTTTTTTTTTTTTTTTTTTTTTTTTTTTTTAGCAAAGTAATACATGTATAGTCTTTGGAACTAGGGTGGTGGTCTCCTAGAACAAGGAATCACCAACTCAGCCACTTTCCCCTTTTTCATTTGCAGCCATTTGTCATCTACGACATGAATTCCTTAATGATGGGAGAAGATAAAATCAAGTTCAAACACATTACCCCCCTGCAGGAGCAGAGCAAAGAGGTGGCCATCCGCATTTTCCAAGGGTGCCAGTTTCGATCTGTGGAAGCTGTTCAAGAGATCACAGAATATGCTAAAAATATCCCTGGTTTCATTAACCTTGACTTAAACGACCAAGTGACTCTTCTCAAGTATGGTGTCCATGAAATCATCTATACGATGCTGGCCTCTCTGATGAATAAAGATGGAGTTCTCATATCAGAGGGCCAAGGATTCATGACCAGGGAGTTTCTCAAAAGCCTGCGGAAGCCCTTTGGTGACTTTATGGAGCCCAAGTTTGAGTTTGCTGTGAAGTTCAATGCACTGGAATTAGATGACAGTGACTTGGCCATATTTATAGCTGTCATTATTCTCAGTGGAGGTAAGATCCATCTTTTTATTTTGATTTAGAGGAAGGTGGGATGGTGGTGGGGTTGCATTTCCTCAGTGTTCTGTGTTCCTTTTTATTGGCTGTGCTTGTGCGGAACATGCCAGTGGCACAGTGCCATGAGCGTGTCACTCCCCTAGCTGAACACCATTGGCTTTCAGAGTGAAGGTGTGGGGATCCAGGCTCCTTACTTTTATTGTCACATTAAGAATCCAATCATGAAGGACAAATGTCTTTTCTTTTTCCATGTTCTTTTTCTTTGTCTTTCCCCTTTCCTTCCCAAAAGGCCAATTGGTCTTCAATTCATTTTAGAAATGACTCATGTAACTTTGATGATGCTGTAGTATAGGGCAGGCAACTCTGTGTGATCTTGGCCCAGTTAATGCTCCCACCCAACCTTCCCTGCATCAGGAGTCAGGGAATGTGTATATGCTAAACTCCACCTTCTCTCTCATGTGGCTTCTTCTTGTTGTTGTGGCTTCCCTTTTGTTCCTTTGTAAGGCACTTGGGTGTGATTATCAATACAGTGTGAACCAAGAGCATACCACAGAGAAAGAAATTGAGCTACTTGGAAATTTGTCAAAAATTTTGGCCTTGCATATACATAATCTAACTAATCAACTCCAAAAACCATGTTTTATACCAAATGTTACTTTCGATGGTCTCTCTCTTATTTCCAAGTAAGCAGAACTTTCTGCTTTCATCTCTACCTATAAAAATTGCTGAGCTAGGTGTAATGGTATACACTTAGAGTCCCAGTGTTAAGGAAACTGAGGCAAGAGGATCTTGAGTTGATGGCCAGCTTGGGCTACATAGTCTTAAAACAAACAAAGCTTTGATTTTTAAATGGTGAGTTCTTATATTAGAATTGACTTTAGGTGTACTTTCTGTGTGAAGTGTGCAGCAACCTACTTGTGAAAACTCACCTGTAGGGAAGGGGAATCTGTAGGTGTAAAGGTGTGTTATTGCTTCATATAAAAAGCATGATCCAATGCTTAGTCATGTGTGATTGAGAGCAGATGCTTTCTAGTAAGGTGCACGGTGATTACCAAGGGCTGTAAGAGCCAACACCAAGGAGGAACCTCTAATGGCAGACAGCATTCTGAGCACTTCCTACACAAATCCTCACAGCAGCTCAGTGAGGTGAGTATCATTTGCTTAAGGGAGGACAGAAGCACCGGAAGGTATGTGCCTTTGCCCACAATGACATGACCACTGTAAGATGCACCTGGGGTGCCAGTGCATGCCTTTAATCCCAGCACTCCAGAGACAGAGGCAAAGGCAGACATATCTCTATGAGTTCAAGACTGGCCTGTTCTAGAGAGCTCCAGGCCAACCAGGCAACATAGTAAGTGAACCTATCTAAAGAAAGATGGACTGGGATTGCTAGTCTGCTTGCAGAATCCATGCTCCCAGCTTCTATTCTGTGAAAGCAAAGCTGCCTCACATGAATGGGGAGCAGAGAGATAAGTAGTATGGCAAGGGCTAGTCAGTATCAAGTGGTAACTCACTTTAAAGTAATTTTGTGTTGTCTTTGTCGTTGGGGATGGAATCAAGAACTGGGCATGCAGCGACCACTACCCAGGCACAGCACACCCACAGATACTAAATCAACATGTTTTTGGAGTTGAGTAGTTGAGTTTTAGGAATTTTTGTGCTGGAGATTAAACTCATGGCTTCAGGCATGTCTACCACTGAATTATACTCCCAGTCCTAAAAGCACCATTAATAACTATAAAATAGTCTACTTTTAAAGGGTCTCTGATAGACCAAATCATCTCCTTATATATTTACATTATTATTTCTCTTTGAATGACAGTAAAAACATAGAAGAGTGCTGAAAAATGTATTTCCTTATTTTGTTTACTTATTTGTTTGTTTATTTCATTGTTTAAGTTTTTGAAACAGGGTCTTGGGCTACCCTGAACTCACTATGTTGCTGAAGCTGGACTTGAACTCCTGATCCTTGGTGCTGGGATTATAGACTTGTACCAATATCTCTTTCATTGGAAAGTGTTCTAAATTTTGATTATTGAATATTCTTCTACGTAAATTTCTATATAAATCTCATTTTGTCATTGTAAATTTCAAGAAATGGAATTCATATCTATGAGAATTTTTAAGTCTTTTATTTCGTCATTGCCAGATTGCTTTCCATAATGTTTGCAGTTATATATATCCACAGTCAATAAGGGAAAAAAATATTCAAATGTCTTACTTTGTAAATAGGAAAGGTCTGAACAAGAAACTGTCATGATGGGCTAGGGGCAGGAGCTCAGTGGATGAGTGCTTTTCTGATACATGCAAAGGTTTCAAGCACCACATAAATAAAAATACACCTACACATGTGCACATATATACACATACACATATACACACATGCATACACACAAACATACATACATACACACACCATTCATTAGTTGGTCAAGAAACCACACTACAAATAATGTGCTCAGATTTGATGCTGTAGTTACTAACTCATGTTAGTTTATAAAAGTTAGAATGGCACCAGTGACAATACTCTATGTAAAGAAGTTCCTTTTGACCCTTTGCAGATTGTCTTCACAAAAGCCAGGATTCAGAGCTCATCTGATCCACACAACAATGAAAGATACCCCAAAGTAGCAGCCTGCCAGATTATTAAGATCTTTGTGAATATCTCTGAACTTCCTCAAAACAGAGGATTAGTCACTGATGTGTTCCTACATCACAAAAAGGAAAATCCTTCCCTGACCAAAGTTGACTTTTATAGATGAAGTCTAAATACAGGCAACAGACAAGAGTAAAACTGGCCCATGTTTGTAGAGCTCACAGGGACATGATTCTCTCTCCTCTTTACTCAGGAGAGCTGGTTGGGTGCAGGCCAGGTAAAAGCTACCCAACAGCCATTCCCAGTCCAAGGACTGGCTTCCAGTCCATAGATGTGTGATCAATATTCCAAGCCCTGCTTTATTAGAGAAAGACAGTTTGCAAATTAGCCTATGTTTGTTGGTTGTTTTTCCTTATTCTAAAACTCCAGGAAGAGAAAACATCATATAAACAAGAGGCTTTAATCCAGAAAACAGAATTCTGTCCCTATCCAATCTTAGCAAGCACGATTATCTCTTCAGAGCTTCAGAAGCTGTTCTTTAGCTTCTGAGCTGGAGCTTTGGCTCTAGTGAAGGCACTCAAGTGTTCAGGCTGGGGAATGATGAGGAAGCTGAGGCTATGTAAGAGAGAGGACCTGAGCTGAGTGTAGAGGGTGCTTAGAGGGACCAAAGAGGAAGATTGTAGATAGAAGCATCAATTTGACCCAACTCTGGATTTGCTGGGGAAATAAATGTTGCTACCCACTAAACAGTGCTGACCCTGTTGATCTGGGTCTTAGATTTGAACTGTGTTTACCAACTTCTCCTGTACTCAGCTCTTGCAACCAGTTTGCTGAGAGAGATGACCTAGTTCTCAAAGTCTTCTTGTCTCTCCCCTCTGAGCTGGAGTAAGAAATGGAATAAAAAGAACAGAAGTGCTTCAGAGCCAAGGCTTAGCACTTCTTAACAGCGGTCCATAGTCTTCCATGGGTCCCAACAGGGCACCCATGAGTCTATTCTCACTTCACAGGCAGACAAATTAGGGCCCTGGACTCAGATTTGTAAAAGATCTGATGCCTATTTAATAGTAGTAGGACTGGGCTAAAAGCCAAATGTCCTGTCACGGTGGTAGCCCTGTCCCCTCTCCTTCCTTACTTTCTGCAGCTGGCAGCTGCAGCCTACACTCCCACCCACACGTTCCTTCCTTAAGGCTTAACCTGGAAGCCAGGGGAGCACTTCCTTGTAATCCCAGCAAATAATAGCTTCCGTTGCACCCTCTAGTCTTACTGCTGGGGTAGGTGGTGTTGAGAGTAATAAAATTGAGTCCAGCAAGGAGATGTTTGCAACTGGCGCCATAGACCCATGCCAGCCTCGCTAGCAAGCTTTCAAGCCCTGCTCCATGGCCAATGCCAAGTGTGAAGCTCAGGGAATCTGGCAAACTCCAGGACACTCCACTGGACACTTTGGCCCTTGAGTGTGTGCTGTGTGGTAAAGAAAAGCTTAGGAGGGTCCAGCTGGAACTCTCCAACAGGAAAAAGCCCTTGTTAATTCAGAACAGCTTGGAATCCATTCCGATTCATCCTAAACTTTTAAGATATGAGGGAGGAAATTCACTGGATTTTACAATGTATTTTTCAAGGCAAATTGCCACTGCAGTCTGAGTGACAGAGAAACAGCAACTATCCCTACATGTAGCAGCAATAGACAGCGAGTCATCAACTTCCTTACTTACTCTCTAGAGTCTGGTTTGTGCCAACCACCTACAGGGTGTCCCCTGCTCTTTCTAGCAGACCCCACAATGTTCCTTCTTCAAAGCAGCTCTGGATGGCTGTTCTTGGAGTGACTGGCTATTGAGTGGGTAGAAGGTGGTTACGTTCCCTTAGTTATACTTTTGCCCATGAAAAAAACTTGATACTGTTTGTCAATTTAACCTTGTTCTGTCAAGTCAATAACTTGATGTCCCATGCCTTTATCATGGACCATGGCTGGTGGGTACACTTTTTAATTTATTGGACTTAAAACAGAGTCAAAGTACATTGCCTAGAATAAGTTGAAAGATGCTTGTAATAAGAAAAACAACAACGGTAACACCCATTTGTTGAATATCCCAGAGATCCAGAACATGTGCTCTAGTCTTAAACTTTTATCTGACTTTGCTAGAGCTCTGTGTATCCTATACCCCAGTTTATTGATGGAGAAAATGGAACTTCAGAGAAAACAAGTTACTTGCCTCTAGTCACAGAGCTACTAATTATTAAGGCGAGGGATGTAGCGCAGTGACAGAACCCACACTGAGCATGTGCAGACCTTGGTTCAAACCTCAGCTCTGCAAACATCATCATCTTCATCATCATCATGTACTTCTCTATGAAATTCTGTTGCCTTTTGACTAATTAAGATGAAGAAGGCTCTTAGTTGTCTTGATCTTAGGGTTCTTTAGAAGCTACCAAAAGTAACTATTTCCATGCTGCCTATAAGTATTTATAATTAAGAATGTTCATATATTGTTAATATCCAATGCCCTTCTTAAGATACAATTTTAACTAACTTGCAAACACTTTACCCACTGATCCATCTTCCCAGACTCCTTGCTTGACTTTGAAAAGTGCTTGGGAAAGGCTTGTGATAAGCTGAAGGCTGGTGCTATAGTTCTTACATCTGTCATATAATAAGCACCTGGACACAATGGTTTGCAAAGCTTCCCATGAAAGTAGACAGTAAACTTCAAATGGCTAAGTAAATATGTTTCCACTTAACCAGACACCATCATATACCAGGTGATAAGAGAGATAAATGGTTGCAAAGAAGAGTTGTAAGAACGGGGTAGGGAGATTGTTTCGTTGGTGAAGTGACTGCTATGCAAGCATGAGGACCTGAGTTCAGATCTCCAGCATCCATGTAAAGGCCTTCTGCTATGGCATATGGGTGTAAAACCAGCACTGGAGATGCAGAGGCAAGAAGATCCCTGTGTATAGATTGCTGGCCAGCCATACTAGCTGAATCAGCTGACTCCACTTTCAGTGAGAAACCCTTCCTTTCTCAAAAAGTAAGGTGGCAAGTGAGGAAGACACCTAGTGTCAACCTCTTACCTCCATATACACATGTGCACAGGAGGATGGGGTGGAGCGCAAGCATACATGCACTCATGAGAGGGATTTAAAGTTGTTAAAATGATATCCAGTGTCTCCATTTCTCTTGCTCTAGAGAAATAGCTGAGCAGATGCACACTTGTTCTGTGTAGTTCAAGCAAGTAGATGCTTACTCCAGGGAGTTGCAAAAGCCCCTCATTTAGCAGCTCAGAATCCAGTGACCCACTGCAGATCACTTGGGGCAGAAGGACCACCAGGTTTGGGAGTGTACCTCTACCCATGTACCTCAATTACCCTTCAGACCTTGGATATATGTGTCATACTTCCATTTTACTGTAGAGTGATTTCTGTAAGTTACAGTGGACAGTATAACACATTTCTCTGGAGAAGAAGAGTGTATGCGGAGCCTTACAATAGTCACACTCTTGCCTCTTCTTAGCACCAGGGCCTTTATATCCTCTTCAGTCTGTGAACATCTCACATAGTAAAGTGAAAAGGAGACAAAATCCAAACCACTTTGAAACTTAGACATTAAAAATAAGTATAAATAGCAATACACTAACATTTTGTGTTTGATGATCCTGGGGATTGAACTTAGGTCTTCATGCATGCTGAGCACAGGCTTTCCCATTGAGTTACAGCCTCAGCATTATGCCAGCTTCCTACTTCTATGCCAGCTAATATTTAACTTCCTTCCCCATTGAGAATGTTGTTTTTCCAACTGTTCTTCAAATATCGAAAATAAACAAGGACATCTAATTTCTCTTGAGCTGGTCAGCCAGTGTTATCATGTCTCCTGTCCCCCATCAGGTGACGACCATGTCACAGAGTGATTGCTGGTTTATTAAGGACTGACATATCTAATGGGCTCTACCTACACTGTGCATGAGGCAGCCCTGTGTGTGAGATTGGTAGAATGACTTTGAATAATGACTCAGTTTGAGTTATCTAGAAATGTCCCATTAGTTCTCTGTTTTCATAACCTCATGCACTAGGTATGAAAGGGGTGAGGTATATTTATGAGTTTGCAACTGGCACCCAAATACTAAAAACCAGAGAGCTGGGGGCAGGGATGAGGTAACGGGGGGAATAGTGAAACATCTTCAAGTTACCCCATAGATAGACATGCATGTGAGAATATATGTACAGGTTCTTGTCTGTAAAGTATAGAAGAAGACTCCTTATCTGTAACTGCTTCAGAAATAAAACTTCCTCCTCCACCCAGGCTGGGTAGGCCACCATCATCTCAGGACTGAGCAAACAGTGGTGTTTGAGACAGACCTAGGATTGAAAGTTGAACTGCTGAGTCATTCCTGTCCACACTGGCAGTCTTGGAAGAGGCTCCTTAGCCAGTCACAGGTGGCTTTTCAGAGCACTTTATCATTTTGGACTCTCAAAATGTGTATTTAAACTCTGGGTGACCCCAGGCAGCCTTCCAGGTAGGCACCATTCAGCTGTAAGCAGGCAAGGATGAACCCAGGATCCTCAGGTCACCTGTCAGGGAGGCTAGACACAGGGATGTAAGGTGCCATGAAGCCCAAAGGAGACTTCTCATCTGGTGCAGCCCCTGTGAATAGGTCAGGGAGAAAGCTCCAGAACCACACAGGAGAATCTGAAAGTCCCACTCCCCCACTTCCTAGATGTGTGGTTGCAGCAATTATTTACCTCCCTGGGCCTTAACTTCCTTATCAGCTCCCCAAGCAAGTGAAATAGCATTATATGAAGCTTCTGGCATTGTGCCTGGGACACTGCTGTGCACACAGTGAATGCTAATTTCCCCTTTCTCCTGTGTGATATCATTTGAAGTAGCTCCACTCCATCCTGCCAGTCAAATGGCTTGAAATTCCACCAACCGTCCTTAAAATCCCTTCCTACAATAAAAATACCCCTAGGGAGCTCTCAGCTAATCCCTTTATCAGCTATCACTTTAAGGGGATTAGTTGCAGATTGAGAACAAAACCCAAAGGGAAAGAGATACAGAGAAGGAGGAGGAGCCAAAGAAGAAGGATCAAAAACCCCTAGCCCTGGGCCCCCACAGAGGCAGGGGGAGCTAGGATTGAGGATTCCCCCTCCCAGAATTCCCTTGACTTTGCAGGAACCTTAGATTTTAGAAACTTATACCTATGTTTTGTGGTTACAAGTTCCTCTAAGGAAAAATTAAAAGAAAAGACAAGAAAGAAAAAGAAAAGGGGAAAAGAAGATGGGGAGGGTGCAGGAGTGGGGAATCTGAAGTTGTCTCTGGTTTGCTGTCATGGGTCTAAAGTCAAAGAGGTGTTCTTAGTCTTCCTTTTCTCAGCCTTTCCTCCTTCATCTCCTCTACTCCCAGAGCAAGGCAGAGAGCCACACTGAGGACAGCAGTGTGTCAGGCTGGGGGAAACTCAGAAGAGGACATTCTCCTATTTCCTTCTACCAAGCCTGCTTCCTCTACCCCATACCCCAATCCCAGCCATCCATCAATCCTGATGGAATCATCCAAAACAGAAAGAACAGAATTGCAGCAGCCTCCTTCAGCTAAAGTGGCAAACCACAATAGAATCCTCCTTGGCCCTGACAGAAAAGGAAAGGAGCAGAGCACATGGCTGAACCTTGAGTGACTAGAAGGATCACAAGGACTTCCCAAGGCCAACACAGAACACATAAGGCCCATTCCATCTTCCAAAGACCTTGAAATAGAACCAAACCCAGGCTCTGTTCCCTGGGTGACCATGTATAAAGGGACAGCCTAGCTTTGACCAAGCATTACCTTGTCCCTCACATATTCATGTTGAGGAGCTGGCTCTGTAGAGATGGGGACTGAGGAGTGTTGATTTAGGGTTGCTGTTTGATGGGCGGATACTAGAAAATTTTGGCTAGGCTTGATTTCATTGTGGTTTTCCCTTTCCATCGTCCTGCTAAATCATATTGTTATCCAACACAGAGAGAGCATTGACTAATGTGAGATCATTGCTTGCACAGGGAAGTGTAAATGTTTCAGTGCATCAGAGGGAGGGGCCAGCAGCAACATGCAGCAGGCAGATGATATCTATCTGTGAAGCATTTGCAAGGCTTCTGTTTTACTGCATCCTGGCTTTTCTGATAGAAGCAGTAAACCACCCCATGCCTCAAATCATCCATTGGTCAGACCTCTCGTTAATTTAGGTTGACTATGCTAACATCCTAATAAATCCTTAGCAAGGTACAGCCCAGGCCTGAGAAGAAGAAAACATCTGGAACAGGGAAGGTGAGGGAAAGCTGAAAAGAAGGGAATAATTAAGGGAAGAAGAACAGGAAAGAGAGAACCTAGGAAAACCAGGATCTGGCAGAAGAGAAACAACCAAGGGAGTGGCTGAAGTAACCTTCCAAAGCCTGCTGTGTGCCATAACACACTCAGTACTCAGAACACTGTGACTTGGTTTACCATCCCAGTTCTGCTTGAAACCATTAGTTACTTCATAATGAGCAGAGGAGAGAGCTCAGTTGGTCAAGTACCTGCCTTCTATGAATGAAAACAGGAATTCAGTTCCAAAAGCACAGATGGGTTTTGTTTTGTTTATTAGCCAGCTATGAGGTTGGAGAGATGGTTCAGTGGTTGAGCACTGCTGTTGTTCCTTCAGAGGACCAGAGTTAGTTTCCCAGCACCCACATCAGATGTCTTACAACCTGTAACTCCAGCCCCAGGGGGGATCAATCACCCTCTTCTGGCCTCCTTAGATACCCACACATACAAGGCATATACTTAGCACACATACACACACACAGAGAGAGAGACAAATAAATAAATAACATAAATATATTTAAAAGCCAGACCTGTGCTGGTGATCCCAACACTGAGAAAGCAGGAAACAGATGATCCCTGGGGCTCTACATGGCAAACCTAGTCAGAGACCTTGTTTCAAAAAAAGAAAGGAAGGAAGGAAGGAAAGAGGGAAGGAAGAAAGGAAGGATGGAAGGATTGAAGGAAGGGATATATATATATGTATATAAATATACATACATATATATAAATATACATACATATATATATATATATATATAGAGAGAGAGAGAGAGAGAGGGAGAGGGATAGCACCTGTAGAATGATTTTCTCTGACCTCCATTCCCACATGTGCACACGCAGGTGAACAAAACTGTTTTGAAGTGCTATGGATTGAATTAAAGTGTACTAGACAAGCACTCCAGTACACCTCTAGCCCCTTATTTTTTTATTATACAGGTTCTTGCTATGTTGCCCATGTTAGCCTCAAATTTCTGGCCTCTGAGTATCTTGGACTACAGGTGTGCTCCACTGAGCCAGCTTCCTTTTTTAAAACAAGAAACCTGAAATATAGAGAGGTTCGTAAATCTGGCTGAGGTCACCATGTGTGGAAGCACCAAGTTGGACTGTCAAAGCTCCTCAGTAAACTAGTACTGCTCACTAAGGGCTACATGTTCAAACACCAACAGCCCCTGAAGACCTAGAAGACCCATCCCAGGTCACGTACATGAGATACATATACATTGTGTTTAGTCTCTCCAGCTCATTTTAATATGTAGCCCAAATTGAGGATTCCTGTACCAGATCTGGCTCTCCTGCACAATGTGTTTCTCTAGAGAAAATAATAGGAGGAAATGATCACAGACCATGTGATAACTTACACAGTCTATCTAATTTTCACTCTGATTCTGAAGATTAGAATCCTTAGTCATTTCTACAAGGAACACGTATCTGGACCACTTTGACTGTTTGTTTTGTGTGTGTTCTGCACTGTCCTGCATGCATTTTTTCAACTATGAGTGTGAGAATTTGGCCCAAACATGTCTGTATTTGAAATTATATTATTCCTGTGCTCTCAAATTTCCATTCTTACCAAGAGTACTTCAAAACCTTCAATTTCCCAGCTGTTAATACACCACCCCACCCTTACTGACCTGACCCCACCCTATAGCACAAAGAGTAAAAACTTCTAGAATTCTTACCCCTGTAACACACTATGGTCTTATGAGAGATGTGGCATTGTTGTCTTCAAATGTAAACCATCCCCTGAAAAATGTGATAAGCTGTCCAAAAGCACATGGAAATTTAAGTGGAAGGAATACAACACTTGGTCTTCAGGTTCCAGGTCCAGGCCCCTTAGAACCTATCTTGGAGCTTAAGGTATAATCCAATAAAGGAAATGATGGAGTAAGTTAGAAAAGAAGTTGCAGAGTACTGAGTCTGAGTCTCAGATAGCTTTTGTCCTCCTCAGTATTCACCTCACTCCTGATGGTTATGGGTCAATATATAGCTGCCCCACAAACTGACATCTCCCCTTAAAGTACCTAAGTACCGTCCATTTCAAACCAACCCAGCATCTCCCAGAGACCAGACAGGAAGACTGGACTTTGTTATCTCGCCTGTCCTTCAAGGAACCAGATGGGCACAACTGAGCCTCCAGCTCAGGTGGGTGGGTCCTAGCAGCACCAAGCATTGAGTCTACTTTAGATCAGAATCAGATCTGGATAAGATGGAAGCTTTGTAGATTTGCCCAAATCAGTTGCTCTCTAATCAATCCCAGGACTGTGAATGAATACCGGAAAGGTTCTTTCCCAATTCTTTGCAGCCCAGGGAATAAGGATGTAATAATTGACTCCAGCCTCCTGGAGTGTGTGAGTCAACAGGGCTTCCCCAAAGGGCCTTCTGGGCAACCCTAGCCAACAGAGAGCCCTTGACCCTGAACAGCCTCCTCCAGACACGCCTCTCACCTCAGCAAGGTATAAGGACCTCAGATAGCCCTTCAGGAAATGTCCCAACAGGCTCTGGACCCCAGCGAGTAGACGGAAAGGCAAGGATGACTCTGGGGGTTAGTCTATGGTACAGTATCAACTCAGTGAAGGGCCCAGGAAATGTGGGGAGGAAGGTGAAAGAGGAACGGAGAGGAGAGCAGAGAATGTCCCAAAGCCCATGGGAGAGCAGAAGCAGAGGAGCAATTGATAGATCCCTTTTGCCCTTGACCTGAGACCAAAAGAGGCTGGCTTTCATTCTGGTTTTGTTTTTAAATAAGCCAGTTCTAAGTTTAATATGCAAGCTTATGAATACACTTTTCTAATTCAATTCTTATTTCCCTAGTTGAATTATGTGAATTTGTGTACTAGAGGGAATTACAGATAAGAATGCATCTTAGAACTTTGGAATTAAGGATTTAGAGATCATTGATAGAGTATACAGAGGAGGGAACTGAGCCCAACAAATTTAATCAGTCAGACCCAAGGTCATGGAGCTGGTGAAAGACAAAACTGGAGAATGTGGCCCTATCTACTCTGTGGCCTCCTTGCCCAAACTGTCTGTTCCCTTGACAGAGGTTTGTGCAGGGGACAGCCAGGCTGAGCTGTAGATGATCTAACTTGTCACTGGAGAAAATATATTTAATCTGTGGCCACAGCATTTCAGCCCTTCAGCCAAACATCATCCATCACATCATAAACAGTAACTTGCCAAAGAAGAGTTGGAAAATCCAAACCAGATCCTTCCCCACTCCTAGAGCGGCCAGTCACATTTCACTTCCTGAGCAAGATTCCAGCCCATCCTTTGCCCAGTAGGGTCTTGTTGTTTGATAGAGACCCTATTCTCATTCATATGATCTCTTCAACAGCTTTGTCCCCACTGATGCTACTCAAAAAGAAGGAGAAAGGAGAGAGGATCCAGGAGCAGAAGCTCCAGAATAGGCTGTGTGGCCCTGGGACACTGCCACTCAGCTATGCCATTCACACAGTCTCAGGCTTTCAAAACTCAGAAATTGTTGGGGAGAGGGATCGGCAGTCATTACATCCGAGCCCCAATCCAGAGTCTGGCTTTTCCTGAAGCCTCAGTGGCTTCTTAACTTTTGAAATGCTTTTATTTCTTCTTCGTGTATGTGAGCATCCACGCACACACATAGAGGTCAGAGGACATGATACACAGAGGAAGACAATGGAGTCCATCCTCCTAGGGATCAAACTCAGGGCATTGGAGTTGCACAGCAACAAGAGCTGTACCTGCTGAGCCACCTCACTGGACCAAGTGATCCCATTGTGGTGTCACAACTGAGAAAGACACAGCACTTCCAGGGGTGGATTCTCTGGGCCAGAACTAAATCATTTTTTCCATTCTCAGAGTCTGAGACTTTTCACTGTTATTATTCCCATGGTCTCACATTTAATGCTGGAATTTCAAAGGAAATGGTATTTAATCCAATTGATAGGACATGTTAGAGAAGAAGAAAGTCAAACCAAAGACATGTTTCTTTCTATAATGAAAAAGAAGTAATATTGAGAGAATGTTCTCAAAGTCCCACCCAGAGACCACACTGTTTTCCTGAGCCTTACCTCAGTGGATTAAAGGTTATGAAAGTTTATTAGATATGGCAAAACAAAACACCATTCATGGTAGACGTCCTCACTGTGTAGTGATTCTGCCTTCAGGCTTGTTCACCAACTAAAATTGTACTCTTCCATCTGGGACTTTGGGCCAGAACAACCACTTGCTCATTAACTTGGCCAGCTGAGGGCTTACTGGGCATCCATCCACTGGTGGCTCAGAGACACCAGGACATCCTGGCCACAGGACAGTGCTGACAATACAAGGAAAGGACTTAAGTGTATAGTGTTTGGATCAGATATGCACAATCCTGAAAAATGTAGCCATTCAGTAAACATACCTCAAATGTAGAGATCAGAGTGGTCGTAAGGTACTATGGGGCCCAGAGCAAAAGATGAGGACAAGAGAGAAGGGATGGGGAGAAGTACTCCATCCTACTGGGGCTCCATCTGAAGAAGCAGCTGAAGTCACTGTGAAGTGAAGAGGCTTCAGGCAGAAGGCACTGAGAGACTCTACAGACAGTTTGATGTATCTGGATATTTGAGGAATTTGAAATAGAAGTACCTTAATGTAACTGGAGCAGAAGGATAACTGGAGAAACTGAGGCTGAGGGATAGGGACAGCTGCTGATGAGACAGATATAAAGATGTGAGTAAACTTACAGTGAAGGAAAAGCCATAGTATTTTACAGAGTGAGCAGCCTACAGAGCTAAACTTTGAAGTCAATATAAGATGCTGGGGTGTGTCCTAAATGCAGTAAATGAATCCTCTTTTCAGTTGGTCTTAAGGAGAAAACCCTTACATTCTAACAAATGCAGTGGACTTAGAATACAACAACCAAAACCCAGACCCTGACTCAGAACTTCTAAAGCAGTGGGTGTGGTAGCCCACACCTTTAATCCCAGCACTAAAGAAGCAGAGGCAGGCAGATCTTTTGTGTGTTCAAGACCAGCATAGTTTACATAGTGAGTTCTAGGCTAGCCAGAACCACATGCAGAGACCCTGGAGAGAGAGAGAGAGAGACAGAGACAAAATTTAAAACAGTCCTATATAGCTCTTAGATTATAGGCTGAAGCCAACATTATAAGATAGGCTGTTTTAACAGAACAATGAGAGTCTGTTCCTGAAGGCCCGTGGGATGGAAGCAAAGTGACACTGGGAGGGAAATTTACAGTCTTACTGAGTTCATTAGAGATCGAGAAATCCCAAAACTAAAAGAATAAAGCATTCAGATCAAGAAATTAGGAAAGGAGAAAAAAAAAAGAGATGAATAAATTTATTTTAAAAAGGGAATTAAATGTTGAAACAAAAATATAATTTAAAGTTGATTAATAAAACTAAAGGCTGTATTTTAATGAGACAATAAGAGGGGACTGGATAAATGACTCCATGGTTTAGAGCATGACTGTTCTTGCAGAGAGCTCAGATTCAGTCCCCGGCACTGACCAGTGGTTCATAAGCATTGGCATCTGATGCCTTCTTCTGACCTCCAAAGGCACAGGCATGCACAAGGTGTGCACATATATATGAAGAAACACACACACACACACACACACACACACAATAAAGTTCTTAAAGAAAATGGGTAAGTCTTTTAAAAGTAAGATTTCAAAATGAGGAAATACACAGAAGCTAAGAAGTATAAAAAGAGTAGATTTCATTAGTTCATAAAAAAGAAAATAGAAGAGGGACCGGTTGGGAAGAGGAAGGGTTCACCAAGAGTGGGGATAGGACCATAAAGGGTAACAGGAAAGAATATGGTCAGAGTACATATATGGGGAATGTCATAATGAAACCCACTCACTATATGTACAATTAACTTAGTCTAATAGAAACTTTTAACACTATATAACAAAAGTAGATTTCAGATTATAAAAGAATATCATGTACAGCTCCATTCTAAAAGAATTTACTTGTTTTACTTTATACGCGTTGTAGAGAGCCTAGGTAGTAAAGGATTTATCATTAGGGCCAGAAGGCTCTTCAAACGAATTCCAAGAAACCACAAAGAAGCAGGTCAAAACTAAAGGAAAACAGAACTCCACTCATAAGGCTGGTTCACAGTTACTGCCCAAACAATGGATGGCTCAAATGATAACACTCCCAGCCATATCACCCACAGTTATTACAAAGCCTGGAATAAGATTTTAACAAATGAGTACAAGGACATAAGGAAATCTATTAATGTAATCCATTATACTAGGTTAAGATAAAATCATATCTTTTCGGATATGATATCTCTTCAAATAGAAAATTTTAAAAGCCTTCAATAAAATTTAACCAACATTCCTGTCTAAAACAAATTTAAAACTTTAAAATTCTTGGAAACCAAAAGTAAAACATATTCACCACAATCTACAGTAAATGTCACACTTGTGGCAATTAGCAACATTTGCTTGCTTGTTAGGTAAGGCTGATACAAGGGTATCCTACCAAGTACAGGATTGACTGCACTCCTGTATGTAAACTGGGAGGCTGAGCCAAGAAGTCTGAGAGAGCCCAGGAGTTTGGGGCCTGCCTACGCAATTCAGTGAGACTTTGCCTCAAAACAAACTGGAAAGGTAGAAAGGAAACAAAGAGAAAAAAATGTTAAGAATGGATGAAAAACACCTGCAACCTCATCCCTCAGAAGAAACACCAGCTACACTGAAGCGAATTTATTTTACTATCATTCCTTGCTGGAAATGTGCTGTACCAGGCCACACAAAAACAGCAAAACTTACACTTGAAAACTTTATTTGAAGCTGTTATGAGAATGTAGGTAGAAGCTGTAAAAAGATTCATCCAGGAGGAGCAAAAGTTGGAAATGTGATCTCTGAGAAGAGAAGCATGCTGGCAGAAGAGTCTTGAGTTGAGGATGGTGTTACATCATCACACAGTTAGTGCTGACTGGAAAGTGCTTTAGCCTCAGGCTGCCCAGGCCTTAGAGTGGGCCCTGAGAACCTTTGACTAAGCCTCCTTTTGTGTTTTCTTCATTTCTCCCAGACCGTCCAGGTTTGCTGAACGTGAAGCCCATTGAGGACATTCAAGACAACCTGCTGCAGGCCCTGGAACTCCAGCTTAAGCTGAACCACCCTGAGTCCTCACAGCTGTTTGCCAAAGTGCTCCAGAAGATGACAGACCTCAGGCAGATCGTCACAGAGCATGTGCAGCTATTGCATGTGATCAAGAAGACGGAGACGGACATGAGCCTTCACCCCCTGCTCCAGGAGATCTACAAGGATTTATATTAGCAGAAAAGCCCCCTCCCTCCTGCCCTCCTACCCTCCCCCTCTCCCCCCTCCCCGCTGATGTGCTCCCTCTTTCAGTTGCACTATTATCTGGAGGGGGATAATCTGACAATTAAGAAATTTACTGTGAAAAAGCATTTTAAAAACAAAAAGTTTTAGAACATGATCTATTTTATGCATATTGTTTATAAAGATACATTTACAATTTACTTTTAATATTAAAAATTACCACATTATGAAATTGTTTATAGTAAAGATTGAATGCATGTCTCCCATTCTACTATCACATATTTGGGGGCAGATTTCCACATTTTATTTCTTTCCTCCTTTCTTTCTTGGTCATTCTTTGACATATGTGTGTGCTTGTGCTTGTGCTTGTGTTTGTGTTTATGTGTGTGCAGATGCTGTGCATATGTGTGGAGGCCTAGAGGCAGCTTAGGTACCATGCTCAAGAACATCATCTACTACTTTGAGAGGGGAGTCTTTCATTGTCCTGAAACCAACATATAAGACTATACTATTGGTCAATGAGGCCTGAGAAGCCTTCTGTTTCCAATTCCCCAGCACACCACCACCTAGCTTTCTTATCGAGGGTTGAGCTCAGGTCCTCATCACCAGCAACCTGTTTAACATATTGCCATCCCTCCATAACCATGGAGTCTGGTTCCAGGTCTCCTGAAGGTACCAAACCCTGTGGGTGTTCAAGTTTTTATGAGATGGCATAAAGTTTAATTGTATTGCCTACTAATGGGACACCAATGTGTCATCTCAACACAGCTTGAAGCTTCCAAGACCACCCGATTTAAGAGTTAGCACTATGTGGGGTAGGGATGTATCTTGCCTAGCAAACAGATAGCTCTGTGTTTGATCCCTACCACTGCAAAAACAGTTGTGGAAGATACCTGTAATTGTAGCACTCAGGAAATGGAAGTAGTAGGATCAGGAGTCCAAGGTTA
Source organism: Phodopus roborovskii (assembly GCF_943737965.1). Classification (NCBI taxonomy): domain Eukaryota; kingdom Metazoa; phylum Chordata; class Mammalia; order Rodentia; family Cricetidae; genus Phodopus; species Phodopus roborovskii. The sequence goes on from NW_026126578.1 coordinate 7,935,807, forward strand.
CCTTTCAACATGGCCTATTTATCAGGTTTAAGGCCAGCCTAAACAAAGGGAGGGAATGGTTGCAGTGATGACTCAGTAGTTAAGAGTACTGGCTTCCCTATCCACTTTCCAGCACCCACATCAGATGGTTCACAACCACCTATAACTCCCAGCTCCAGGATATCTGATATCGGACTTTTCCATCTTGCCAGCTGCCAAATAACCACACAGAGACTTTACATTAATTATAAATGCTTAGCCAATAGCTTAGGCTTGTTTTTAGCTAACTCTTACAACTTAACCCATTCCTAGTCATCTCTGTGCTTCCCTGAGGCTCATTTACCTTATCTTTGTACTTCCCATCCTGCCCTCTCTACATCTCATGATGTCTCTTCTGACTCTGCCCTTTTCCCCAGCATTATCTGTGCCCCAAAAGTCCTGCCTGCCCATCAGCCAATCAGCTTTTTATTAACAGTAAGAGCAACACAGCTTCACAGTATACAAAAGGATTATTCCACAGCTTTCTTTGGACATCTATACACACATCACATATACATACCCATAAGTAAAATAGTTTTTAATCTTAAAAAGATGAGGGGCAGATGCCTCAGTAAGTAAAAGTGCTAGTCCTGTAGGCCTGAGCACCTTATTTCCAATCATGGAACTCATATAAAAAGTCATTGGTGGCTTCTGCAATCCCAGTACTCAGTGTGATGAGAAGGGGATAAAGACAAGAGAATGTCCTGGAAGCTCTCAGGCCAGTTAGCTAGAATATTCGTAGCAACAGAAACAAGAAATCCCTGCTTTGAAAGGGAGCAATTCAAGAATCGGTTCACAAATTGTCTTTTGACCCACACACACAAAGAAATAAGTAGGTAAATGAATATTTTTAAGACTTTAAAGAGTTGGGAGTCTGCCAAAATGAGTCCACCATTGCACTGAAAAGAAAAGTGTGACCCTTTCTTAATACGTCATAATGCAGGTAATTATGTGCTGGATGAATGGTCAGGACGCTTGGTCATGTGCTAGAAAATAGTTTTCAGAAAAGTGAAGATTCATGAAGGTTGAAAAATCAGAGTGGGACCTATGGACTCGGAGGCAGACCTCAAGGATGGTCCTGAATTAAGAATCTGCAAGAAAAACAACAAAAGACCTTACAGGGAAGCAAAATAGCAAGAACAACAGAGCAGAAGAGAGGAGGGCCTTGCTGCCACCTGGCCCTAGGCAGCAGGAATGCTGGGCCATTTCCCCAGAGATCCTTTACTGAATTCAAGGGCTCTTGATCCATCATGGTTGCAACAAATGCCAGCAAGCAAAGTATAAATCATTCCTAGCAGTAGAGGCTTCTGGATTGGTTAAAGCCATCAGATGCACATTGACTCTTTGAAGCATGCTCTGTGACTGAATGACCATGAGGCCTCTGTTCTTCAGGCCTGTTCCAATGCCCCAACTTATCCCTTCATTTACCTTAGCATGTGGTGTTTCTACCCAGGAGGTTACAACTTTAAAGTTAGGGGCTGTGGAGCCAAAACATCAAGAAAGATCTTTCCATCCTCTTGGAAAGAAGTGCATCTCCAAAGAGTGAGATGATTATGAAAGTGAGTCTTGACTCCAGCCCTAAAAATATACAATCCCTATGCCCCTCGGATAGACATCCTCAGAGTCCAAACCTTTAAAATGACAGATAGAGTTAAGCCACATTGGAACCAGAGCCAAGGCAGAGTCTGAGTGACATCCAAACATTTGGATGGAAGGTGACAAATTTACTCGGCCATATGGCGGTTTCTTACTGCCTTGATGCGGAGCATCCGGGGATTTTGAAACATCCAGATGACTGTCGGGTGTCTTCACTATGTTGGCACCACATTGGGAGTTTATCCGGGAGATGGCAAGAGAAAATGTGCAAGCCACAGGCAAGGTGGGGCTCTCAGAGGGACCTGGGAGGAGATCCCTTGTTTACAAGGTTTCAAACAAAAAGCCTTTCAGCTCTCTGCCTGATCGCGGTTCCCACCAGCGCTCCACGGCCCAGCCAAGCCCTTTCCACATTTTCAAGCTCTGTTGCCAATGGAATGGGGAGAGGGATGCTCTCAACTCTTTGGCACCAATGCTTAGCGTTAAATAGCTTTTAAATCCTGGCAGCTTTCAAATTCCCATCTCTTGGATTTTTCCCTGTGGCTTGGATGATCATTTGCTAAATATTTTACAACACATTATATTCATCGCTAAAGCTCCTGCACCGCCCCCCCCCAGCATGATTCACAAGTTAATCAACACATGCATCATCGGTTATTCATAGCATTTTCTCTAGGCACAAACATACTTAGGGATGCCTGTTAATAAAAATAGGAAGAAAAGTAACTATGGTCAAGAGTGAAGCCCTTGCCTCACACCTCCACTGACCATGGCCCAGCATCCTTTGACTTTGTTTTTACTATGAGCAGTTCCTCAAGAAACCAGACCTCCACAACCCTTTCCCCAGCCATGGGAAACCTGAGCTGACCTGCTCTTCTGAGCTTTTGTTGCTCTGCCTTTTGTTCCTTTGGCTTCTGTGTTTAAATCCAAGTGAGGAGCAAGAAGGTTCAGCAAGAAAAGTGTGTGTGTGTGTGTGTGTGTGTGTGTGTATAGATGTGGCTCAGAGGTAGAGCATGTGCTTAGCCTGTGTGAGGTTCCAGACTCTATCTAATGTGTCCCTGTACAGTGGTGTTAGCTGGTGTCACACACCCAGTTGTGGGTGTGAAGTCAGAAACCAGAAGAATTGCCACAAAAGAAGGCAGCTGCCACTGCATTCCAGTGACTTTTCCTCAGCCATCAAGGAGCCATGAGTGGACTCCGACTTGTGTGATATCTACTACAACTGAGATGCTGAAGGAAGGAGGCAGGGACAACAAAGGCTGGGTACCTGTCACAGGTGCAGGAGATTGCCAGAATAGGAACTGGGATAGGGCTGTTTATTCCCTATCCTGAGGGCAAGAATCACAGTTCATTTCCACCATGACATCACAGCACTGCCATGAGATCAGAGCTGAAGAATCTGTCCTTCACTAGACAGACACGCCCCCGGTTTTCCTCCTTCCTCACTCCATGTTGGTTCTCCAGGCTCCATGCCTGGCTCCCAGGCATCTCAGTGGGTATCATTATCCTGTTATCTGCAACTTCCCATTCCTCATCCATGACTAGCAGCACACATGAATACACACACACAGAGAGTAAATAAATAAGTTTTTAAGAGTATATTAAGAAGCAGTTGCATGGTTGTCCCAACTAGTCGGAGCTGACGCTTGAAAATTGCTTGAACCTATAAATTTGAGGGCAGCAAAGCAAGACCTTGCATCAAAAAAATGAATAAACATGGAGTGTGGCTATGGTCTAGTGAGTGAACTTCTTGTTGTACAAACCCGAAGACCAGAGTTCAGATCCCCAGTGTCCATGTAGAAGCTGTATGCTAGAGAGATACAGACAGGAGGAGCACTTATCCCAAGGACATAAGCCTAGTCAGCCTAGTCAAACAGCATGGCCTCATGTTGAAAGAGGCCATGCCTCAAAATAAATAAACAAATATGGCCTTCATATATGCACACACTTGCTTCAGCACACATACACACATTAAAATATAAAGCCAATCATAGTGGGGCACAGCTGTAATCGCAGCACTTGGGAATAGGATCATAGGTAGGATAACTAGGAATTCAAAGCTAGTTTCAGCTATTTAGGGAGTTCAAGGACAATCTAAGCTACTTGAGACCCTGTCTCAAAAATGAATAAATAAACCAACAAAATAGTAGGATCTTAGAGTTAAAAGGTGGTCAGCCATTGTCTAGTCCCATCCACAGTTCATACTTGGCAACATCTACCCAGGATGAAGGTGAGGGAACCAGCCCTGCCCTCGAGGGGGTCACAGTCTGTGGACAAGTAACTATAACCCAGAAGTGGCAATTGCCTAGAGATGCAGATCCCCAGCGGGTATGGTGGACACAGTAGTGTCCCAGCTCTCCAATAGGGTCAGGGTGGAAAGTCAGAGGGGCCAAGCCTGTGTCAGACTGGGACACGAATCTACCCCATGGTAAGGAGATCTTTTGGTCTGTTTGGAGACCATGGGGATCCAGAGGAAGTTGCCAAGCAACAGAGAGATATGATCAAATTTGAAGTTTGGAAAGCAAGCTTCCCCAAAAGTCAGCGCTGCCCAGAGTATAAATTCCTTCTCCAAAGTTCCCAGGATGGCCCAGCCCTGGATGGCTACCTGGAGGGATGGACCCCCTTGGGGACATCAGCCCTTAGACCTGGCTCTGCCCCTTGGTTCCCACACACCGTGCTTATTCGTGCACCCTGAGATGCTGACTGGCTTTAACCCTCTAATAGCGTCGCAATTGTATCCTCTGACCCTCACAATGGTGTTCTCTCCCTAGCTTGCCATTCCCAGGAGCCAAGGCCTCACAGGCCGTCAACCTACAAAGCTCTCTGCTGTCTCAGGCTTTCCCTTCATTCCTTCACCTTGTTCATGGATGTTTCAAGGTCATTTCTCTTCCTGTGTCTCAAACCTACTTTAACATCTGTTTTTCAGAAGGATCCTTTGGCTGAGAATTAGGGCTGTGGTCACAGTTCAGTGGTGACACACTTGTCTAGCATGCACAAGGTCCTGGGTTCAGTCTCCAATACCACAGCAAAGCAGTTAACATAGGACCTGAAGTCCTAGGCATCAGCTGTTATACACATACTCTTGTTATACACATACTCTTTCCAAACGCCAGCACTACCACCAGAGGGGCTGATACCATGAGCAACAGCAGAAAGAAAGGGAAAGATGGAACAAACTTCCTGGGGAGCACGGCTTTAAGTTCAGAGATTGTTGCATAAGGCTGAGGAGAGCCTGGTATGTAGTACAGCATCCTGGTACAGACTTCAGAGTTATACAGACCGGGGTTAAAATTCCAACTCTACCATGAACCAGTCTAATGTCCATGAGGATATGGCCAGTGTCTTAATCTCTTTAGGCCTAAATTGCCCTCAAATGTGACATGGGGTAATAACACCATCCCCAGGGATATTGTGAGGATTAGATGTAATAATGACTGTAAAATAATTCTCAGAGTTGCTTGGCACATCTTGCTTGCAAGCAGATAATGCCATTATTAATGTGCCCTTCAAGGGCTGCGGTGCTGCCCAGACACAGAGCCTTGCCTAGTGTGCAGGAGGCCTTAGGTTAATTCCCAGCATCACAGACTGCAATTAACTTAATTCCATTTAAAAATAAAACATCCAAGAGTTAGAGAGATGGCTCAGCAGTTAAGAGCACATACTTGCAGAGGACCTGAGTTTGGTTCCCATCTCTCACATCTGGTGACTCACAACTGCCTGTGACTCTAGCTTCAAATGAGCTGAAGCCCTCTTCTGGCCTCTGCAGGCACTGCACTCCCATACACATAACTACAACCTACAACCACAGAAGTATGGAGGGGGTGGGGCAGAGAATGAGGGAGAGAGAATAAGAGAGAGAGAATAAGGGAGGGTGTTATTTGTTTGGTTTTGGTTTTGGTTTTTTGAGACAGGGTTTCTCTGTGTTACTTTGGAGCCTGTCCTGGAACTAGCTCTGTAGACCAGGCCAGCCTCAAACTCACAGAGATCTGCCTGCCTCTGCCTCTGCCTCCCAAGTGCTGGGATTAAAGGTGTGTGCCACCAACGCCTGGCAGGGAGAGTATTTTTTTAAATACCTGTATAAGATAACACCCATGGAGGAGGTTCTTCTATCTTAGTGTTCTTGAGTACAGAATATGCCACAGGATAAAAACAAGAAGTTTAACTTGTTTGTTTGTTTGTTTGTTTTTCAAGACAGGGTTTCTCTGTGCAGTCCTGGCTGTCCTGGAACTCACTCTGTAAAGCAGGCTGGCCTCAAACTCAGAGGTCCTCCTGCGTGGCTGGGACTAAAGGCATGTGCCACACTGCTTGGATGATAGTCAGCATTTTTAAGAGTAAAGTGAAAATATATTCAGAAGAGTTTTCCCCAATCCACAAGTATTAGGAGGGGGTAATATTTGAAAGACAAGTGTTCCATGTTCTGATTTAGAACAAATGCAAAGGATGAGGCTAAGGGAACGTTTTCTCCAAAAGCAGCAGGACTTTTCTCTGGCGACTTCTGCTCCTAATTTTAGATAAATATTACATAGTTTGAATTTCCAGAGGGGTTATAATGAATAAGAAAATTGCTAATTTGAGTCTGTAGGGAGAGGGTTGGGATATTTCTATCCCTCTGGAGTTTTGTAAATATGTTCCAAGGCAAATGTTCCCAGGGGAATGTCATTTCTGGGATCTGTTTAGAGCTAAGGACTAGTCTCAGGGACAGCACAAGTGGCTCCCTGCAAGAGTTGGAGAGTGGATCCCAGGGCCCATTTTCCACATCACCTCAAGCCATGGGGTATGGGTGAGAGACTCTGGTCAGACTGACAGACTTCCCACTTTTTAAGTATGAGGCTGTGGGCAAGTGCTCTCTGGAGAGCTGGTATCTGAGCATCCCTTCATCATGGGCCTCTGTTGCCCTACCTCTACTAGTGGTACCTAGCTTACGTGTCCCCTGGAAGATCAAATAAAGGAACCAGGACCAAAACCGTATCACTAGTGATTGCAAATAAGGGAGTTAGACATCCAGTGAGTTCAGGGAGCCAGCCTGAAGGTTTACGGAAGAAAGATGAAGGCCCATACCATACAAGTTATCTTTCTCAGTTGGGCTCCTTGAGAAAGTGAAAGAGTGTGTGTGAGCTTGGGGAGGCAGGAACCAGTTAAATGTGAAAGCTGGCGCAGCTGTGTACCTGCTGTGATTTCTCTCTGGGCCTCGATTTCTCCATCTGCACAGTTAGAGAGCTGTTCTGTCTTCTAGCTCTAACATCCCAAGACCTCAGGCCTCCTAGTGAGGCAGGCCAGAGGACAGAACTCTGGCTGCCCATCAGAGGACCACGTTCTTTGCTGCCTGAGGGTGTGCTCTCAGCTCAGAGCAACCCAGGCCTAGGCCAGGCCACAGCCAGTGCTCATTAAGGGGCTGGGGCTGCTCCAGCCTGAGCTGGCTGCCTCCAAGGGCAGGGGAGGGGACACCGGATGGCTGGCTGGTTCCCACCCGAAGCCAAGCTGCTGAGAGAAGGGCGTTGTGCTGAGTCAGTTGCTGGCAGCTCAGCCTGGGGTCCCTGGCCACCCTGCTTGCCAGATGGGCCAGCGCCAGGAAGGCCTCGGAGGACCATGTTATGCCTCAGAGGAGCCCATGTTATCGACGATGCTGCCGCTGCTGCCACAGCGGTGGGCAACATGCCTTGGAAAAGCTGCACCATGGCCAGGCCTCCCAGGGCTCCTGGGGCGGGACAGCTGCTGATGAAGGGGGACTTTTTTTTTTTTTTTTTTTTTTTTTTTTTAGGAGCTGCCTCCTACTGGCAAGATGCTAGCCAAGGCTGTCTCCTTGCTCTGTCCCCTGATGAGGGTGACTGTTCTCTCAAACACCACGCACACGCTTTGCTCATAAACTGCCTTCCACCTCCTGAGTCCTGGCTGAAGCTTAGTAAGGTCAGGAGCCGGCCAGAAGCAAAAGGCAAGGGCATCGATGGCAGAGGAATCTCTAATACAGACCCACATGCAAAGTGTAAGCAGTGATCAGAGATGCTGGTGGAAGAGGGTGATCAAGGCGAGCGGGGAGGGGAGGTGACAGAGACAATATCAGCCCAGACACTGAAGGACAAGGGGTGGCAGGCCCTCAGACATCCAGAGAGCTACAGCCTTGCAGAAGCTCCTAAGCAGAGGCTGCAGCCTGAGGGAGGACCCAGAAAAGGCCAGGAAGGAAATAGCCCATAGGAAACAGTCTGCTGAGGCCACAGCCCAGGGGAAACAAGTGGGAATGAATTTACCGGTCACACTGTGCAGAGAACCAAAGTACAAGCTGTGGGTTCCAGCCCCGAAATCCACAGATGCTGTAGATGGATGTGTAAGACTCTCAAACACCCTTCTGCAAACGTGCAACCATGTCTGCATTAGAATACCCAGGCTAGCAGAAGTGCCAGATAAACAGGTGCTACCCCAGTTTAGGAAACAATGACCCAAGTCTGCACAGGCTCAAGATAAACACGATTTTTCCCTAATGGTATATGCAAAGTTGTCTGAGTCCACTTAGGTAGAGCCCATAGATACCAAAGGTTAACTATCTTCTTTTAAGTTTTAAAATCACACTTAAAATATCACATCACTTGAAAGCCAAATTGCCTCACTTTATCTACCCCAAGGACTTGGAAAGGAAAAACTCTCCCCAAAATGGGATGTTCCCTTTCTCTTGTGGCTCTATAAGCCCAAGACAGAGCTGTGTGCCCACTTTAAGAGGCACAAGCCCTTTTGATCTTTAGGGGAAGACTTGACTTGCCCAACGTCACACAGCTGACATCACACACACACACACACACACACACACACACACACACACCATAGTCTCCTTTAGCCATGCAGTCGCCATTAAAGAGTCTGAGCTTGGAGAGAAGCAAAGGAAGGGGAGTTGGCCTGAGGTCAGCAGAGGGAAGACAGCCCAATGTCGGTAAATGCTCACTGGCCTTGCCTGTCCCCAGCTTTCCTCAGCCTCTAGGGACACATAGATAAGGCTGGTGTGACTCAGGCCACCAAGGAACTCACTTTCATCGAGATAAACACAGAAGCTGGCAGCCACAGAACAGCCTGGCAAGCAGAGGAAGCCGGAGGGCTGGAGGCCAGGCTGGTGCAGCTGGATGACCTTAGGCAAGACTTCTGGAACCTTCTTGTGATTCTTCTTCTATAGCTTAGGGAGTGCGTGGCTACCCATGGGGGTCACAATGAGGAGGGAAGGGAACAAAGCAGTCCAGCACTGCCCAATCCTCTCCCTCCTCAAGCGTTAGTTTTGGGGACAAGTTGCAACTGAAGCATCTTCCAGTTGGTGTCACCTGCCATTTGATACCATAAGAGATTACTTGAAATTTCCCAGGCAGTCTGAGGTGTGGGCAAGTGTGGAAAAGAGTCAACTTGGATGCAGAGGGAAGAAGGGGATCCACAGAGGAGAGGAGGTCACATCTGAGACAGAGTGGGCACTTAGGAATGACCTGGGCAAACAAGAAATAAACACTAGGCGTATGCAAAGGTGCATGGTGTATGAGAATGAGAAGTCTTTCTGTTTGACCAGAGTCTAATACACTCAGAGGAGAAGCCAGGGTAAGAGAGTGGCAAAGGAGACAATGATCAGACTCTGTCCCAGGGAGAGTGGGAAGCCATGGCAGAGTTTTAGCAGGTGTGTTAGCTCTCCTGAGAAGTCACTTTTATAAAGGGGAGGGTTTGTTCTGGCTTATAGTTGGGGCACAATCCGTGACTGGCTGGTCACACTGCTTTGGGCTGTGAAGAGCCTGCACACAATAGCAGTTATATCACAAGCCAGAAAGCTAGGAGAGGAGAAAGCTGGAGCCCTAAAATCCCTTCAGGGAAAACCCGATGGCCTAAAACCTCCAAGGCCCTGCTTCTCAAAGGTCCCATTTCCTCCTCACAACATCGCCCCGGAGACCAGTCTTTTAACATACGTGTGCCTTTGGGGAATGTCCAAGATCCAAATTTCCAAGGAGCAGGGCAGATACTCACTAACCATCCCTTTGCTGGGCTCTGGGAAGACAAGTGAGATGAGGAGACCACAAAGAAGCTGCAGCTGGCATATAGACAAATAGCGGGGGAGGGGAGGGGAAGGCACTGGCCATAGGGACAGAGTGAGCAGACAGAGGTGGAAACAGCCTAGGGGGAGTATAGAAGACGAGGATCAGGTTTTGACTTGGTGATATAGGCTATGAGACAGGGACACATTCTATCTGGGGAGGTGCTTACTTCCTAAGGGAGAAATAGAGCGGAGGGGGGGGTAGGGCAGTGTCGAGATGGCTGTGGGGTGCTTGGGGATCTGGGTCTTCAGGGTGCAATGAGCTGGAAGACACAGGAGAGTCAGGGAGGAAAGTGATTAACAGCCACAGTGAAGGGAGGGGGGCCCTCTTCACTCTCCATGCCCCGTTTCCACTGATGGACAGCAAGCTTGACATGTTTCTTTGCTGCTGCTGTTGTTGTTTTCTTTTTATTCCTGAAGAGATTCTCCAAATATTTACTGGGTACCCTTTATTTATTGGGTGTCTTTTATTTACTGGGGCTCTGGAGAAGCTATTCCCCACCAGCTGCCAGGTCTTAAGTCATCCCTAGAAGACGCACGCCATCCCATTCCCACAGCCAGGTAGTGCCTTTTTCTTCCCAAAGCTTCCTCCAAAGGCTAGTAAGTGAAGAAGTTAAGATCAATGACAGTGACAATCCTGCAAATTGGCGGAGCCCAGGGCCCTCAGGAATTGAGGACTGGGGGCCTCAATGAATGACAGTCATCATCCCAGCTCCAGATACTTCCAGCCAGGGTCTCTCATACACACACACACACACACACACACACACACACACACACCACAAAGGGTGTGCCCTGTCCTGCCTCCTTCATAAAACTTTATTCTCTCTGGGCACTGGAAGGAAACTTCCCAGAGAACCTGTCTTACCTTCTGGAGAGAGTTTTATAACCATGAAGCTGGGCCCCAGACAGGTGTCAAGGCCCAGGGGCATAGTCCTTCCACTCTTAAGTCCCTTTTCCCTATTGGTCCAAGTCTCTGTTCGCAGCTCAGGAAACTCCCCCGAGCACCTCCACCTGTGGCCCTGGACCTAAGCCAGGGTCCAAACTTAGATTTGCAGCCGTTGACCCTGAGCAGCCCTGTTGGTCTCTACAACCTTCCTCCTGCCCTATCCTAAAACTCCGTGGCCTGTGTTCCTGTCCATGGGGTGGAGGTGAGGGCCTTGTCCTACAAGGCCATCTAGGAGTCCATGGAATGCTGAGAAGAGAAAGGGCCCTGAGAGCCTGAGAGCTTCTGTAACTGCTTAGAGCTGCTGTCTACACCAAACTCAACCTTGCCAGGGTCAGGCCTCAGGGCAACTGCTTCTAGGGTGGAAATGACACTTGGCTCATGGACAGGAGCCAGGTGTTCTCCCTTGGAGACACCAAGGTCCTGAGTTTATGGGCTCCATGAGAGGGCTGGTACCATGACTAATCCCCATCACTGGCTCCCTGTGTTACTCTGCCTGCCATGCAGGAAGTCAGCAAGCCTCAGCTTCCCCCCCCCCCCATCACTGCCACCTCCCCATGACCCGCCTCAGCCGCGTCTCTTTACAGTTGGGCAGAGCCGGCTGGGCCTCCTCAAACTTCCATATCTACACCTCAAGATCACTGATAGGCCTAATGGCGTTTGCTCGACTCCACGCCCTGGGCCCAGCATTCTGGGAGTCACGCAATCCCACAAGGCCAGGGAGGAAACTGTTCCCACAGCCACAAGGCCTTGGGGCCTGAGGAGCTCCCCACCCCACACAGCATGTGAAATGAGCTTCCTTTAGGGCTGCCTGACCAAGTGGCCTCAGCCATGGCTGACTTTCCTCTTCCCCAGGCCTGCCCACCTCCACCCCTTCTGCGCCTGCCCCGCTTCCTCATATATTTACATAAGTTTTATTTAGAATTAATATATACATTTTCTTTATCTCTCCTTCCCCCTCCTCTTCTCCTTTCCTTCCTTCCCCTCCCTTCTTTCCCGTCTCATCTGAACACCCTCCCAGGGGTCTAACGAGTCCTAATTTATCCTCCCAGAGAGAAAGGTTGCTAACACTACCACCACTTTATTTCATGTCTTATCCATGTTCCATCCCTTTCTTCTCTTCAGACTCACTGAGCTTCTCTGGGTCAGGCCCTCTTGCTGAGAGGTGGCAACATCAAGACTTGTAACACAGATCCTGTTCAGTCCAGCGCTGTGGCTTGAATGGGCGCTCCAGAGTAGAGAGGCCAGGTAGAGGCTGCCATACTTACACCCTTCCTCTTCCATCTGGCTCCCAACCTGACAGCTGCACTCCCTCTGCCTGAGACCCTTCTCAAGCCAGGGTCCCACTTGACATCCCATATGACAGACTGGCTTTGCCAGGGTCCCCACAGTCCCCCAGCAACCCTCACCCCAATCAGAAGTAGATGGAATCGACACCCCAGTCCCTTGCTTCCCTGCATACACACACACACACACACACACACACACACACACGCTTCACCAATTGCACCCACCTCTCTGTGTGGGAACCCGGATGTCAGGTTAGCATTCATAGTGGCCAACATGAAGGCAGTGCATACAGCCAAGAACGTGGTGAGTATATACAGAGCACCTACTGTATATCAGATCCTGGTTACTGGGGCCCTGGGGTAAACATGTCATAGGCCTGGCCCACGGCAACATGGGTGAAGATAGAACTGTGGGAACCAAGGAGGATCCCTAAGCCAATCTGAAGCTCAGCTGGGTCTTGGAAGTTGCTCTAGAGGGGTTGGTACAGAAGGGTTTTGTAGGTAGAAGAAACAGGAACTCAAAGTCAGCGCAGCATAAGCAACCACGCCTGATCCTACAAGTGCTTGCTGTTCCTGCTGTCGCCTGTGGCCGCCGGTGGCACACAGGACTCTCATGACATCACAGTGGGAAATGAAGCAGAGTGTAGATGCTGAGTGTCCTCTCAGCCACTGGCGCGTCTGCACTTTCTAAAGGGAAGTGCGAGTGAGGGAAGTGGGATCTCAGGGAAACTCACTGGGGAGTGGGTACCTCAGACTCCCAGGGCACGGTGGTGCTTGGAGTCTTCTTCACTTCTGCTTCTGTTTCCTGAAGCTTCCATGCTTGGCTGCAACCCCATTCCATTTGCAAAGGGTGCTGGGGTAGTCTCCCATGATGACTGCCAAGGCTTTGGAGGAAAGATTAGACTGGGAAAATGGGTGCTACCACCACCTCCCCTCCCAACCCGCCCAGCATGACACCTCCCTCTAGGCAACTCCACTTCTGGGAGACTGACACCTGCAGAGGTCCCTCTTGTGAACCAGTAGAGCAGAGTCCCTGGGAGCCAGGAGAACTCTTCCTCAAGAGTCAGGGTAACAGGAGCCAGCTGGAAAGCAAAGTCTGGGTAAAGAGAGGCGCAGTTAGTTACACTTGGGAGGCTGTCCCACCTCGCCACAGGCCAGCACCACTGATTCACACCTGGGCCCCAGGACAGACAAGGCCCCCAGACAAAGTTTGCTTCAAGCCTCTGCTTCAGGCTCTTCCATGAACTGACCTTTGAAGAGTCCACTCAAGGTGCCTGCTAACCACTGTGCCTGCCATCATGCTGTGTCCACCAACATGCCTGCTGCAGATGGAAGCCATGCCTCTCCCGAGCTAGGAAAGATACCATTAAGCCACACCCCAGAACCATCATGGCCCACCTGAAGAAATAACTGAGTTTTGTCCAACGAGATAGACTCTTTTAAGCTGGCTGAGGGAAAGATGGAGGCATTGACCCACACTGCACCTCAGCTCAAGATGAAGCTTTAACATCACATAAAGTTCAATACCAGGATGGTCAGACACTGCAGGGGTCCCTGGGCATCCCCTGTCAAACTTCAACCTGATTGGCCAAGCCAAGGTCACTTAAATAATCACTGTGTCTGAGAGTTGTAGACAACCAAGGAGCTCCTTTTGATGTCACATGTCCATCCTTGGAGCACAGCTAGCTGAAACCTCATGTCATACCGTGGGAGGGGCCTGGGAAAGAACACACTGTTGACAATCACTACAGTCATTTGAACAACATGTCTTTCTTTCCACCACAGCAAGGGACCATGCAAACGTAACTGTGTCAGAACCTGCCAGAGAACAGCAGGTACACTGGAGCTGGAGCACTGAGGGTCATTTACTGACTGGTAGAACCCACGGCTTGAGAGTGACTGAGCCCCAGAATGTAGAAGGAGACCTCCATAGGAAAAAGACAGCTTGTCAGGAGCCCAACTCTGGTCCAGAGGGGGAGCCAGGCCACGGGACCTCCAGAGAAAGGGTCTAGAGAATAAGCCCCAGGTCCATCTCTTTCACTTACTGGGATCCTGAGAGTCCCATCCAGAGCCATGGGTGAGGACAGCATTAATGAAAACTGCATGGCCCACAGTATGGCCTTTCCTGGGGCATAGCAGCAGGGAGATACTTGAGTGTGGGCTGGGAAAAGCCACGAAAGGCACCCCACTTGTCCTATATCTCAGCAACTTTTGGAACCAGGGCCTTGGCCCATAAACTGGGACACTTCTGGGAGCAGCATTCTCCATGCGAAGGGTTTCCTAAGGCCCACCAGGAAAGTTTTCAGGAGCTCTGTGCCACAGCTTCGTGCCATAAGTCTTTCCCGACCCTCTGTATGTCCATTAGAAAAGAAAGTGGGGAATAGGCTTGAACTTGTTGGCACAGGAAATGACTTTCTGAACAGAACACTGATATCGCAGGCATTAAGACCAGCAATCAATAAATAGGACCTCATGAAGCATACAGCAAATGATGCCAGCATTTGGGCAAAGTGGAAGCCTCAGAATGGGAAAAGATCTTCACCAATTATACATCTGAGAGAGGGTTAGTATCTAGAATTTACAAAGAACTCAAAAGTTCAACATCAAGAAAACAAATAACCCATTTTTTTTAAAAACAGGGCACACAACTAAACAGAGTTCTCAAAAGATGAACCGGATGGCAGAGAAACAAAGAAATAGTCACTATCCTTAGGGAAATGCAAATTAAAATTCCTTTGAGATTTCATCTTATCCAAATCATAGTGACCAAGATCAGTAAAACAAATGGCAGCACATGCTGTTGAGGATTCAGGGAGAGAGGAACGTCTATTGCTTCGGGGAGTGCAAACATTTATAGCCTCTGGAAAATGGTGTGCTGAATCCTCGGGAAGCTGGGAATAGATCTGCTTCAAGATCCAGCTACACCACACTTGGGCATATAGCCAAAGGACCCCACATCTTTCTACAGAGATACTCACTCATTCATGTTTATTGCTGCTCTATTCATAATAGCCAGAAATTGAAAACAGCCTAGATGTCTATAAACTATATGAATGTATAATAAAAATGTAGTACATGTACACAATGGAATATTATTCAGCTGTTTAGAAAAAAATAAAATCATGATATTTGCAAGTAAATGGATGGAGCTAGAAGCAACCATCTTGAATGAGGTAACCTAGACCCAAAAAAGACAAATATCACCTGCTTTCTCTTATATGTGGATGTTAGCTTTAAATTTTCCACATGTGTGCTACAATCTGAATAACCACAGAGGTTAGGTACCTAGTAAGGGACCAGGGCAAAAGAGAGGATCTCCCAAGGAAGGGAAAATAAATATAATGTTCTGGAGAGAAAAGGAGGAAACTAGAAGGGGAGGTTAGACAGGGAAGGGAACGGGAGAGAGGGGTAAAACAGGGAAGATGGGATGGACAACTAACACTGAAGGCTGTTTGAAAAACCGCATGGAAACCTGTTACTACTTCCTCAAAAATATACATGCACCAAAGAACTCTAAGGAAGTCACCAAATAACAAAGGAGGCAATATCCCAACTAGACGTCTTATGCCACCAAGTAAAACCTCCAGTACCATTAATGGGTTACATATTGTTCGGTCATTGGCCAAAGGAATCCCATGGAAGCCTCAAACGTGAAAGGCTATTTCCAAGGCTATTGGCTGCTCTCTACAGCCAGTGGTGAGGACCTTTTGTTCAGGACAACACATCATCAAACATGGAAAAGTCAATCTGGTGCCTACCTGGAAGCTTCTCAACCACTAAGTAGTGTTCACAGTACTGAAAGGGACCCTACACACTGCTGGGAGAAGGAAGTCATCAATGTCACCCAACTATAAACCCTGTGATCTGCAGCGGTGACCTGTTTGCAAGATGTGCTGGAGCAATGGTGGCACAGATGTTGTGGGAGTGGCCAGCCACTTTATTACATTCAAGACCCACTCCATGGCATGGCGGCCACACCCGACACTACTAAAGTGCTCAAGAGCCAGGAGGCAGACGCAGGCAGATCTCTGAGTTTGAGACCAGCCTGGTCTACAGAGTCAGTTCCAGGACAGCCAGGGACAGGAGAAACCATGTCTTGGAAAACTTGAGAGAGAGGTGGGGGGAGGGAGGGAGGGAGGGAGGCAGGGAGGAAGGAAGAGAGGGAAGGAGAGAGAGAGGGAGGGAAGGAGGGAGGGAGGGAGGGAGGGAGGGAGAAGGAGAAGGAAAAGGAGAGAAGGCAGCTGAGATTACAGGAAAACCTACTATTATTCTACTAAAGGAGAATAACAATGAAATGACTCCTAATGACATACCCAACCCACATTAGAGAAGCTTATGCTTGCAGTAGATGGGAAGTAACTGATCCACAGCTGGACAGTGTGCAGTGAATGAGAGACTTTGGAGCACTCAGTCCTAAATGGAACATATTCATCAAACCCCATCCCTCAGGGCTCAGGGAGCTGTACGGAAGAGGAAGAGGGGCAGAAAGATTGTGAGAGCCAAGGACACCCTGTCTTCCGGGCACAAAAGTACCGATGCACACACGAGGTCACAGGGCCTGGCAGCACATACAAGATCTACACTGCTCCAAGCCGGACAGGGTCCTAACACTGAAAGGAGGAAGTGGAACCAGGGTCCCACCCAGACAAGAAGCCATTTGAAACTGATACCTGCTGGCAAAGGGAAAATCAATTTTCTCCAATGGAATATCACTTGATATATCAACCACACACCAGGGCAGCTACCATGGCCTTCAGCAGTTGGCAACACAAAATGGCCCTATTTTGTTTTGGGGGTTTCTGTGAGGGGTTATCTTTTTGTTACATTTCGTTTTGTTTAGTATTTTTGCTTTTTTTGTTGTTGTACTTGTTTTGATTTGATTTTGAGAAACTGAGAGACAGAAATATGAAGTAGGATGGGTAGAGAGGTAGGAAGATGTTCGAGGAGGGGAAATATGATTAAAATATATTGTATGAAAAATTATGAATAAAATTTTTGAAAACAAACTTAAATACATGTGTTTATCTTTTTATGGAGTTGGGATGGTTCCACACTTACCATGGCATATGTGTGGACATTGGATGACAACTTGTGGCAGCCCATTTTTTCCTTCCACCACGTATGCCTCTAGGACCAAACTCAGGCTTGGCAGCAAGTGCCTTTACTCACTGAGCCATCTTGTCAGCCCCCAGCAGGCCTTATAATGAGGTCAGCAGAAGGCAGAGCCTGAGCAGGGGTTGAGAGCAGACATGCCTGTGTGAGTGGAGCAGGAGACTAGAGGAGGTGAAACCGTGAGGACTGAGAAGAGACACTTTGGAGTTACCTCTGCCAGCGGGTAGATGCTCTCCCTAGCAGTTTCCCTCTCCACCAGCCGATGCTAGGTAAAGATCGCCTGGGTAAAGATCCACTGGGAATTCTCCCACGGGGCCTCTGCTCACATAGTGTCTGAGGATCAGGCAGTTTAACTGAGGAGTTGGGACTGCAGCATCTGAAGGTGGATTGGACCTTGGGGTCCACTTCCAAGATCATTCACTCCCATGTTGCTGTGGACTGACTTGTGTCCCCCTAAAATTCCTCTGTTGAAACCCAACTCTCAGGGTGATTGCATCAGGAGGTAGGACCTTCAAGGAGGCAATCAAGGTTAACTGGGGTCAGGAAGATGGTCTTAGTCCAGAAAGAATGTGTTCTTACCAAAGGAGGAGATAACAGACGCATGCACACAGGGAAAGGTTGTGTGAGAACACATTGAGAAGTCAGCCAGTCATCTTCAAGCCAAGGCCCTCAAAGGAACCAGCCCTGCTGGCACCTTGATCTTGGCCGCCTTCGGGCCTCTTGAACCAAGGGGGAAAAAAGCAACCCGTGTTGTTTAAGCCACCCAGACTGTGGTGTTTTATGGTGGCCTTCACAGACTGGGACACAAGGCTAATGGCAGGGTATCACAGTTCCCCCACACCCACTGCCTGAGTGCCCTGGTCTGATCTAAAGCAGCAAGGTAGGCTGGGGTGCAACCCAATGGTATAGACTTTCCCAGAATGCAGGAAGTTCTGGGTTTAGTCCCCAGGATCATAAAATAAACAAACCATAAACAAAACCTTTATGGTTTGGAGGAAGTAGGAGTCTACCACTCCCTCCAGGTTTCTTGGTCCCAGGGGCCAGCCTACTCAGTGAGTGGACAGTGTGGGACCATGGACCACAGCATCCACATAGCACATTGGCCACCACCTCTCAGATGAGGAATAGAGCTGGTGGGTGTGGGCAACTAATGACAGGGAGCCAGCACAAGGCAATGTCTATGCTCAGCCCCTTCACCAAGAGGTTGAATTACATTGTAAAAATTAATCAAGAGATTGAAGGTCAGGTGAGTCACAAGCTGGCACTCAGGAAAGGGTTCAGTGGCTGAAAGTGGCTCTGGGACCCCTGTATTAATCACAGGTTGGGACATGACTGTGCCCCAATTAGGGCCCCACAGGGGGAGTAACCTCCTTAATGCTTGGAAGTTGGGTGTTAAGAAGCCATAGGGCTCTTTGTCACTTGCCCAGAACCTCCAGGCAGTGACATTTTGCTTGTTCTGGACTTCTGTTTTCCTCTTAGTAGTTGACACTACCCAAGTATGTCCAGTTTGGGACCAGCTCTGAGATTCAGAACTGGAGAAGCACCCAGAGGGCATCAGGAATCATGTGTAAAGAAACTGAACTCCAGAGATGGGGAAAAATGACCCAAGGTCACCATGGAAGTTGTCACATGCCCAGCACCTACTTTGGACAGGGCCTAAGGTGGGCCCTTCCTTCCACCCTGTTCCTATGGGTAAGGGAGAAATGTGCTGCCCCCAGGCTCAGGCTTAGACTTGAGGACCCTAGACTAGAACTCTGGTCTTCCTAGTGGAGAATGGGACCAAATGAGGAAGGTCACACGTCCTGCGTCCCTACCCACGTCAGGTCCTGGGAAGTGTGTGTCTGTGTGTCCCTAGCCCTGGCCTGAGCTCTCTGAATGGTGCCAGGGTCACAGGCAGTGTTTAGCAATTCTTCAGTAGAGCAACCCGCCTGGGACACGGGGCACATGGATACCAGCTCCTGGCCAGCTCCATACTCATTGCAAGAAGAGCAGCCACCATGTGAAGCAATGATTGCCACATGCACAGAACTCAGCGTCTCAGTTAGGATCAGGCCACAGGGACTCAGGGGACCCAAGTTCTGGTGCAAAGGCTCATATGATCAGGATCGGCGTTGAGCAACAGTTTGGGTCAAGGGTTTGCCAGTCAGAGGCTGCAATAAACAGCACTGGGCTCCCTGGATACAGACAAAGCAAGCCTGGTCCATGGAGTAGCAGCCACAGGGCAAGACAGGGGACCTACAGGATTTGGTGGGCAAACAGGCAGTCACATATTCCCAGCATTCTCAGGATGCATGGGGTGTCATCACTTTCTCTTACAGCTAAGGAGCTGAGGCCAGGCACAGGGCATGACAAGTCAAGACCTCAGGTTACTAAGTGCAGAGATATGAGCTCAGGTCCTTCTCCACAGTGGCTCCTAAGGAGATGGGATGTGTGAGTAAGTGGGACACCTCTTTGCATTTACACCAGGGTCCTTATTATAGCCCCTCCAAGTTGTCAGGCTGACCCAGGAGCAAATGCAGGACAGTCAAGTCTAGGAGTCTCATGTCCTATCCTATCCACTTGGCAGTCTAGTGGCTTCAGTCAAGTCCCTTGACCTGCCCTTGACCTGAATAAATCATTTCCTCATACCTGGAGGAGGTACAAGACAGGGGTGCAAGCTGCCAGGAGAATTCAGTCAGCCCATTGCTGCCCCTGGAGACCCTGTTGGAAGCTCCACAAATGGTTGTCTTCCTAAGGATACTTTTAAATATTTTTTTAAAACCACAAATAACTACGTATGTATAATATGTATGTATGTGTATATACATATGCATGTATATATATGTGTGTGTGTGTGTCTATAAATATGTATGTATATATGTATGTATATATATATATTTCGCATATACATATGTATATCCCAGATACATATTTTGGGATACATACACACACCTCACATACAAATACACTCAGTCAATTGGCATACTGATGGTTGTTTTTTTACTATATGAGACAATGTACATGTGTGCAGGTGCATATATGTGTGGGTATATTCAGAAATCAGAGGACAACCTCAGGTGCCATCTTCAGGAGTGTCATCCACCTCCTTTGACACATGGTCTCTCACTGGCCTAGAGAGCACCAATTAGGGTAGACTGGCCCTGGGATCCTCATACTAGTGAAGCAAGTCTGTACCCACTGAAATACTTCCCTGGCCCCTATTGGCGATTTTAGTCAACTTAGACTGCTGTCCTAAGAGACAGGGATCAGTGACTCTATGCATGACCTACAGTCACAAATGAGTCTACAGCCTTCATGGGGACAGTCACTGTGCCGCCGTGCTTTTTCAGTCACTGTGACAAGACACCTGAGTTAATCATCTTATATGAAGGAAAGGTTCATTTAGGCTCATAGTTTCAGATGTTGTAGCCTACGTTTGGTTGCCCCCATTGCTTCTGAGTCGTGGCAAGGCAGAACATATTGGTGGGGATCATGTGATGCTTGCCTCCCAGCAGCCAGTAAGCAAAAGAGCAGGGAGGAGAGGTTAAGAGCCCTGTCCCTTACTCATGAGTAAGTTATCTTACTCATTGCTATGGCGAGACACCTGACAGAAGCAAGTTAAGGAAAGACAGCTCTCTCTTGACTCACAGTTTGATGCTGTGGTCCATCCCTGTGGGGCAGGCATGGTAGCAGAGCGTGAGGCAGGCTTACACTGTATCTTCAGTCAGTGAGCAACGAAGAACGCTGATGCTTAGCTTTTGAGTTTTCTTTTTCTATTCATGCTGGGACCTCAGTCTATGAGGTGGTACTACTCACATTTGGAATGGTTAACCTAATCTAGATAATTCCTCATGGATGTGCCCAGAGACTCGTCTCTAGGGTGATTCTAGATCCTATCAAGGTGGGAATTATCAACTATCACAGTCTCCAAAGGCATATCCCCAATGATCTAACTTCCTCCCACTAAACCCACCCCTTAAAGATTCCATCATTTCCCTAGAGTACATAGTTATAGAAAAGCACTGGGAAGACTAGAACAGGATTAAGTGGAGAGGGGAAGGGAGATGGGGATAAGGGAAAGAATACCGGGAGGGATAATTTACACTAAGGGCCATATGAGGGGTTATATATAAACCTACTGTTGTGGAAATGTCTTAAAATATATGCATATATGAAATGAATCTAAATGGACTTCACAAATAACAAGGGAGATAACGTCCCAACTAAACATCTTTTGCCACCAAGTGAAACATCCAGTGCCAGATATGGATTACATCTAATTGAGTTGTTGACCAAAGGAGCCCATGGAGACCCCTAAACAACTTAGGATATTGCTCAAGCTATTTATTTCTTTGCACAAATTAATGATAAAGCCCTTTCTTTTACTAAAGACAGCCATATATCATTGAACATGGAGAAGCCAAGATGGTGTCTAACTTTCACCCCTTCATGGTGCTGGATGTACTGTGCATGCTACCAGACGAGAAAGAAAAACACCAACCTAGCTACAAGCCCTGTGATCTACAGTGGTTTCCTGTCTACATAATACACTACTGCAGTAATGGCGCAAACACTGTGGGAGGATCCAACTACTATCTGCTTGGATTTAAGGCCCACTCCATGAAATGAAACCAATGCTTGACACTGCAAATATGGACAAGAACCTGAGACTGGATAGACTGTAGATTTAAGAGAAAACCAAATACTGTTGTTTGCCTAAAGGAATGTAGCAGTAAAGTGACTCCTAATGACATATGCTATACCCATGGATCAGTGTCTCACTCCACCGTCATTCCCTGCAGTAGATGGGAGCAAATTCAGAGACCCACAGCCGGAAATGCACAGAGAGTGAGAGACTTTGGAGCACTCTTTCCTAAATGGGATATATTCATCAAACCTCAGGGCTCAGGGAGCTGTTCGGAAGAGAAGCAGAAAAATTGTGAGAGCCAGAGGGGATGGATGACGTCAGGAAACAGTGTCTTCCAGACACAAGAGGACTGACACATATATGAACTCATAGAGACTGTGGCAGAATGCACAGGACCTGCATGGCTTCAAGCCAGACGAGGTTCCAGCACTGAGAGGGGGAAGTGGATACAATCTCCCATCCCTAATCACGAAGCTATCTCCGGCTATCTCCAAGTGACAACTGCTTGAAAAGGAAAAAGTCACTTTTATACAATAGAGTCTCACTAGGTATCAAAACCACACTTAAGGGCAGACCCCATGCCCAGAAGTGGATGGCCAACACAAAACGAACTCAACAATGTTTTTGTAGATTTTTGTTTGTTTCTTATTGCTTTGTTTGAGCATCCTTTTATATTACAGGTCTTTTTGCTTTGTATTTTTATGGGTTTTGTTTTGTCTGTGTGGAAAGGATCTGGGAGGACACGACGTGGGGAAAATTGTGATCAGGATATACTGCTGAATTTTTGAATAAAATAAAATATATCATAATGAAACCTACAAGTAGAAAAAAAAAGATTCCATCATTTCCCAATAGCTATGCTCTGGAGACCAAGCCTCAACCCAAGGACCCCTGGGAGCATACCAGAGCCAAACTGTATCAGCCATTATCTTCTGAACCCATACAGCTGCTTAACATGGAGCCCAGCACATGCCATTGGATATGTCAAAGCCCATTGTAAATGTCCCCACCTCACAGAAACCACCCCAGATATATTATCTCCATTATCATGTTCTCTAGTCCGTTTCCCCTGGACCAACCTGTGCTGGGATAGATCAGGCAAAGGGAGATCTAGTTTTGTGGCCAAGGAAAGCCAGACCTCTCTGTCACAGTCAAGCTGTGTGGCCTTGGACAGAAGCCACAGCCTCTTTGTCCCTCCACATCTTTTGTTGTAAAATAAGAATGATGACCCCCTTCCTCTCAAGGTGAGTGGAATGCTGTGCTGGTTGTGTCTGAGAATCCACAGACACAAGTCAGAGCCATTATTATTACCTTACTGTGAGGATACTGTGTGGATACTCTTCTGAGGGTTCTGTCTCTCCAGGTAGGGCTATTGTAAGATGTCCAAAGGAGGATATAGGATCTGGCCTCTACAAGGCATCTGTGTCAGCCATCACTCCATGGGGGCAGGGATTGTCTGTGCATGACCCCATCTGAGGCTGGTGACAGCCCCCTGAAGAAATGATCACATCTCTACCATCCTTACTGAGGACTGAGCTAAAGCTCAGAGAGGTGATGTGATTTAACTAGTTAAAAGCTGCATAGCAAGGAAGAGATGGAACTAGGATTCCAACCCCGGTCTGTCTGAAGAACCTCATTTACATACTGTCCACCAGTACTATCACACTCATCTCTGTATCTCACAAACTAGCATGGCAGAGACGCAATGATGCCCAGAGACACTCCCATCCAATAACCAAGGCCTTCCAGCTGCACCCCTTGTGCATAGACAGAAGTCCCTTTATCCAAAGTGGGATGCAGATGCCAATACTGGCAAAGGTGTGTGCCTGCTGGAACTGGCTGCAGCCTGATTCTGTCACCTCAGAACCTTAGTTCTGAGACCTTCTACTTGGGTTATCTGGGGAGGGGAGGAAATGCTTCCTCACTTCTGTGGACAATGCTCATGTCTCTTTACAGTTCGTCTTATTACAGGAGAAAAATCAAGAGAGAATAAGTGAATCCTTTGCTGCTATTTATTTCAAAATGAGGAAAGAGGGACTTGAAATGAGCAGAGGAGCTGAGCTGAAGCCTGACCACCCAGAGACGGTACCTTCATGAGAGACACCCCCAACTTAGCCCTTCCTGTCTAAGTCCATACACACACACAATTTTAACCAAGATTCTGTTTGAAATTTTGCTCCGCCCTCTTAAACTGCTTTAGTTGTTGCTCTCAACTTTTCCTGTTTTGTTTTATTTTTGAGATGGGGTCTCATGTAGACCAGGCTACCCCAAAACTTGCTATGCAGCCAAGAATGACCTTTGAACTCCTGATTGCTCCTGCTTCCATCTCCCAAGTATTAGAATTACAGATGTGGATCACCACACCTGGCTTAAAAAAATTTTTTTTATGTTAAGAATGATCCCAGCCAGGCATGATGGCACACACCTGTGATCCCAGGAGTGGGGGAGGAGCAGTGGGAAGATTTCTGTAAGTTCAGTGCTAGCCTGGGCTACATAGACAGACCCTGTCCAATAATCATAATAATAACCACAATAATAAACTTATGCTTATTTTAGACACACTACACACTGAAGCGACCAGGATGAGTGTCCACAGCTGTGACTGGTCTCAAGTGGGTCCCCCCACAGTCAGTTCTGTGCCTAAGTAATCAGAGAACACTGATCATTAAAATAAGCACATTAAGAGTTTATCTTTAAAAGAGTGTGTGTATGTGTGTGAGAGGGAGAGAGACAGAGACAGAGAGGGAGACAGAGAGAGACAGAGAGAGACAGAGGAAGAGAGAGAGAGAGTCTGCAGTGGGACATCAGGAAACTGAAGTAGGATCTCTCAAGACCCTTGTCCCGTGGCCATGCTTCCCAGTGGTCACCCAGTAGCAGAGTTTTGTCCCTGAAGGTCACACCCAAGTGAGGAACAGGTCTTTTCCAGGGTTCCCCAGCTCTTGTATCCCAGATCTGTGTCACCATTGGCAGCTCAGTGACTTTCAGGCCACTTTCAGCTCTGTATCATCCATCTCTGAGCTGCCTCGCCTACAGCAGCCCACCTTTGTTACCACAGGAGCAGAGGGGATGCTGGGAATTCTCCCCCTGGGTGAATTCTCACACTTTCTTGGGGCCTTTTACACTCATAAGAACAAGTCAGAAATTGGCAGGTTTGGTGTTGTAGGTCAAATTCAGGAGCCAGAGGCAGAAGCATTCCAATTCCTAATGACAAGTTAATGAGATCCTGTCCCAAACCATTTAAAAAGTGTCAAAGGGCTGGGTGGGAGCTAAAAGACAGTTCAGCGTAAAGTGTTTGCTGCACAAGTGGAAGGGACAAGTTCAGATCCTCAGAACCCATGGGAAAGATGAGTGGGCATCATAGCCCCCTATGATCCCCACCCACAGAATGCCCAAAGCAAGCTGGCTAGGCAGAGTGGCAAACTCTGTGAGCTCTGAGCTCAGCAAGAGATCCTACCTCACAAGGAGGTGAGAAGAGATGACAAAGACATCTAGCATCAACCTCTGGCTTGTACATGCATGTTCACATACATAGAAGAATGCCCATGTAAACACACACAGGAGGGATACAGAGGAGTGATAGGAAGCCCGCCTGGCATGCAGGAGGCCCTAAGTTCAATCCCTAGTACTATTTTATTAAAAAAAAAAGGTCAAAATGAATGCACGCGCGCGCGCACACACACACATTCACTCACACACACACTCACTCACACACACTCACACACACACACTCACTCACACACACACATTCACACACACACTCACACACACATATTCACTCACACACTCACACACACTCACTCACACACTCACACACTCACTCACACACATTCACACACACACACTCACACACACACTCACCCACACACATTCACTCACACACACTCACACACTCACTCACACACACATACTCACTCACTCACACACACTCACTCACACACTCACTCACACTCACTCACACACACTCACACACATTCACACACTCACACACTCACACACTCACTCACACACTCACTCACACACACTCACACACTCACTCACACACACATACTCACTCACTCACACACACACTCCTGGCAAGAACATCAGCCTGCACTGAACAAGAGACGCCCAAATGGCTCTGTGATGTTCCGCTCCCCTTTCTCCATCCTTCTCCATTACCGGTCATGATTAACTCCTTCCTACCAGCCTTGCTCAACTCTTTTGAGAACTTGGGCTATGGAATGAAGGATCTCAGGATCCCCAGAGGGGAACATGAGCCACTGCTATCTACACTGGGCTGGGTCATGTAGTGTGAATGTGTCTCCAAGGTCTCTGCTTTGTGAACTCCATCCCAGGGCAGTGGTGTGAAATGCTGTTCTCTAAGCATAACAGCCACTACCATCCTCATAGAGCAACTATGACCACTTGCCCCCTAAAAATCAGACCCGTTGTCATTCCCCTCACAGAAGAAGGGGGTGGTGAGACCCTAGTCTTGGGAGGTGTTAGGGTACATCGATGTGGGAGGTCCTCTGAAGGGTGTCCCCTCTGTGCAGTTACAGAGAAGTGGTCTGTCATGCTGTGGGGAGACTTCACAGTGACACATTTGTTGGGGGATCACCTGAACTCCTGTTAGTGACCCTCTCCCCTGTGCTCGGTAACTAAACCCAGTGAACTCGTTGGGTTGCCAAGCTGATCATGAATGGAGCCATTGCTTTAGCCTGGCACAGATGCCATTGTCTGGAGTGGCATGTTTGTTCATGTGTCAGCAGAAACAGTTCACACAACAGGGACTTTTAGAAGTGATTTAGGTCATGAGGGCTCTACCCCAACAGGGGTACTGAGTGTATTATAGGAGGGTCTTCCCAATAGAAAGATAAGTCTCCCCCTATGCCCTCCCTCCCCCTCTCCCTCTCCACATCACCCTGGCTCTCTCCCTTTCCAAGTGATATTCTCCAACACGTTATAACCCAGCACAAACCCTCACCTGGTTCACCCCCTAGATCTTGCATCTTCCAGCCTTCAGAACCTTCTGTTCTTCATAAGCAACTCAGTTTTGGGTATTTCATCATAGCAACCGAAACCAAATTACAACAGGGAGCATTAACATGCCATGGGTTCAGGTTCTGCCTGAGCAGAAGCAGCTCTCTACCAAAAGCCACACAGCCAAGTAGTGGCTGTCTAGCTCAACATCCCACCTCCACCAGAAAAGAGTTGGAAGTCACTGCCAGGATGCACCAGCTGGGCCAGGGCAGGTATCCTTGGCTCCAGAAGGATAATGGGGAAGCCAGATGAGGCCGTGTTCTCCATTTCCATAGCTACAGTGCATGGACACCTAGCTGGCAGGCAGCTGGGCAGCCTGAGCCTGGGTGTGAAAGATGGCCCTTTCCCCATGTTACCACCTGACATGGGGCAACCAGACATCTCCCCATGAAGGCAGGACTTCAGCAAGGCGTCTGTCCCCAGGAGGCACCTTCCCTACAGGGACTCTTGATTTGTGGCATCCCTTCCCCTTCCATCTAATGTCTAATGTCAGACAGGCATCCCTGTATGCCCCATTCCGTAGGTCACACCACACTGAAGCACCTTCAGCATCCCCTAGGTCCCCGTGATAGCATTAAAAATGTCCCATCATCCAAGACCCTCACCATCTAACTTCAGATGCCTCCTACCTCACCTCCTGCCCCCCAAATTCCAGCCAAAGAAAGCATGGCCCAGCTGTCTGTACCCCCAGTCATCTTCCAATGCCAGAGTCCTTCTCAGATTCCCCATGTCTCTTTGACTCTCATCCTCAGTAAAAAGCAAGCCCAGCCACCACAGGGCTTTGTCCTGGCCCTGGACTGTGACCCTCTTGGGATGCAGTGGCTTTATCCCTACATTCTCATTGGCCTGAGTTCCAAAGGCACCAAGGAAGTAATTCTCTACTTACAGTGAAGACTCTGCAACTATCTAGCACTTTCCTCCAAATGGTTGGTGAATTCAGGTTTGCTGAGCATAGAAGGCAGAGCTCTACAGTGTGTGGCCCCTAAGTCACTCGGCTTCCTGAGAGCAGTGTTCCTCAGCCACAGTCCCACCTCTGACCCTCCCAGTGGAAGGAGGGACCTTAGTCCACCTGGGGGTATTTGGGGAATCCCTTCCAGATGAAGCACTCACACCATTTTCACTGAACTTTATTTTCTAGATGTTAGGAGTCATGGCAGCCACATAAATAACTTTGGACAAAATGACAAAGACAGCACACAGGCAGGTGGCATCATGGTTAAGTCCCTTCCTTCCTTCCTTCCTTTCTGGGCGTGTGGCCTCATCAAGCCAGTTGATGTGGAGTGGGAGGGTAGCCTCCACCCTGCTATACCCCTCCTGCTGGACAGAAGGGGAAGCAGCCCCCCAGGTTGCTGAGGAGATGTGTGTGTTGTGGGCTCTTGGGAAATGCTGGGGCCAGAGAGGAGGGAACAGCCGGCCATGGCAGGCGCCTTAAGCAAGCTCCCGGCAGTTGCTCCATCCACAGAACAGGGCGATGAGGTCCCAGGGTGGGGCATTGCATCACATTCTTAGAAAGCTGTCTCTGTACCCACATTTCCATCTGGGGCCTGGACTGGGTTTCTTTAATTGCTGCTTTTTCACTTCCAAGTTTCTGAGGACAAATCTGGACACGGCTGTGGTGAAATGACAGTTATTAGCCAACCTTCCCGAGCGGTTAATCAGAGCTGCACAGGGCTACGACTCCCATGGGTGATCTTTGGGGAATCCACACACTCTCCTCTACAATGGGTATGACACCGGCCCTCAGAGAAACTGAGGCAGCCCCTGGGAGGTAAAGCAGCTTGCCCATAGCCACAGCATATGCATGGTGGAGCCCAGGACTGGCCTCTGCTTTGCTCTGAGACTGTTGACTACTCCTTAGCTTTGCCTCCCCTGAGAGACAGTAATCTGGGCTGTGGAGTCAGACTGAGTGGTGTTGGAGGTCAGCAGTGCTGCAGGCTCCCTGCTCTCAGGGGTGGGTTCTTTCTCTTCTCCAGGACTCAGTTTTCCCATCTGTAAAGTGGGAGACTTGAACAGACCACTGGTTATCAAGTTTTGATTTTTCTTTGTGTTTTTATTTGCTGGGGTGCAACCTGGGGCCTTGTTCACATTAAACCCATGCTTTCTCACTGAGGGGCAGACCCTCATGCATTCTCTCTCTCTCTCTCTCTCTCTCTCTCTCTCTCTCTCTCTCTCTCTCTCTCTCTCTCTCTCTCCAAAGTCTCTATGTAGCCATGGATGATGTGAAACTCACTGTGTAGACCAGGATGGCTTAGGAGATCTGCCTGCCTGTGCCTCCTGAGTGCTGGGGTTAAAGGTATTTGCCACCACCCTGGGCTGTTTTCACTTTTTAAATGCCAGAGTGCTTCAAGCTAAAGTTTGCTGCAAACAGGCAGGAGGAAGCTCTATTGGATGAGGAGAACTTCGAAGATGGGACTATGGCGACAGTTGTGCAATTCTGTGTGTTTTCTAATAGACCGTATACTTACAATGGGGGAACTTTATGGTCTGTAAATTATACTTCAATAACGCTATAAAGCACAAAAAGAATGTTCTATGAAACATTAGTATTCAGACCCAGGACTCCAAGGAACCTCGAAAATCCAGTGGCTGCATGATGGTAGATGGCGTCACTCTTGGCCCTTCCAGGGTGCTGAGAACATAGACCATAAGGACTCTACTTAGGCTTCCTTCCCTCCTCTTTGCCACCTAGCCAACACCCTCACAGCCCCAGGAGTGTGGTGGAGTCCTTGCCTGAAGAGTGAATGACTAAAGGAAGAGCTCCTGTGCTCCGTCCTTAAAAAGACACTGTGTGTGTGTGTGTGTGTGTGTGTGTGTGTGTGTGTGTGTGCATGAACTTACGTGTACTCATGCACGGGCACATGTAACAGAGACCATAAGAGGGTGTCAGATTCCCTGGAGCCAGAGTTACCGGTAGCTATAATCTGCCAGATGTGGTTCTGGGAACCAAACTTAGGTCCTCCACAAGAGCAGCCAGTGCTCTTAACTCCTGGGCCACCTCTCCAACCCTCCCTGTGAATTTTTACAGGGCTGTGCTAGACAGTCTGGGGGCTGGTGGGTGTGTCCACAACTAATCCTCCACTCCTAGCACTGAACTAGTAGTCCCCAGCAGGTGTGTGATAATAGACTGTTGACTGTATAAAGCAGTGAGTGAGTGAATGAGTGAGTGAATGAATGAATGAATGAATGAATGAATGATTGAATGAATGAATGTCTCAGTGCCTCCCCTGAGACAGTAGAAAGGATACCTGCAAGTACATGCACATTGGATGATGCTCCAAACACCTGACTTGGAAGGAGCAGCCAGCTGAGTAGAGGTCATAACTCACTGGGAAAGCAACAAGAAGAGAGACCAAAAGTCATGTCTAATGAGATGGAGGAATTAAGTACAACACCCAGATTTAGTAGAGACCTGTCTTTGTTTCTTTTCTTCTTTCTAACCATACAGGGATCAAACTCAAGGCCTACATAGTAGGCAAACACTCTGCCACTGAACGATATCCCCAGCCCTCCCTTTGGGTAGCTGCCATAGGATTACAAGGCCCTAACCACTTGGCAGTCTTGCACTATCCCCTTGAGATATGGATTCTGAAAGGGCCTCCGATGTGCTTCGAGTGGTCCAGAGGCCCTCCCTTGGCCAACAGTCACTGGGTGCCTGTCCTAACAGTCCTGTGAGGATCACATCTAAAGACAGCCTGAGGAGTGGACCTCAGAGCCAAACATGAGTTCTGACTTTGCAAGAAAAGGAGAAAAATGCTGGGCAGATCAAAATAACTTGGGTCCTCTACCCACTGGAAAGTTCCACAGCAACAAATGATGAGAGTGTCTAAGTCAAGATCAGGGGTTTCACAAAGGCAGGTAAGCTGGGGCCCTGAGCATGGGCCACATCTGGGGTCGCAGTCGGTGCAGCAGGCATATGGAATTATAGGCAGGCTAGGAAGCCAAGGAGAGCAAGAGGAACACATTTGTTTTCTCCCTTTAAACCTCTTAGCTAAGTCACTGACTTGATACCAACAGTCATATCAACACCAGGGCCATTTCCTCTGTCCTAAAACCTTTAGGAGCCTGGTGGCTTTGACAAAAAGGTCTCCAAGGGGACAGACAGTCTGAGACAGGCACCCTGACAGAACTCACGTGTAAGCCTCAGCTCCAATTTATAGTAAGAGTAAATAGGAACAGGGTGGTGGTGGTGCATGCCTTTGATCCCAGCACTCGGGAGGCAGAGGCAGGCAGGTCTATGAGTTCCAGGACAGCCTAGGCTACACAGAGAAACCCTGTCTCGAGAAAGAAAGAAAAATAAAAGAATGAATAGGAATGGATGAAGTCGACAAATGACAAATGTCTCCATTGCTCATGCTACATACCTGTCTTCTGATCAGTCAAGGAGAAAAGTGTTGACCCATTTGGTGGTTGAAACAACTGAGCTGAAGTGAGTTACCCACTGTCAAGTGGCAGAATTAAATTCTGAACCCACAACTTGCTAGCTCCAAAGACCCTGCTAAAGTCTCTACAAGTATTCTCAGAAACCGTGTCATCTCTCCAGACTTCCTCAGCTCCAAATGACAAGGGACTGAGAAGGACAGCCCTCTAGGTAGATTGAGCAGCAACACTCCAGATGGGGGCAGCCATCATGGCCCCAGGGTTGGGGGGTGATGTGGTCATCACATCTGGGGATGACTGACTAAAGAGCCTCTTCAGCCAAAGAACCAGCCCTCTGGGGGCTGGAGATGAAGCAGAGCCTATGAGTCACCACCCTCTCTCTGCCACCTAAAGGATGGGGACAACCCCTGCCTGTCCTCCCCAGACCCTGCTCTCCACCCTTAGGAGTGTCTGTACACCGGACCCAGCACACTCAAAGTCAGTTTGGAGTACGTGCTCAAACACACAGACTCCACAAACAATGCAGGGAAATAAAGTTCTTACAGGAAACGTCATCATATTGACTCACGACAGACCCATCCATAAAACAACTGGGGTACCTGGCCAACTAAGGGTGCAGGCCCGGGACTCTCTCCTGAGCCAGGAGGAAGGAGGTACAGCTAGGGGGAAGGGCGGCTTCCCCTGACTGTCCAGGCTCTGGCTGGGGTTCTGTATTAGTTGTCAAAAGAGGGGGAAAGTATTTTTTTAAAAGAACGAGTCCCAGAGCATTGTGGTCTCCATGCCTTGTCTCAATTGGGCTATTGCAAAAGCCCCTCTTCAGACCGAGGAGTTTTGCAAGCCATTTGCCCTGTTCAGGAGAGAAACACGGCCCTCTCCAGGGGCCTGTGTCTTCATCTGTCCTCCTTGGCAAAGCAGGCCCTGCTGTGGCCCTGATCCAAGTCTATTCTCAGACTTAGGAGGCAGCACAGTGCAGCACTGAAATGCCCAACAAATCCAGTTATGTAGGACCTCGGTTTCCTCATCAGCAGAATGGGAATAAAGCAAGAGCCCAGGTGCACACCACATGGCTCTCCTGGCCCTTCCTGAGCAACTGCCCGGAAGCACAGTCTGGGAGTGTAAGTGACTGCCCTGTCTTCGTCCAGGGAGCTTGGGCTAGCCCTGCTCTGCTGTGACCTCACCCAGCAACTGTGGCCTGCCAGCCTCCCAGGGTGTGACACAACTGTAAGAAATGGGTTGTCAATCAGGCTTAGGACATTGATCTGAAGGCCAAAGTGCCTGTCTACCTACTGCCATGGCACACCTCAGCTGAGCAGTGGCCATTTTCTGTCCTGGAATTTGAGTGACTGAGAGTTACAGAGGGTCAGTGTCCCCTCTTGATTGCTGAGGACTGAGCTGGTAGCTCTGGGTGGAAGACAGTAATAACAGTGTCCCTTGAGAGTACAACCAGGTGCCTTCCAGTCCCCGGTCCCTGGCACAGCATTGGATTATCACACACCCCTGGCCATGCCTAGCACTGGTTGGGTCTTTGTGTGATAACACACCCAGCTCTACTCTCCATCGATTGCCACACATGGAGGCCAAGGTGCCCTCTGATGACCATGCTCTGAACAGGCCACTCCCCTGCTCCAGCACTCCCAAGTAATAGCCCAGACTCCTTAATTAAGCCCTCAAGTTTCCTTGAATCCTGGCTACTGCTGAGCTAACCAGCTTTCTGCCGCCATGCTACGGACTCAATTTCAGCACCAGCAGCTCTGTAACCTTAGCATGATTTCTCCAGGTGCTTCCTGCTCGTCACGTCTTTCTGAACTATTCCAATGAACTTATATTCACCGCCTCAAGGCCCAGCTCAAATGTTCCCTTCCCTATAAAGGCAGCCCTAAACCATCATCCAAATCGTTACTTTCTCCTCTGCTTCCGCACATGCCCTGTGCATCATACTATCTCTTTTGCTTCCTTAGATTCTCACCAGGAGCTTAACAGGATAAGGCCTTTGTCTACTTTATCACCAG
The DNA here is from genome assembly GCF_943737965.1 of Phodopus roborovskii. Lineage (NCBI taxonomy): Eukaryota > Metazoa > Chordata > Mammalia > Rodentia > Cricetidae > Phodopus > Phodopus roborovskii. Next base: position 7,968,841 of record NW_026126578.1, read on the forward strand.
GCTCCCAGCCTGCAGCAGGCTAGCCTAGCAAGCAGAGTTATTCACTGGAGGGAGAGAGGCCTGGAAGGTGTGTTTGCAGGCACAGTGCTGACCTCCTTATGAACTCTACCTACAGGAAGTGGCAAAGGCTGATGGGCTCCAATTTCTTCTTCAAACCCTTCTTTAGTACAGAACACTATTCTGAGGCTGGAATTTTCCTCAAAACCCAAGCAAGGAGTGTGGAGCTGGGGAAAGGGCTGTGCATAGTCTGGGGGAGGTGAAGGGGGTCAGGGCTCGGGCTGGGTCATACCCTGGAGGCCATGCTATTCCTCTCCTGCACCTCTGCCTCCCAGTCTGTAAGAGTGTGGCAGTAACTGTGTGTGTGTGTGTGTGTGTGCATGCGTGCGTGCGTCTGTCTGTCTGTCCGTCTGTCCGTCTGTCTGTCTGTAGAGGCCAGAGGGTCAATCTTGAGTTTTGTTCTTCAGGTACATCCCCTTCCTTTTCCTCCTTCTTTTCTCTGTCACCCTATCTGACCTGGAATTTGCAGTGTAGACCAGGACAGCTGACCTTAAACTCACAGAGATCTGCCTTCCTCTGCTTCAAATGTGCTGAGATTCAAGTCATACACCACCACACCTGGACCCTTTTTTTATTTTGGTTTTTTTTTTTTTTTCCTTTTTCTTCTTTTTTTTAGACATCATCTCTCACTGGCCTGGAGCTCACCACGTAGGCAAAACTGACTGAAACAGCCCCAGAGATCTGCCTGTCTCTGCCTTCCCAGACACTGAGATTACAAACCTATCCACTATGCCTAGCTGTTTTGTTTTTTAAATGTGGGTTCTGGGGCTGAAATCAGATCCTCTTCCATGCACCACTGACAGAACTACCCTCCCAGCCTTACTCTAGTTTTCCAGAAACACCCTCACCGCCTTAAACAGCATTCTTTCCTCCAACAGCAATTGAGCAAGCTGTCCCAGGATCAGGGCTCTTGGACACGCTCAAATGTACAGCCCCTGTCTTTGAACAGAGCCAGCATTGCCTGGAAGCCCATTAACTTGTTTGTCCACTGGGTCTATGTAGCCAGCGCCCCATGCCAGCTGATGCATGCCTGCATTTTAAAAGGTTTTAATGTGTCACTGTTTAATTCTTCCTGGGGAGATATTTTCTAGGCGATAGCGATATTTTGTAAATAATATACTTATTTAGTATCGGAACTGTGGGGGAAGGCAAGGTCAATGCACAACCAGTGAAGCTCCTTTGCAGCCCAGGTCAGGTGGGAGGGAAGAAGGGGGCACCTGAGACCTGAGCAGTGACTTCTAGGAACTACAGTGGGTCCAGGCAGTGTCTGGGACACTTCTAGGGATCATGAGCTGTAGTGGCAAATGTGAAGACTAATTAAAAGACATCAAAGACAAGTGGCCAAGAGATTCTGGCTGCTAAAAAACAGATTCTGGCTGCTAAAAAACAAAGGCAGCCAGCCTAGGACTGCACAGTAACCTTCCCCAGGATACCTCACCGCCCTACCCAAACACACTTGAATTTGCTTCAGCTGACTTTCTGCCACTGATACACAGTGACCTGTGGGTATGGCCTTTGTTTTATTGCTTGTTTTGGGGGGTTTTGATTTTTGTATGTTTGTTTGGTTTCTTCTTTTCTTTCTTTCTTTTTTTTTTTTTTTTTTTTTTTTTTTTTTTTTGAGACAGCATCTCATGGAGTGTAGACTGGCCTCGAACTCAATGTATAATCAAGGATTGCCTGAACTCCTAATCTTCCTACCTACACCTCCCAAGTCCTGGGATTAGAAGTATGCACTGCCTTGACAGGATAATGTGGTGGTAGGAATGGAACTCAAGGCAGAGAACCCAGGTGCTTGGACCCAGGTGGGTGATCTCTACCTGGAAAAGTGGGGGACCAGAAACAAACAGGACTTCCCAAGAGTCAGATAGCTAGGACTGGGCCCTTCAGCCTGTGACTCTGCAGCCACGCCTTTTGTGCCACTGGCTACAGATGAGGAGCCCATGGGCAGCAGCACAAGGGACAGAGGTACCCTATGGAACAACATCTAGAAGAATGACAGAAAGCTGTGGCGGGATGGCCCAGCAGAGGGGGCATCTAAGGAGCAGTTAGCATTACTCCTCAGCTGTGGGTGGGGCTGACTACATGAACAGAAACACAGGAAGAAGGGATTTCTTTTCAATCCAGCAAATATTTAGATTAGTGGTTTTACTTCTTGGCTATTGATTTGGCTACCCTGTGTTTGTTCAGTTGGTTAGTTCGTTGATTGGTTAATAAATCAGTTGTTTGGTGGATTGGTTGGTTAGTTAATTGGTTGGTGGCTCAGTTACTAGAAGGATTGGTGATTCAGTTGGTTAGTTATTCCACTGGTTGGTTGGTTGGTGGGTTGGTTGGTTGGTGGGTTGGTTGGTTGGTTGTTCCATTAGTTGTTTGTTTGTTTGTTGTCTAGTTGTTTGTACAGTTGGTTAGGTGGCTTATTTGTGGTTTATCTGGTTAGTTGGTTTGTGATTCAGCTGGTTGGTGGGTGGGTGGGTGGATGGGTGTGGGGTTCAACAGGTTGGTTTGTTGGTTGGTTGGTCGGTGAGTTGGGGGTTGTCAATATGGACAAATATTAGGGTCTGTTGCCTATTTTAAGTATTTCCTGGACTTCCTGACTTAAGAAAATCCTATCAGAGGCTGCGATATAGCTTAGTAATAGGTCACTTGCCTAATATGTAAAAGGCCATAGAGTCTACCTCCAGCACCACAAAGAAAACAGAGAAGGAGTGACAAGAGTAAGGGAAATGGAGAAGGCCAGGCAGTTCCAGAACCTAATCCATCTCCTACTTGCAGAAAAGTGATTGTCCATTCAAGAAAGGCTCATCTGGGCTCCCTTTTACAGCCCTATGCAGACCATTTGATGATGTAAACTCCTTGTTAAAGTTCATGTCATTTGTCCCCAAAGGAGTTTCTCTTTAGTGCCAAGGTCATTGATGTAGTAGGGGTACTGTGCTCATAAGACACACACACACACACACACACACACACACACACACACACACACACAGGCTGGAGGCACAGGGAAAGCTCTCAGGGTCTCTAGGCTGCCAGGCATGCCTCCCAGCCTCCATCAGGTCTGGCCTTTGCTGATGGCTGGCGATAGGGCTCATCCATGGGCCAGCCTCCCCTGCCTTGCTTTTCAGCAAACATTCCAGGGGGTGTTGATCGGCCTGTGGCTAATGTGGATTGTCATTTATTTCATTATTTCTGTATTTTAAATACAGAAAGCTGTATTTAAAAAAAAAAAAAAAAAAGTCATAATGGCACAGAGGGTCTGGTTGAATTTGTGCAAACAGATTTGCTAATTTGCTAATTCCTTTGCCTGCTGTGCTGTTCAGGTGCCAGCATGAGGCAGCACAGTTTTCTGATAGCAGGATCAGGGCAGCTCTAGGCTGCTTCTGCCTTCCTGAACTCCCCTGGGGTCCTCCATGGCTCTCCAGAAGGAAGGGATCCAGTGCACACAAAAGGAAACAGGGCCTCAACTGCCTGTGGATACAGGCTGCTATGGCCACAAGGAATGTTCTTTGAGGGAGAACCTTTCCGCCCAGCAGAGCCCCAAACTGAGGGTTGCTGAGGAGAAGCTTTGAGGATGCTATGAACCAGAATAGGCCTGACAGAAGGCCCACCTCTCCTGTCAGGAGCCAAGCCCTGTGCATGCTGCTCGCATTCTGTCCCTTCATCCTCAGAATGCGCCAATTAGGTAGCGCTCCTTGGGTGGCCTTCTTTATCTGCAGTTTCTCCATCCAGCATGACTTGAAAATATTCAGGGCAAAGGAAGGCATCTGGGCTGAGCATGCACAGATATTTTTCCATGTTGTTGTTCCCTAAATACAGTAGATTGTTCATCTCTACAGCATGTGCATCCCATTCAGTATTTGATACAACAGTAGATTCAAAGATCTGGGGAAGATACATACAGGTTCTGGGCAAATACGCTGTAGTACTACGCTAAGGGTGTTGGAGTCTCAAACCCATCCCAAGGATATGGGGGGAGGGAGCAGGAAGGTCCTATCCCCATCTGTCAGGTGAACGAGATGAAGCTCCAGCAAGCCACCCTGTACTGGGGGTCACTGTGCCTGGGGTCACAGCAGCCTTTGAGTTCTGCAAGTAGCAGCCAGGGGCCCAACTCTGAGGCAAGCTGACTGTTTTCAAAGAACCTCTGGGCTTGTTATCCTGCTTCATCTTCCTGTGCCGGGGTTTCTCTATGTCTCACCAGCCTGTTGGTACAAATGAGTCACCTAGCCAACCGGTTATCAACTCACTAGCCCAGCCCCACCCCCACCCCCTCACCTGGTCCTTTGGCACCCACCTCAGCACTTTGAGATGTTCCTGGACTTTCCTCCTTCAAGATTTACCTGGTAGAGGACACTGTCAAGGAATCCGGCAGAGTGGGCCTTCTAGGGGTAGAAAGATGTGACCCACTAAAAGTAGGGGACCAGGGCTCTGGTGGCCCTGTGAGTGAGCAACCTCAGTGCTACCCCCACCCTCTGGGAGCTCTGCTTTTTCTTATCTATGGGGGGGGGGGATACTATTGGGTCCCAGTATGTCCTCCCGACAGCTACAGATTGTGACATGGGCCCTCGGTAAGACACACTAGTAGTTACACTACATAGCCCAAGGGTGGTGGGAAGGCTCCAGAAGGGAATGGGGCCGTGGTGGGAAGGGATCTCCCTGCCTGGGTAGAAGTCCACACCACCAGCCACATGGGACTTAACTGGCCAGGTTCTGTGCTGGGGGCTTTCTCTATCATAGTCCCACCTGTTCCTCCAAGCCAAGTGGGGTAGGAATGAGGAAACTGATGCGGCTCAGAGGGACCAAGCCGTTGGCCTGAAGTCACAAAGCTAACGAACAGTGGGCTCCTGTAGAATTAGATCTCAGGAACACTCTTGAATGTTGTTTGTCTTTACCATTGTGAGGCCCGGCACTGAGAAACCAGCTCACCTCATGTGATCTTCAGTAGAAGTCCGTACTACATTGACTGTAGTTCTTAGGATAGAATCTCCCCACCCATACTGTGGGCAGGACAGGAATTCCCTGAATTCCAGAAGGAGCCAGGGGGTATAATTTCACTCTGGGACTGAAGATGTGGCTCAGTTGGTAGGACACTTGCCTAGCATGCTCGATGCCCTCCCTGGATTCTGTCCCTAGCACTCCATAGACCAGGCATAGGACAAAAAGCCTGTAATCCCATCACTTAGGAAGTAGAGGCAGGAAAATCTGAAGTTTAAGGTCATCTGCACCTACTTGGAGAATTTGAGCCAGCTTGGCTACATGAGAACTTCTCAGAAAGAGGATAGGGAGGGAGAGGGGAGGAAGGGAGGAGTCTGGGGGAGGGGAGAAAGAGAGGGAGAGGGAAGAAAGAGTCTAGAACATAGAATAAACACTGGTGAGGTTGGTGACTTCTCTATCCTGAGTGACCATTGCAGGGTAGACCAAAATGCCACCCTTTATGTCTTAAGTAGGTACAAGCATTTTCTATCCATTTAAAAATTAGTTAATGCAGGAGCCTAGAAAGATAGCTCAGCAGTGAAGAGCACTGGCTGCTCTTACAAAAGGACCCGGGTTCAATTCCCAGCACCCACATGGCAGCTCACAACCTCCTGTGACTCCAGTTCTGGGAATCTGGGAATCTCTTCTGGCCTCCACAGGCGACAAGCACACATGGTACACAGACATGCAGGCAGACAAAATACATGTACATGTTTTTAATTAATTCAAACAACATTTTCCAAAATGGACCAGTGCTCAGCAAGATGGCATGTGGCTGCAGTCTTGCAAGCCGCTCTTGGGCCAGTTGTGTGTGCCCTGTACCCTGTCTTGCCCAGCACCTTGCCCTGAGTTTGTCAGTCTTCTGTTTTCCTCCCGGTTCTCTGACCACACTAAACACGTGAAACACTTGGGGAGCTCTTCAGAATGCTATGAATACACCCAGACTCTTCAAATCAGCCTCCCTAAGGTAGCTAGATCCACGCTGAAGATGATGGCTACAGAGGGTCTCTGGGTGCCACCTGAGCCTCGGTTGGCCCAAGTAGGACAAGCCTGGGGACCAGCAGGAGATGGTAAAGTCCAAGGGAGGGGCTGACTTCCCCATCTCCTTCCTTTCCATTCCCCTTTCCACCACACCCAGGAAGAGATCTCTGCCCTCCCTCCTGTGTGGCCCTGTCTCCTGCTTGTGTCTTGTAAGCTTTGCTGTACACAGTAGGGGTTCAGTAACCCTCTGGGAGTAAATCCAGGAAGTGGCTCCTGGCTGTTCTGTGTATGCACCCGAGTGTGTGTGCTCTTGTGTAGGGGTGTGGGCGCATGTGTGTGCCACAGTGCACTTATAGAGGGCAAAGGATAAGCTCCAGGCGTTGGTCGCCACTTTGTTCTTGCACAAGCCAGAGGAGCTGCCCTTCCCTGCCATTCCCTCCACTTCCCATCTCCTGGTGGCGGATGCTGGGATTACAACCACTTAGGCTATGGCTTTTACATGGGTTCTGGAGACCTGAACCCAGCTCTTCAGTCCTGTGTACTTGCCCAGTGAGCCTTCTCCACAGCTATTCTCTGGCAGATGACAATGTCTCAGATGATTCTGTAGAAGCCTAAAGAATTGCACCAAGAGAGAATGGGCCATAGTTCTGCCCAGCGTGGCATGCGAGGGGCCCTGGCTTCCATCCCTAGCACTGCAAACATACCTAAGAAAAGAAACCAAAAGAACCTGCATGATGAGACCCAGCATTCCAGGGCCACCAGGCAGCAAGATCTCCCACAAGCTGAGCACAAGTGTGCCTCTTACACCTGCCTTTCACAGCAATATGTTTTGACTTCAAAAAAAGTCTTGAGACCAGCTGTGGTGGCACAAGTCTTTGATCCCAGAGCTGAGGCAGTGGCAGGCAGATCTCTGAGTTTGAGACCAACCTGGTCTACAGAGTAAGTTCCAGAACAGCCAAGTCTACACAGAGAAAACTGTCTCTAAAAAAAAAAAAAAAAAGTAAAAGGCTTGAGGCTGGAGAGATGGCTCAGGGGTTAAGAGCACACACTGCTTTTCCAGAAGACCTGCATTTGGTTCCTCGCATCCATATCAGGTGACTCACAGCTGCCTGTAACTCCAGCTCCAGGTGCATCTACCCTCCTCGGCCCCTCCCCCACTGTGCTGTGCTGGATTGACATATTTCCTTTTCTTTGTTTATTATTTAGTTTTTAATTTTTTTAATCTTTAAAAAAAATAGACGTTGCCAGATGTGGTGGTGCTCAGAAAGCAGAGGCAGGTGTATCTCTGCAAGTTTAAGGCCAGCCTGGTCTACAGACTAAGTCCCAGGCCAGCCAAGGCTACCTGATGAGAAAAAAAAGCAAACTGATCTTTTCTGATTGAGGAGATTGGAGACAATCTGAGCTTGGGTTTGAATTTATGTTTCCTTGAGTCCTAGAGAGGAAGAATTTTTATGTTACATGTTAGTCATTTCCATGGCTTCTTCTGTGGATTATCTGTTCCCAATTTACTAATTTACAATGAAAATGTCACTGCCAAAGGGACCAGATACATATGTCTTGCTGCCAACACTTGAGCTCCCTGTAGGAACAGTCCACAGAAAGCCAAGTCAAATCAGAGCGGTGCTTGGTAAGCATGAGACTTACTTGGGAGGGACTGTTGAGGAGACCCTGGTGACTAACGGCGTGGGAGAGCCCCCTGACTGTGTCTGCTGAGCTCTTGCATGCCCAGCTTTTCTTTGGATGAACATTTGCGTATTAGGGACATTACTGTAGGTGCACACCTGGAATCCCAGCACTTGGGAGGTGCAGGCAGGAGAACAGGAGTTCAAAGCCAGCCCAGCTCCAGCTATGTGGAGTTTGAAGCCAACCTGAGCTACACAGGACTTGGTCTCAGAATAAGGACAAACAAATATTACTGTGTTCCAAGCCCCTCTCATCCTATCTGCACAAGAGGCCGAGGCAGGAGGATGACTTGAGCCCATGAGTTCGAGAACAGCCTGAACAACAGAGCCAGAGAAGGACAGAGGAGGGAAGAAAAAATGATGACAATGGGATCGCGTAGGGCTCTCTCTGGTCTGGCACACCCCCACACCCACCCACCCTCTCTCTGGTCTGGCACACCCCCACACCCACCCACCCTCTCTCTGGTCTGGCACACCCCCACACCCACCCACCCTTTTTTTTTTTTTTCTGGTTTTATTGCTTAAAGACAGGGTCTCACGCTATAGCCCAAGCTGGCCTGGAACCCATGTCAATCTAGCATCCCTTCCAAGCCATGCATTTGACCTCTCAGAGAATAGACTTAGCCCTCTTTGCCTCCTCAGCTGCATACCCATTCCCAGGACATTCACAAAGCACTGCTGATACCTTCGTGGTGTCTGTCTTCCTGGTTGTTCACAAGCCAAAGTAGTGAAAAAAGTAGTCTGTGAAACCTGACGCCGGGTTCCTTACACAGAGCAGTCGTGCTCAGAGCCTGTAGATTTCCTTTCCTGAGTCTCCAGGCAGCTCTCTGATCTCTGCAAAGTCAAGACTCACTGTGACTGAAGCCTTGAGCACCCAAAGGGAGGAGGGAAGAATGAGAAAAGCCTGACAAGCATGAAGTTCTGAGTTCAAATCCCACCGCCGCAGAGAAAGGAGGAGCCACAGAGGGACCCTAGGAGGAGGGTAAGTGTAGAGGACTGCTCAAGGAGGTGGGAGGAAACAGGATGTGGGGTGGGCAAGCCTGGGGCCCGCTTGCCTGCAGCTCCTAACAGAGCAGCCTCTTCCGCAGGGCCCTCTGGCTTGTTCTCCTCCACAGTCCAAACCAGGCTGAGTCACTGCCCCTGAAGCCTTCCAGGTGTCCTTTTGTATAAAGATCCAAATTCCTAAGAACACCAGGTGAAGCCCTTCACAGCGTGGCTCCAACTATTCCTTCCAGGCTTAGAGACTTAGATTCCAATTCTGGTCTGCCACAGCTTTGGTTGTCAGATCCTTTGGCCTGTCCGGACCTGGCTCCTCATCTGTGGAAGAGACAGGGATGTCTCTGTAAAGGGATCTTCTGATGATGAACCATACATACGTTATAATAACAGTATAACAACACCATAACAGTGCTTAGAAACACAATTTTTCCTGGGCTGGTGAGAGGGCATCAGCTGATAAAGGCACTTGCAACCAAGCCTGACCATCTGGGTTCAACACCCTGCACTGACATGCTAGAAGAGGAGATGTCCTCTGGCCTCCCACAGGCGCACTCCCCCACACATACCCACAGATACACAAATACACAAGCACAACTGTAAGACTTAACATAATTACTCCTACTAGAATGTAAATATAAAAACTAAAACCTTGAAGCAACTTGAAGCCTCCTAATCGGGAAGCAAGAGTGGTAACCACCACCTCTCTGGGGCATAATTTTTAAGCCTTGTGTGGTCCCAACGAGACCATGCAGTAAAATAAACACACATGACCAGGAAGGGTACAGCTCAGGACTCTGAGCTCTGCTACCCTCCAGCTGTGTGGCCTATAGCAAGTTACAATTAGGGATGCCCTACTGTCCCTGAGAGTGTGTGACTACCCAAGCCCTTTCCTCTTAGTCCCTAGGATAGCAAGTGGTATGGGAAGAGGGATTGGACAAGGGATGCTGGCCAAAGCAAAAAGGGGAAACTGAGGCCTCCTGCAGCAAGCATGCTGGATGTTCCATGAATGTCTGTATCCACCCCAGCCTGGCAGGGGTCACGGATGCCAGCTCTGTAGACAGCTGAGAAAGGCACTCAGAGAAGGAAGAGTCTGAGGAAGGTTCCGGAACACGTGGCCAACAGCTTCTCCCATCAGCAGCCCTTAAACAAACAGCGTGCTTCCTCCGTTTGCAAGTCCTGGGGACCGCACATGGGGAATTTTTTTTCTCTCCTCCTTTTTTTGCTGATTAAGTTCCCCCAAAACCCCCTTAAGAATTTTAATAAGAAATGCAAAAATCAACAAAAGTGCAGCAAAGCCTTTCCTGTTATTAAATAAGGGAAAGCAAATATTGCAGATCGGACATATTTCATAAGAGGATGTTATGTTTGGGTGGGAAAAAAATGACAGAGAAAAGAAAGGGCTAATTTACTTTCTGGCAGCAAATGTCTCTGCTGAAATTTAGTTTCAAATCTGATGACTGGGGCATTATCACCAGCTTGCCTGGAATTTAGGCCTTTGACAGACAGGGTTCGTGTGCTCCAATAAGCAGGAAGCTGGGATTTGGAGCTCTGTCCTGTAGCAGAGAAGAGAATTCTGTAGCCACCCAGAAAATTATGATCCTTCAGGGACCATATGTAAGGCAAAAGCAACCTGGAACAAAGAACACGTGGGTTTTGAGAGAGAGAAATCAAGGCAAACGTTCTCTATAGCACAGTTTTAGACTGAGGTGAACTAAACTGCTGGCATTCTGGTCTCAGCACAGGGAGAGGGCCTGCTGCTGCTGCTGCTGCTGCTCTGTGTTACCTAAGGTAAAGTGTGTAGCTGCTCTGACTCTCACTTTCCTCATGTTTAAGATGGAGAAAGACAGCTTAGTGTGTGAGAGCACTGACTGCGCTTGCAGAGGACCCAAATGGCAACTCACAACTGCCTGTAATTCCAGTGCCAGGGGAGCCAACATTCTCTTCCGGCTCTACGTAGGCACACTACACAACTGTGCATGCACACACACACACACACACACACACACACAGGCAAACGTCCACACATATAAAGACAAAAAAAAAACCTAGAAAGAATAAAAATGAATGAATGAATGAATGAAATGGAGAGAGTGAACATGGCTTCTTAAGAGTGGTGAGGTGAGCATTTGTTGCTGCTCTTGTTGCTATGGCAAAACTCCTGATGGAAGCAACTTAAGGGAGGAAGGGTTTATGTGGCTCACAGTTTCAGGGGACACCGCCCATCAGGCTTTGTGGTCTGTTCTGTGCTGGGTCCTTCAGCTTCTCACACCATGGTAGACCAGGAGACAAAGACAGCATGGTCTAGCCTGCTCACACCAAGGTACCTGCTGCCCCCATCTGCCATCACGTGCAGCACATGAGGTCACTTAATTGCTTCTTTCTCTGTCATGATTAATAGGACACTAACTCTATGATTTTGCATGCTGTCAGTACGGTCCTGGAAAACAAAAACAAAAATAAAAAATCAAAAGTGAAAACTAGGTTTACTTTCTGGCTGGAGCACCTGACACAAGAAAGTGGCTGCCACCCTGCAAGGACAAGTGTTGAGAAATGGTCTGTGTGACCAGGGCTTCAGAGAAAATGACCACAGCAAAGGATGAGGGGAGAGAGGGAGTGGGCTCAGGCTGTGGCAGCCGGCAGCTTCCAAGCTAAAACTACATGGTCCTGACCTCCTCTGTCCTCTGTTTCCCCCTGAGGGATCCAATGGCCTTACTAGCCATACCCATAATCCCCAAAGGGGTGGCAGAAGCAGGCGTGGATACTGAGCCCTGGAAATTCAGTGAATGGGACCTCACCAGCTACAAATCTCAGGCCCATGTGTTTGCAGGACCAAAGCTGGGGCCCAGCTATCCTCAGGCCTCTGAACCCTGTTGCTGCCCCCTTCAGACCCCACACAAGAAAGCAGGGCTTAGTGTCACCTCACTTGAGTTTATTTCCCTGAAGCATCTTTTGTATTTACATAAATGATAGAAGAAACAATGTGGCAATGGCTTGTACACCTACCGCCAGATTTATTCCCAAGGTTTTTGCTTGTTTGTTTGATTTTAAGAGATAAAGTATTAGAATCAAAGTTAAAGTTCCCTTATCCACTGCCAAGGACCATAGACGACTTTTTGTACATCCAATATGTAATGCTGTGTGCTTTAGTTTTGAAAAGTAGGATTTCTATTACCTTGCATCTTGCTTTTATCTGTGTTTGGAATGCTGATACACTTCTGTGGATGCATACAATTTGTTCTTCTTTGCCGCTGCACAGTTATCATGCCATATGGATGCTTATACAGTGTGTGTCTACTGCACATTTTATGAATGGGCCCTTCCTTCTAAGGAGGAACAGTTAGGTTTTCTCTATTAAAAACAACAACAAACCAACTACACTCCACCTGCTTTGATTTAAAAGAGGAAGGGGCTGTGCTTCCTGAGAACCTAAGCTGCATTCACAGCGCCCACGCCAGTGGCTCAACTGTCTGTCATTCCAGCTCCAGTGGTTCCAACAGCCTGTCCTGACCTCCCCAAGCAGCTTGGTGAGTGCACACAAACACACACATACATTTTTAATTATCTAGGGCTAAGAGATGACTCAGTGATTAAGAACATCACTGTTCTGTCTTGTGGAGGATGGGAGTACAATTCCCAGATGCCTGAAATCCATACACAGACACATATGCATACACAATTTTAAAAAGAAAATCTGTGGTGGGGCAATGGTGGCCCACACACTCGGGAGGCAGAGGCAGGAGAATCTCTGTGAGTTCAAGGTCAGCCTGGTCTACAAAGCAAGTTCCAGAACAGGCTCCAAAGCTACAAGGAAGAGAGAGAAGAGGAGGAGGAAGAGGAAGAAGAGGAAAGAGGGAGGGGAGGAGAGGGGAGAGGAGGGGAAAAGGAGAGGAGAGGAGAGAAAATCTGTATCTCCTCGGGTATGGACATACAAGTTTCTCTTAAGAAATTGGCCCCACAATGGGAGATGTTTGATTGTTAAAGGAAGGCACCAGATAGGCAGGCACGACAGTCCTGGGATCCAGCACTCCCTCTGATGTGTCCCCTCTGTGTGACCTTGGACAATTCCTTACAGTAAAACGGGTGTTCCGGTTCTCTAGCTGGGAGGATCAGTGTCCAGGAATGGGCCAGGTGGCTTATTTTCTTCAATAGTACTCTGCTGGTTTGGGGTTTATTTTGGTTTGGGTTTTGTTTTCCTGGCAACCACAATAGACTGAAAGCTAGGCTTGATACCATGCAAGGAACCCTGACCAGTAAACCAGAACCTTGAGGTTCACCCCTCGCCACGTGATTCCACTTCCTAACAGGCCGGTTAAGGTGAACCTCTGCTTCCCAGTTCATGAACTGGGTGCATGGCCCATTGAAAGAGCTTCCAGCTGCACAGGCCAACACGGGCCTCTCCTTTCCTGTGGCTCAACATATTCTTCCTCAAAGCTGTGAAGGTGCGAAGGGGTGAGGCTGGACCACGTCCCGGATTGGGTGGATGTGGTGTGTGTTTCCCAGCTCTGGCTGGTTGGTTTGTGGATGGATGATGCTCTTTAGCAAGGGAGACTTCTCCAAGAATGCCTCCACATGGAGTAGTTGAAATTTGCTGAAATACCACCATCTGGTGGTCGCGAAGCAACACTGCAGGTCCCGGACTCTCAGGAAAACAATGGGGCGACAAGGGGTGCCCAGCCCTTCTCAGAAATGCGACTGGCTCCCCTTTGTCTGCGGGATAAAGTCCGAAAGCCAAGCCTGGAATTCAAGTGCCTCCACACAATCGGCTCCGCCTCACCTATCCGGTCTTATCTAGGCTTCGACCTCCTGCCCTAGCCAGGCCCAGCTCCTCCCTGAACCTCCAAGCTGGATTCAGCCTCTAAGGCCAGCCCGGTGCCCCAGACTGCCATCAGCCCAGCTTCTAGGCCAGCTCTTCCAGGAAACCTGCCTGGTCCATCACTGCTTTCTTCCCTCCCACCAACTCTTAACAGAGTCGGTTTCAACACTGAATGGTGTGTGTTGGATGCTGGACTCAAACCCTGCCTGGACTGTGTGTTGGACGCTGGTGTCCCATGGGGTGATTAAGTCTGGGAGCTGATCTAGCCTACTCTGCTCTCAGCCACCGGCAACAAAGACAGAGGTGGTGGCATCCAGTTCGCAGGCCACAGTAGAGGTGACCAGGATGGCTACATAAAACAGGACATCCAGATGAGCTGGAACTTCAGAGTAGGAAACTGTTGAATCTAGACACCGTGATGCATGCCTATAATCCCAGCATTTAGGAGGCGGAGACAGGAAGACCAAGAGTTCAAGGTTAAACTCTGCTACAAGCATTTTTGAAGCCAGCAACGCCAGACTGTTGCAAGCCCTCCTAAGAAAAGGAGGGGGGAACAGCTTAACACTCCCCCTTTCTTTTAGTATATTTCAAAAATAACAAGGTGATTGCATTTATGATTCACATTAAAACTTGGTGTCAATGGGCAGTGGTGGAACACCAATGCCTTTAATCCCAGCATCCAGGAAGCAGAAGCAGGTGGATCTCTGAGTTCAAGGACAACCTGGTCTAAAGATCAAGTTCTAGGACACCAAAGGCTACACAGAGAAACCATATTTGGAAAAGGAGGGGGAAAAAAGACTTGGTGTCCATTTCCAGCTGTGTTTATGATGTAGTAGACAGATGGACTTTATGCTGTTAGAAATGTTTGTTTTCTCTATCAAAAATAGTTTGCCTACTGAGGACTAAGATTCCACAGATCTCCCCTACCTGGTAAAACTTTTGTTTATGCAAAGCACATGGCCACATACATTGCTACTTGATAGCCTGCAGCGCCAACCCTTTCCTTCATTGTCTTTGCCATGGATTCTTTCAAAACTAACAATAGCAAAAGTCTGTGAGCTCAGACTCCAGCCAATGGGGAAGAGACACAGTCATCACCTGCTGTAAAGTTTCTACCCCTTGCAAGCCTGCTGTGGGTCTTGGCACACCATTTTCGTATAAAGAATTGCATTGTCAAGCTACTTTCACTTTATTTGTGTTTTCTTCTGTGCTACCTAGATTGTTTTCTGTTTGTTTCTAACACTACCCTGGAAGTAAGTGTGTGTGTGTGTGTGTGTGTGTGTGTGTGTGTGTGTGTGTGTGTGTGTGTGTGTGTGACCTCAAAATAAAAGCCTCATTTTTGCAGTCCCTCACAGATTCACACACACCCAGAGTCAGCCATGTACACAAGATTTCCACACTCTTGTTGATTAGAGTGTTTCAAATGCCTCCAGGGGAGTGCTGAAGCGCTACAGTGTTGCTCAGCCAGGAAATGCGATTTATTGAAGGAAATGGGCTCAGATAAGGCACTGGCATGCATCAGTTACTTCACTGCTGGCTTCAAGTTCAGTGTTAATGAATCAACAGCAGATAATACAAAGAATGGCTTTAAATAGAACCATCAGTACGAAACAGGGTTATATTGACCACAGGATGAAAAAGCTGTGATTACAGGCTGCCAGAAGCTAGCCCTGTGTTCTCCTGGGAAGAACAGGTCAATATTTGCTAACTTTATAGAATACACATGATTATCAGAAATAGAATCAAATAAACAATCGAAATGAGCATGTTTGCCTGTGTCACATGTGATACATTAAGAGATACATACTGGAATATCATGGGTGAGGTTTTACGTGATGTTTGAGGTTCTTGTTTTTTTGGGTTTTTTTTTATTCTTTTATTTCTAGGTTTACTTATTTTGTGTATATGATTGTTTTACCTACATGTATGTCTGTGTACTGTGTGTGTGACTGGGACCAGGAAAGAGCATCAGGTCCCCTGGAACTGGAGTTACTGATGTAGGTTCTGCAAATTGAACCCACATTCTCTGAAAGAGCAGTCAGCACTCTTAACCCAAACCACCTCTCCAGCCCCTCTTGTTGGGTTTTGTTTGTTTGTTTAGTTGGTTGGTTGGTGTGGTTGGTTTTTCCAGACAGGATTTCCCCATCTAGAGAGTGAGTTCCTGGCTGTACTGGAACTCACTCTCTAAACCAAGCTAGCCTTGAACTCAGAGATCTGCCTGCCTCTGCCTCCCTGAGGAATGCTGTGTTCAGAGGTGTGCACCACTACTGCCTGTTTCATATTGGGCCTTGGTATATTGCCTGGCCTTGAACTCCCAGTCTTGAGGGATGCTAGCCCCTCAGCTTTCCTAGTAACTGTGACTGTGAATACACACCACCATGCCTGGGTAGGGATTATTTTCAAATACTTCACCAAGGAAATCAAAGTTGGGATGTAAAGAGTATGAAAGATACTAGATATAAAAGGTTAGAAGTTTGACAAATAAGTTGTTTTTATTTGTTTTGTTTAAACCCCACGGCCTCTGAATGCTAGGCAAGTTCTACCACTAAGCCACACCCCAGCCTAAGGAGAAAAGAATTAAGACAGGGTCTCACTATATAGTGTTGGCTGACATGGAACTTGCTAAATAGACCAGGCTGGCCTTCAATTCATAGAGCCCTAACTGCTTCTCCTTACTGAGTGCTAGGATTAAAGGCATGCACCACCACACCTGGCAGAGATGATCTTTTTACTGCTTGTCTGTATTATTTGATATCTTTTGTGTAGTCTTCAACAGTTTCATACTTGTATACAGTGTATCTTGATTATAGCCACCCCCAACCCTACTCTCCCACACATCCCTGCATACCCCCTGCTCTTTATCTTTTTGGTAATCCATCTGATCCCATTAGTACCACCTGCTAGAATGTTAACTGATCTTGCTGGTTTGATCATATCTAAGAGGAGGCACGGTGGTGTGTGTGTGTGTGTGTGTGTGTGTGTGTGTGTGTGTGTAATCACTGCTGCTCTAGTTCATGAATGCCATGGGCTCTCTCATGTCCAGAACACAAGCATTTCACAGCATTCTTCCCCATTCTCTGGCTCTCACCTTCTTTCTGCTCTTTTTTTTTTTTTTCAATGTTTCTTCAGCCCTAGTCAGACAGGAGTTAATAATATACATATCCCATTTAAGGCTGAGCACCCTCTGACTGTGGGTGAGGGCAGGCAGCAGTATGGATATAACCAAATATTTAGAAGTAGTTTGACATCTCCATTTAACAAGACAGCAGTAGTAGGTTTCCCTTTGGCCCTATGACCTCCTGAGACACAGGTTTTTGATCAGGTTCACAGTACCAGGCATGAATCCTTTCCTTTTGGGTACGTATTCCCTGGTTGGTCGTCATTGTAGCATGTGGGGGTACATAACTAAATAAAAATCCATGTCATATTGAGAAAGTCAAGGGCAGTCTTTTGGGGCAGGTCACTTCACATCTCATCCGTAAAAATGGATCTTGTGTTGTGACTTTGAGGAGGTGAGCATCTTTAACCCCAGCTTTGGAGAAGTAGAGGTAGGTGCACTCCGTGAGTTCCAGGCAAACTAAAGCTGTGCCGTGAGACTTACGCAACCTCAAGAGGGGGAAAAAATGGATTTTGTGGGATTGCTGTGGAGATTAAAGCAGGGTATGTGACCCAGCAGCCCTCCTCATTAGATTCAACTAGGGAGTAGGGCAAAATGAACAGGCTCCATACTGTGCGCAGGCGCGCTGCGCTAGGACGCAACGGGTCGATTCTGCGGCTGCGCGAGCGCCTGAGGGTTTTTTTTTTTTTTTTTTTTTTTTTTTTTTTTTTTGCGGCTTCGCTGCTTGACGGCTGTAGCGCCGCCCCAGGTTGCCCAGGTAACGGTGGGCGCGCGTGGTCGGGAAAGGTAAGACTGACTGGAGGCCAGAGGCCTGGCGGTCCGGTGTGGGTGTGTCCCGGTGTCCAGCGCGGAAGTGGCCTCGTGCGAGAGTGGGGTGGGGGGGGGTGGCTGTCACTCAGCGTCCGTGGCACAGCGTCCTGCTCGGCACAGCTTGGCACAGCTGAGCGCTCTGCTCGGACTGACAAGGTGCCGGCGGCCCCAGACCGGAGCCGGTCTGCCTTGGCCCTCAGCTCTGCACCTCAGCTGTGCAGCATGGAACACAGGCGCAAGTGTGTTTTCAAGTGATGGGGAACCCACGAGGGCTGAGAATGGGGCTCGGTTGGCAGCGCGTTCTGTGCCCGCCTGTAATCCTCACGTTTGCGAGGTGGAGGCAAGAGGATCAGTCGGTTTTTTTGTTTGGTTGGTTTGGGTGTTGGTTTTTCGAGAGTGTTTCTCTGTATAGCTTTGGAGCCTGTCCTGGAACTCGCTGTGTAGACCAGGCTGGTCTTGAACTCACACAGATTCTCCATCCTTAGTCACGTATGAAGTTTGATGCCAGCCTGGGCTACACGTGTGGCTCTGTCTCAATCAATCAATCAATCAATAAGAGAGTTTTGCCAAGGGAGGCTTGTTTGATACCTGGTCCAAGAGTGCTGGAAAATAAATGCATCTCCCCTTCCTTTATTATTTGTTCATGGATTGACATTTTGGAGCATCTAAAAGGGGTTAGTTATGCTGACCATTGGGTGTGATGGTTCGAGCCTTTACTCTGGGCACTTGGGAGACTGAGGCAGAGAGATCATAATGAGATAGATTAAAGCTAGACAAAGCTACATAGCAACACCAAAATTTTTAAATGAAAGTTAGGCTAGCAGGTCAGGCCTTGCTTTTTGTGGACAGAAATACACCTGTGATGCTTTGGCATCAGTCATGCCCAGGTTTGGGAAGTGAAGAGTAGCAATCTTTGCAGGGACATTCAGCCCAGAGTCATGTTTCTCTCCTGTAGGGTGGGCGCTGGGACTGTGCCTCCTTCCTTTCTTTGAATGAGTTCAGTCCCCAGCACCAGGAAAAAGCAAGTTACAGCCTTGGCATTCAATCCTCCATACAACTGACCGGGTCTGCCCTATATAGTAAATGTGCCTTGGACACATAAAAGATGTCCTTCCTCTTTTTGTTTATGTATCTATTTATTGGGTGGGGGGTTGTTGTTTTGTTTTGTTTTGAGATAAGGTATCACTCTATAGCCCAGGATGACCTGGGATCTCAGAGCACTCCTTCTGTCTTAGTCAGAGGACTAGGATGACAGGCATGTGCCACCACTTGCATTCCCTAGTAACAGCTTTGAGCAAATGGCTGACCTCAACTTCTTTGTGGGATAAGGACAGTTCTCTGGGGCCATGTGTGTGTCTGTGGCCCAGTTGGTATCTGGAACCCTGAGCCTGCTTACTGTTATGCCCCGAGTCATGAGCTCCCCCCCCCTCCCCGAGAGACCACCAGGAGTCCCAAGTTCATATGCAAAAACAAGAACCTTTATTGCAAGCTCCAGCTTGGACTCTCCATTTTGACCCAGTGGTTGGATCCAGGAGCCCTGAGCTTAGTTGAGGCAGGGTCTTTAAGGAGTAAATGATGGGGGGATAGGGAAATTCTGGGCTCAGATGGGGGTTGAACTCCTGAATTGTCAAACAGTGATTGGTATTGCTGTTGCTACAAGGAAATTGGCAACTATATGCAAGTTAGATAAGCTCTCCATAATGTTCTGGAGCATCTAGTACTTTTTTGTCTCAATTCTGATTGGCCCTCCTCAGGGTAAGGGTGAGGCCTAGTCCCGGTATTGTTAGTGTGCAGCCTGTCATGGCTGCACTCAGTTTAGTTAGGCCCCTTCACTTACAATGGTTCCAGATTTATTTCTGTTGCCCTTTCACATCATGGTGTTCTGCTCACATGGCAACAAGAAGCGTTTTTGTTCTTTTAAAGCTATGTTTATTTTACCCGTGTATTTTGCCTGCATGCATGTTCTGTGTACCACATGCAAGAACAGACTAGCTGCTCACATTGTAACCACAGTCAGGAAGTAGAGTGTGGCTCCTGGGCTTGTTTTCACCACTTTCTGTGCTCTTGAGGCTGCAGCCCATGGGATAGTGTTGTCTACATTCAGGGTTGGGCTTCCCATCTCAGCTCATCTAACCTAGACATACCCAGAGGCTTGCCTGGGTAGCTATCAGCCTGACAGTCATCATATCTAGTTACAGTGACCTCGGGAGAACAGCCCTTCAGCTCCCTTACCATACAGTAAGTAGAGTGGTAACAGATGCTGTTCAACATTATACATAGCATGCACAGTAATGCTCAGGTATGTTTCCTTGACGTCCTAAGAACTTAACCTTGTTTTGATGTGTTTCTATCTGGGACACTATCAGTTCTAAGACAGGACATTGTGATGATTGCTTTCATATACATACCTGCATACATATATATGCTTGCATATATATTCTTGCACTACGACATGCAACACTTAAAGTGTTTGACCTGTGTGTCTTTTCTTTGCACCACCTGCAAGCAGTGCACACAGAGGCAAGAGGGCATTAGGTCCTTGGGACTGTAGTTACAGATGGATGGGAGCTGCTGTGTGGGTGCTGAGGATGGAACCTGAATCCTCTAAAAACAACGCTAGTGCTCCTGCCACATGATTTCTTTTAATAGTCATGAAATGTTAAAGCCGCCCACCTCCTCAGGTGCACCTCTCCATTGTCTAATGGAAGTTGGTTTCAGTGCAAGGGCACCCAGATCATTGTATTTTGTCCTTTGTGAAGGGTTATATATGTGTCCTTTAAGTTTCATGTAACGTCTCAGGTTAACTCATGTACAGACCTGACCCTAGGCAGCTACAGGTTTGAATCCCTGCCTGTCTGCTGACAGCATCTGTCTGTCAATTGCAGTGTACACATTTGCATGGACTCATGAACTGTGGCTCATTAATGCTTCCTGTTGTGAGCTGTTGCCTGGCGGCAGCCCTGTGTTATATCCAACTTGCTTTCGTGTGTGTTCCACACTTGTTTTGTCTCCTCAGGTCAGTGTGAGACCCAGAATAAAGAGGCCTTAACTCAGCTTCCTTGGCTCCTTCTAGGTAATGCCTTACCTGTTTGGCAGTTGTGTGACATCTCACTCATAACTAGTCCATAGTGAACAGACACAGCCTGAGCTTGAGCAGGACCCACAGAGAGGGCTGGAGCTCTGAGCCCCATGGCCTTGCGGTTATCCAGCATCATCGCTCTCAGGGCGCTTTTCAGGCCTTACTGACCTGAATGTTGCCTTGGCTGTGAAATGGCATTGCTGGCACTCACTTCATAACCCTTATCACCAGTTATGGGTAGTGCCACTGTGCCAGGTCCTGTCCCAAGCACTCTTGGAGTTGGCATTTTCTTTGGGCCACCAACCAGCTCCCAAATAAAGATACAGAGACTTATTATCAATTATGAATTCTCAGCTTTAGCTTAGACTTCTCCTACTAGCTCTTTCAATTTAGTTTAACCTGTTTCTGTTCCTCTACATTTTGCATCGGGGCTTTTTACCTTTTTTTCATTCTGTATTTCCTACTTTCCTGCTTCCTATGTGTCTGTCTTTCTGGCCCCTGGTGTCTCCCTGTCATTTCTTTTTCTTTCTACTTAAGCCTAAATTCTTCTCCTGCTTACTCTCCCTGCCCAGAAGTTCTACCTATACCTTCTCCTTCCCTATTGGCTGTTCAGCTTTTTATTAGATCAATCAGTTGCCTTAGGCAGGCAAGGTAAAGCAGCAACCCATCTTTACACAGTTAAACAAGTATAACATATCTTTGCTTGGTTAAACAAGTATTCAACAGCACACTCTGTAAGCCTTGGCGGCTGGGGGACTTTTGCCCAAGGTTTCACAACTAAGAGGCAGCAGCTTCCTGGTTTTAGTGTGTGCACTGTGGAAACTAGCACTCAGAGTAGATTTCAATATGGCCAGTCTGGCTTCAGAGTCCCTGCACTCACCCGCTGGCATTTGGTAGAACATAATTGACCCCTAAATGGCAGTGACTTCTTTCCTTTTAAAAGTGGGCTCCAGGCATAATGACTCACTCCTCAAATCCCAGCATGTAGGAAGTAGAGGCTGGTGGGCCAGAAGTTTATGATTATCCTCATCTACATGGTGACCCTGTTTCAATTACGCAAACAAAAAAAAATAAACAAACAAACAGAAACCCCTGAGAACTGATTGCCCCAGGGTTTATGATATATCTTAAGTCAGTCTTTGGAAGATGGAGGTCTCACTAGACTCACTTTGCTGAGGACACATTCTTGCTTGGTTTATCTGTACATCCTCAAGGAGTATTAGCAGTTCCTGGGAGGTTCTAAATGTCTTTTGGTCAAGGAAAGGAAAGTATGTTGTCCTTAAAGGCAGGAATACCCAGGGTGTGAGGCTAGGCCTTGGTGCTACCAGCTTCAGTTAAGATGGTGGCACTGGCTTCTGATCGGTCTCAGCCTTTGAGATACCCCTGGTGACTTATCTGTGCAACCATGTCCTTCTCCCATAGCGTCTTGTAATTCATTATTTTATAGATGCTCTGCCTTTTTCCAGAGACCATATAAACCTGGTTCTGTGTGTGCTGGCTGCATCAGTCCATGGTTACTGACCTGTTCTCCTCCCCTGTCCTCTAGAGGCCTGTTAGCCTTGAAGAATGGCAGAGGCAGTCTTCCGTGCCCCGAAGAGGAAAAGAAGAGTATATGAGAGTTACGAGTCACCACTGCCCATCTTTGGTCAGGACCAAGGTCCCAGGAAGGAATTCCGAATATTCCGAGCTGAAATGATTAGCAACAATGTGGTAGTCAGGGGTGCAGAGGACATGGAACAGCTGTATGGGAAGGTGAGCCCTGGCAACCCTGGTGACACCTTAAGCAGACCCTCCCAACCTCGACTGTGAGGCTGACAACTAGACACGCCCAGCCACAAACCCACCCTCCAGCACCACATAGGGTGAAGTGAGTGTATGAAAGACAAACAAGTAATTTACAGAAATGTAATGGGTAAAAACTGAAGATCACCCCCACCGACTTCTGTCCCTTCCCTGGGGCACAGGACCCAGCTCCTGGGCAGAGCCAGGGCCTATGGAAAATTCCCCCAAGGTCTCTGCTCTCTTTCCAGTCTGGAGACTTGCTAGATGAGGACAGCTTCTAGTTATGGCAGTTAGGGCTTCAAATAAGACTGTTGGCTTGCTTCCCCCACCTCTCCCGCTCCACTCCCCATATCTTTTTTATTACTGGGGAATTTTGAAAGGCAGCCTGATGGAGAGACAGCCGTTAAAAGCAGTGACTCCTTCTAGAGGTCCTGAATCCAATTCCCAGCACCAGAATGGCAGCTCACACCCATCTGTAATTCCAGTTCCAGATGATCCAGTGCCCTCTCCTGGCCTCTGAAAGACCAAGCACACATGTGGTATATAGACATACATCTGGGCAAAACACCCATACACATGAGATTTAAAGGAATGGATCGTTTTTGTTGTGTTGGGTTTTTTGTTTTGGTTTTGTTGTTGTTGTTGTTGTTTAGTGTTTTGTTTTTTGAGGCAGGGTCTCTCTGTATAGCCTTGGCTGCCCTGAAACTCGTTCTACAGAGCAGGCTAGCCCTGAACTCATAGAGATCTGCCTGCCTCTGCTTCCCTAGTGCTGGCATTAAAGGTGTGCACCACCACTGCATTCACAAAGCCTGGATGAAATGTAGCTTATAGCCAACAAGTTCACCCCTCATAAGCATACCTTTAATTCAGTGACATCGTGGATCTATAGAGTGGTTCCCTATCACCACGGTCCAGTTTTAGTATCTGTGTGTTTGGGTTGATGCTGGGGATTGGGTCGAGGTCCTTATCTTCCACCTCTGAGCTGAACCTGCTCTCCCCTATGGTCTCATACTTATGACACCAAACCCTGTCCTCATTCCTAGCTCAGAACAGCTGATGGGCATCCTGTCTGTCTTCTACCTTCTCTAGAGAATTTGCAGTGAGGTCAGTGGGGCCCTGGTGCATCATTGGGTCCTATCTGCCTACAGCTCACTGCTGAGGCCTTTGTTCACAGTATGCAAGATGGAATGAGGTTTTTCATATGCTGGTTACATTTTAATCATATTATTATTATTATTATTATTATTATTATGTTTTTTTTCTGCTTGTTTATAGTCAAAAGCAGGGAAAGTGTGCATTTGTGGGGAATCAGCAAGGAAGAGAGCGTTATGTCCAGTGCAGAGTAGGAAGGAATCTAAGAGGCCTTTGTCTGCATCGGGCCTTTGTCCACTCCCACACACAATGCATTCTTGAGTCACATGTGAAGCTGCCCCTGCCTGCCCTTGTGCCTTCAGGATGCTAGACGCAAGCCAAAGTGATTCCTCATGAGATAGGCGAGCTGGTGCTGAAAACCATGGGGCTCAGAGATGACCCCTGAATAAAGCACATGAGATCCTAAGTCCAGATCCCAGGACCCATGGGAAATACTCAACATTGATGGCGCCCAGACGTGTGCACACATGCACCTACTCTCCCATATGTACATACATGCACACCCCCCTGTGCACACATATACATGAACAACTACATACACCACACACCACAGAGGTGGGAATGTATGATCCTTAGAGAATCAGGGAAACACGAGGCTGTTGAATAGTTTTATTCTGCTACAGCTGCAGGCCTAACAACTGAGCATCGACCATGTTTCCTTTTTGGAAGGGTTACTTTGGAAAAGGCATTCTTTCAAGAAGCCGTCCGAACTTCACAATCTCCAATGCCAAGCTGGCTGCCAGATGGAAAGGTAAGCCATACAGCTTTCATTTGGCGCTTACATGTACTGGTGAGATGGTAAGCTCTGGAAGACAGGCACACTGACAACATTCCTGCCTGGAAGAACGCCTACAAAAATTTACATCAAAACAGTTCTTTGTTTTGTTTTGGTGTGACTTTTTTTTTTTTTTTTTTTTTTTAAAGAATGTCTCGATACTTAGCCCAGGCTAACCTTGAAATCAGGATCTCCCACATGCCAGCAGACCAGGCAAAAAGATCCTTATGGTTCTTGGAAATGTGTTTCACTTTTCTTGGAATGGTCAGAAGTCTTACATACACAGGGCTCTGATTTCAATCCACTGCACCTCAAAAGACAGGGGAAAGTATTACTCAGGCTCTTCTGTTACACCCTGCCTGGCAGGATGCTGTGTGCAGGAGGTTCTGCCTGCCTGTGCAGCTGTCAAAATGAGCTTGGTGTTTTATTTGCACAGGCAGAATTTACAGTAACTATGGTATTATTAAACATACTGTGGGGCTGATGGTGAGACAGCTTGGTTTGATGAAAATACTTGCTACCAACCCTGTGACCTGAGTTAGATTCCTTAGACCCTGTGTTAGTTAGGGTTCTCTGGAGCGACAGAACTGGTGTGTGTGTGTGTGTGTGTGTGTGTGTGTGTGTGTGTGTGTGTGTATTCATGTGGCTTATAGGCTACAGTCCAGCTAGTGCAACAATGGCTGGCTGTCTCCTGACAGTCCAAGAATTCAGTAGTTGTTCAGTCTATGATGTTGGCTATCTCAGCCGGTCTTTAGTTTGTGTGGGGATCCTGAAGAGGTGGGCTCTGATGCCAGCAAGGGAGTGCCTCAGCAGCAGGTTAGATGAACTTGCCAGAGAGAATGAAGGCAAGCAAGCAAAAAAGCAGATGCTTCCTTTTTCATGTCTTTTTATGTGGGCTGCCACCAGAAGATGTGGCCCAGATTTAGGGTGGGGATCCCCACCACAAATGATGCAATCAAGACAAATCCCTCACAGGTGTGCCTAGCTACTTGGGTTTAGTTAATTCCAAAACTGGCAGTCACAGACCCATGTGGTGGAAGGAGTCATTACAGTCTGTATGGAACTAATAGAATGTCTTTCTGTTCCAGGTGTGCAGACAGATATGCCTATAATCACCTCAGAGAAGTAAGTGGGGCTGACTCTGACTGTGGTGCAGTGGTATCTTGGGTCTGGTATTAGGTAATCTGTGATGACGCAACCAAACTGTCCAAAATTAATGTAGCTCAAATCGCATCTGAAATGTGTTGCCAGTTGAGGTCAGCCTCCCAAAACACCAACTCCTGTCATGTCGAGAGTGTATTATAAAGTCCTGAGATGCTGAGACTCAGTTCTGAGCAGGTCTTCCAGCCCATGTGGACAGATGGTCCTGCCTTCTTGCTTGTTCTGCACACTGTAGGGCCAGAGGATTTCACAGAAGCCCCTGTCAAGCCCTCTTAGACATTCTGGAAGCATTTCCCCTGACTCCACAGACACCTGTACAATACCCAGCTAATCCCAACATATCCAGGGCTGAAGACCCCTCCTAATCATGCTCGATGTGTTGATGACATGAGGCTAAGCCTGTCTGAGGAAGGGAGTCTTACCTCCCTGAAGGGCACCACTCAGTGACACTGCAGTGACCACAGCGTGAGAGCCCACAAGGGCTTCCTCAGCTCACGCATGTTTCCTTCAGCTGCCAGCCCAAAGGCCTGCAGACTCAGTGAGGTGAAACAACAGAAATACACCTTCAGCTCTAGCAGCCAGAAGACCAAAATGCAGATTGACAGGATAACCTCCCTCTGGAGGGCACAGCTGCCGGTGGTACCTGCAGCCCTGGGTCTTCTTGGCTAGTCCCTGCCTCCTGTGTGTGTGTGTGTGTGTGTGTGTGTGTGTGTGTGTGTGTGTGTGTATGTCTCCTCGTGTCCTCGTCTGTTAACTACACCAGTCAGGATGACCTCATCTTAAATTGAAAAAAAATACACTAATGGAATAGCTTTCTGATGACTAAGTAGGCTCAGCTTCAGAGTGAGAGGAGGTGACACATGAGAACAATAAAGCAGCTGTTAAATGGCAGTGGCTAGAGTATAGTATGTGGTGTGAGGGGTGCTGTGCACATGATCAACTCCTCTCTTGTCTCCTGAGTCCTCACCCCAGCCCGTGAAGACCCCTCAGTCCTCTTGATACCATGCTCTGCAGGTGAAGAGCTGAACCTTGGGAAGCTCCTTCCTGGAGATCAGAATTGGGCCTTCCAAAGCTGCCTCTGGAATGGCCCAGATAATAACTGGACATGGTTGATCAGGTAGGAGAGGTGGTCTGGCCAGTGGGAGAGACCTGAGATCTCTGTGAGCGAGTAGGACTAGTATCCCCAATTTGTAGGGGAGGAAACAGAAACAGAAGCTAAGTAATCTACACAGTAGTAAAAGATGGAGTCCAGGCTAAACCCCAAATGTGCAAGAACAGATTCTCCACATTGTATACTGTGCTAATACAGGTTTTGGAGCAGCCTTGCTATGTTTCAGATTTTAAATCTAAGGTTCAGTCAGGCCTGGTGGTACAGGTCTGCAATACCAACTACTCAAGAAACTGAGGCAGAGGAGAGAGGAGAGGCGGGAAAGGAAGTGGGGGGGGGAAGTTTTAATGGCAAAAGGAAGGGAGGGAGGGAAGGAAGGAAGGAAGGAACTGAGGCAGCAGCCTGGGCAACTCAGAAAGAGCCTGTCTCAAAAAAAAAAAAAAAAAAAAAAAAAAAAAAAGGAAGAATAATGCCCAGTGATAGAGTAGTTGAGCTCTTGCCTTTGCTTGTAGCCCTAAGTCCAATCTCCAGAACAGCAATAAATGAATTAGTCAAAGATTCAGTCCCAGTGTACAGGGATGTATGCTCATCTGTGTGTAGGAAGACCAATGTGGAATAACTTGGGTTCTGGTGAGCCAAGGTGAAGCAGACACGGTTCTTTCTGGGTGCAAAAGACAGTTTGCCTGCTGGATTGTGTGAGACATGATAGTTTGTGCACCCTGATATGTCCAGGTATCTGAGCACACAGGTGAGGAATGAAATTAAATGCATCTTCTTGGGTTTGGGCAGAGCCTCGGGTGTTGGCCTCTGAGGTCAGCCTTCTGCTGACCTTCTGTTTGCAATAGGTTCTGATGTCACAGGAACACATCCCAGCAATGTCCTGATACAGCCATGTTTTCATGGTCTTTGTACCTTGGCAAGTGTTCAGCTCTTTGAATATAGAAATGTAATTCGTAATGTGTTACTATATTCCGAAGGGGGATTTATTTCTCTCTCTCTCTCTCTCTCTCTCTCTCTCTGTGTGTGTGTGTGTGTGTGTGTGTGTGTGTGTGTGTGTGTGTGTGTGGTGACTGCTAATCTTAAATGTCAACTTGACACAGATGGGAAGAAGAAACCATAGTTCATTGCTTGGGTCAGATTGGTCTACAGGGCATTTTCTCAACTAATTAGCGGAGGAGGGCTAGACCACTAGGGTGGTGCCATCCCTAGGCAGGTGGGTCTGAGCTGTATGTAACACAAATAAATAAAAGATCCAGAGACAGATATTGGGGTTCAAGCTGAAGATCAGGGAAGCAAAACTGCCGGCCACTAGCTCTCACTTTTAGTCCAGGCTGAAAGGACTGAACCACACATTAGCTCTTCACCAAGTCTCAAACTGCTGCCTCTCCTGTGATGCTGGAGATTGAAGCCTCCTACTGAATCCTTGCTTCTATCTTTTATACCTCTCTAGTGCTGGGATTAAAGGTGTGAGCTATAATTCTCTTTTAGGCTGATTCAATCTTGTGTAGATCTGGGTGGCCTTGAACTCAGATCTGTCTGTCAATCCTGAGTCCTAGGATTAAAGGTGTGTATCTCCACCTCCTTAGCTTCTGGCTGCTGGGATTAAAGGTGTGTTCATCACTGCCTGATTTGTATAGTTGAGGCTAACTTTGCTTTTCTGAATCCTCAGTCAAGCTTTAATAAATCATAAATAATATATCACTACAGCTGTATAAGAAAGCTAGCTGGCCAGGCATTGGTGGCGCCTGCCTTTAATCACAGCACTCAGGAGGCAGAGGCAGGCAGATCTCTGTGAGTTAAAAAAGAAAGAAAAGAAAGCTAGCATCCCTGCCTCAAGGTCCTGCTTGAAGCTCCTGCCCAGGGTTTCTTCATAGTGCCTGTGAGTTCTAAGGGTGAAATCCTTTCCTCCCCAAGTTGCTTTTGGTCAGAGTGTTTCATCAAAACAGAAAACAAGCGTGAACTGTATAATAAGGCAAACCATTTCTTTCCATATCCAGTGATGTTCATGGGTGCTGTGAAAAATATTGATTGACATTCCCTTTTCAATACTAAACAAAGGATCTTATGAAAGGAGTATCTGTAATGAACTTCGTGATAACCAAGATTAAAAATAAGACAAAATGGATGCCAGTAAACGTCGATATTTTCTCTGCCTTATTTACCAGCATCTCTTGGTTTTAAATTACATGTTTTCACACTTTGTTAAATGGGGGTTAATTTTGTCAAAGTAAGCAAATGATATCAAAGGGCCAGTGGCACATGCGTGTTGCTGGACAATTAGATGTAGGAGAATGTGAGGGAGGCAAGCTCTGCTTGTAGCCCACCCTTAGGAACATTCGACATCCTGGTGGGCCATCTTGCCGACTTTTTTGGTCATTTTGTTGTCCTGGAGTTGTGTTACTGACAGTGTTTCTCTGGACAGGTATCAGCGTCGAGTGGAATGGGCCATGGATTTCATGCGTAGACAAGGCCAGGATGAGAGCACTGTGCGAAAGATCTTGACAGACTACACAGGGCCACTGGAGCTCCCTTGCAGAAAGGAGAAAGAGGAGACCCCACAGTATGACCCACTGAATTCCAAGGCCAACTCCTCCCTGGAAGGCAGAATGGGAAAGGATGAACTCCCTGTGACCACTGGAGGTGCTGGACAGTCAGATGACCTGCAGGGTCTCAACACACACTCAGACTGCCTACAGGAGGGGCCTGACCATGCCACACTCACTGTGTCTAGTCCATCTAGCCTTAATGGACATGTGATAGAAGACACCACAGTTCTGCCCCAAGTCCCCTGCCATAACCAGGAAGCCCTCATTCCCCAGGATGGCCCTTGGCCTGAAGACAGCAGCCGGACAACAGGAGAGAAAAGGGCTGCTCATGAGTATGTACTCGTAGAGGAAGAGCTGTGTGATGTCCAGGAGGACGAGGCCCCAGATGAGAAGGTATGTAAAACAAAGTATGATATTTCCTCATCTGGGCTTCAGTTACAGACAGCTACCGTCCGAGAACACAGCTGTTTGCCTTGGCTTTTTAAACAGGGAGTCCACATCCGTTACTGCTCTCACTGCAGTGTGTTAGGGTCCCTTTCCTTTCCTGGTAGTGACTGTTGCTAGTCTCTCACTAATGCAGGCTTTACCGTGACTGGACGTGGATAGGAAAAGTATAGCAATGGAGTTAGTGCTACCCATGGTTGTAGGCATCCACCGTCATTTCTCCAGAGCCACCTGCCGCTGACCAGCAGAAGATGTCAGCCCACGCAGATGCCCTTCACTTGCCGCCAGGCAGGCCTGTGGACAACACTGGGCCGGTATGGTGCTTTGGAGGCCACCACTGAGGCACAGTCCCAGTTGCACAGCAGCTGAGGACAGTTTCCACTAAAATTCAAATTTAAAAAAAAAATTTTTTTAAGTAAGTTAAGTAATCGTCTGTCTTATTTGGGAGAAGAAAAGCAGTGCAATTGCCTGATCTCAGGTACAGCTAAGAAAGTGAAGGCTCTGGCACATAGCTTGTGAGTGGTAGCACTGCTTTTAACAGTAAAGAGTCACATCATTCCGGGAAAATCTGTTAGCAGCAGAAACATCAGAACAGCTTTGTCCACGAAGGTTATTTTACTCAACAACATGTCAGCATTGAGTTTATCAAAAAACTGCTCGTTTGGGGATTCAGTCTTCCTGCCAGGTGGCGTTCACCTGTGTCCCAGGTGATTGGTTCTCTTCCTTCCTTTCTTTGTAGTTGCTGCAGAGAAAGAGACTGGTGTGCAGAAGAAATCCATACAGGATCTTTGAGTATCTGCAGCTCAGCCTAGAAGAGGTATGTATGCATCTTGTGTCTCAGCCTGGGTGAGTCTAGCTCTGTGCTCTGAGCACCCGAACCTCCTCAGAGAGCAGAGCAGCTCTGTATAAAATGCTGACCGTTGAGACCTGCCAGCATGCTGACCCTCCACCTGTCTCGTCAGTTCAGAGTGTGCTGGAGCTGGGTTGTAGCTCAGCGAAATCACTGAAATGGAGTGAAAGTCATGGGTTCAAACCCTCAGCAAGGAAAGAAAGCAGCCAGCTTTGAGCATTTAAGGAGTTTGTATGAGACCTCCCCTCTTCCTCCCATTTTTCTCTCCTCCTTCCTCCTTTTTTTCTTTTCCTTTTTTTCTTTTTTTCTTTTTAATGGATTCTTGCTACGTAGCCCAGGCTAGCCTGAATTCTCAGGCCTCCTGCCTCAGGTGTGCTGGGATTTAGGTGTGTACCACCGCACCCAACTTGAATCCTTCTTTCTCAGCAAGGTTTCATGACACAGATTTGTCTATTCTTTGTTTGCTTTGAGGCAGGGTATCATGGTGTAGCTCTGGCTGCCCAAGAACTCGTTATATAGACAACTAGCCTCAAACACGTAGATCCCCCTGACAGCCTCTTGGGTGCTAGGCTTAAAGGTGTGTATCACCATGCCCAGCTTACTTTCATCAGCTTTTTACAAAGTAATCTTTAGTGAGGTGTAATTAGCATACCAGTTCCTTCATTTGCAGTGTGTGGCTCAGGCTGGGGGTGAAGGTCGTTGGTAGAGTGCCCGCCTGGTATTCACAAAGCCCCAGATCAATCCCCAGGACTGCAAAAACAAAAGCAGTCCGCCTGGTGTGGCCACATGCACCTGTGGCCCCAGCTGCTTGGGAGGCTGAAGAAGGGTGATCATTTGAACCCAGAAATTCAAAGCCAGCTTAAACAGCATAGTCAGACTCTTAAAGAAAAAATAAGAGTGATGCGTGAGCTCATGATGAAAAGGACAAACTCACAGATACAAAGTAAGGCGGAAGCCGCTGCTGATCCCACACCACCAGCTTTTCAGTACTCAGGTAGCACCCCAGGCCACACCCTAAGGCCTGTACCCCAGAGCTGTTGGCAGAGAGAATCCCCACAACAAGAGAGGGAGAGAGTTCAATTTTTTTTTAATTGCAGAACCGACTGACTGTTTTCAATTTGCTGTGTGACTCTGATCACGTACTGACTGCTGAGTGAATGAGTTGATTCTAAGCATTTCTTTCTGCAGAATGCCTTAGTGTGCTCCACTCACTGAGTTAGTCGCATTCTGAAGTGTCCTAAAACAACACTGCCCCTCTGATGTGTTCCTCTAGTAACTGAGACCCTCCCTTCTTGCATCCATCTGCTCTGCACACAGAACTGTCATTCTGCTGAGGGAGGCGGTGGGCCCTTCCTGGGCTTCTCGGGTAGCTCAGCAGCACCACAGCTCCTGACAGACTTGTAGGTCTCTGGAGAATTTGTTGTGTTTGTCCACAATGGTCATTTCAGGGCTGTGTCTGTCATCCTCTGCTCCCTGGTCCATGCTCCTTCCTTCTAGTCTCATCTCATGGACCCCTTCACTGTACTCCCTCACCCCTTGGTCCCCTCTTAGTGAAGCCCTTGCTGCCCTCTATAGATAAACACACCCCCTGCTCCCACCTGGATCCCATTACCTTCTTTCCCGTCCCCCCTCCCTGAACATTTCATCCTCTCACATCATCCTTTCTGTTTTTATGACCAACACACATAAATTTAAATGTAGATTAGGGGAAAATACAGACTACAGACGGGGTGAGGGGGGATCCTGCAGAATTTGACCTTCTGAGCCAATGGTTTATTGTATTGTGTTTGACATAATGATCTTCATTTCCCTGCAAGTGTATCGTTTTGCTTTTCTTTGTGGTGGAATGAAATCCCACTGTTGGTGTGTGCCATGATTTCTGTATCCTTTGTACACAGTAATTGTCCTTGGGTGATGAGATCCTCCTTGTGAGCCCTCTGGCTGACTGTTGGGGGGAAGGGAGGCTGCTGGGGCCTGGAAGGAATGATGCAAGTAGGGATGTGTCCCTCCTATTATGGTCTTTTGTTCAGCCAACATTTCGGGAGGACCTGAGTGGCAGGCAGGGCAGGGTCGGGGGGCCTCCTCCTTCCTGTTCTGGGGACCTGCAGTTGGGGCAGAGGAAGCGAGCTCCTGCAACAGCACCTGCCCCGTCTGCCTCACCTGCATTATCTGCTCCAGATACTGTGGGGATTGCACTGTGCTTATTTCATTTCACGGGAGAGGGAACATCCACAGGGGTGTCTCTCATTGACCCAGGATTAGGGCTCAAGAGGAAGTCACACATAACGAGAACAATGGAATAGTGTATGTGCTGGTCTTAAGTTCCATGTGCATGGTCTTAGTGTCTCTGCTAAGGACTGATTTGTGTATTATCTCAAGTCCTCGTATCACCCTAGATCCTGTTGTGATCTTTCTGATGGGGAAGAAACTGAACCTCAGGCTGGTTAAATTCCTTGCTCAAGATCAGTACTTGGACCTAAGCCATCTGACTCTACAGCCTGAAGTCTAAAACATTTGCAGTGACAAATGGCAGTAAATAAGATGACGGTGCCCGGATCATAATTCCATGGCACAGCATTTGCTTAGCATGCCTGCAACCCTGGCTTTGCTCCCCTCCATGTTAAGATAGAAGTGAAGTGATAGACAAAGATAAATAGATCTGAGCACTGTAGCCCACACCTTTAATCCCAGCACTGCGAGGCAGAAGCAAAGGGATCTCTGTGAATTCCAGGTCACTTACATGTACATATCAGGTTCCAGGTCAGACAGGGAAACCCTGTCTCAAAAAACCAGAAAAGATGAGTAGGGAGAAAATACTGACCTCATCAACATAGCACATGAGAGGTGTCACCCGAGTTTTCTGGTGGTGACATTCCAGGATGTTTCCCCCAGAGGGCTATAGTGAAGATCAAATGAGATGTGTCATGTGTTGGGTGCCTTTCCTGGAAGGTATGAAACTACGTGTACATCTCACCAAGGATGCAACATCTCTGAGTACATGTGGCCCCAGTTTAGTTTTTTTATGCTGTCTGTTGTCCTGACACAGAATGGCAGGTACTTTTGTTTGTTTGTATTTTCCTCTGAATTTAAACTGAGCTCCAGCAGAATTTGGCTTGATTGTAACTTGTGGAAGGATGTGACTTGCTAAGGAAAAGCTTGAGGGGAAAGAGTTGGGGGTACACTTCAGATGCGTCCTTTCTGCTTATTCAGTGTAACAGTCCTCTTTGAGTTCATGTTCAGTATCAGATACCACATTAACTTAACACAAATGTGGTTGGGTTCCTGACTCTTCGGTGGCCTTCATTCCCTCCCCCATAGCAAGTTGTCCTCTCTAAATTGTTGGTGCCCATCATAAATAAGAAAAATTCCCCAGGTGGTGGTGGCACACGCCTTTGATCCCAGCACTTGTGAGGCAGAGGCAGGCAGATCTCTGTGAGTTCGAGGACAGCCTGGTCTACAAAGCTACAGAGAGAAACCCTGTGTCGAAAAATTCATAGGGACTACACCACGTGTGTGGCTTTTGCCTTTTCTCTGGATCTCTGGATGCTGACAGCTGTAACATAGATAGCATCTTCCATGGGTGGCTTCTTCTCTGTCCTGTGTTGAACCCTGCCCATAGCAGACTATACCACTCTGATTGATTCTTTGTTTGCTCTTCCTCTCCCCCCACCCCCTCCACCTCTGGCTCTTCCTTTAAGGAGTCATGTGATCACTGAATAATGCTGCTCGGTAGCTTCCAAGAGGTCTGCCTCTGAGATCTGATTTTCCAGTGCTGTGGGCTCTACCTGAATAAGCCATGTGATGGAAAAACTGTCCTCAGGTTCACCTCTACCTCAGCACCCAAAAGGGAAAGCTTGCTGGTGATACCAGTGTCGCAGACCTCCCTCCCCTGTCTCGTGAGGGTTTGATTCCAAACCCTTAGTGAGATGGGAGAGAGTAGTTAAGAGCCCTGGCACTTAACTTCAAGAGAACTTAAGTTCTGCTCCCATTACCCATGTGGTGGCTCCAGTTCCAGGGGATCTGATGCCCTCTTCTGGCCTTCTTGGGTCCGTGACACATTAATGGTACACATACATACATGCAGAAAAAAAACATACACATAAAATAAAAATTAAAAATTTCATTAATTTAAACTACTAAGTGAAAGCTTGAACCCAGGTCTGCTTAGACCTTATTCCGTCTCCACCGTGCTCCTCTGAGGCCAATTCTTTTTTGTATTGCACTATTCTGAACCAAGGAATGCAAATTTGACAAAATGAAGGGAACCTGTCTGCCTGAGGGGACAGTTTTATCTTTCTGTGTTATTTCTGGTCACCCTGGGCCATCTAAAAACTGCGGTATTCAGTCTTAGGAAAGGTGATGACAAGAGTGAGGCCAAGGCAGGGCTGTAGCCGGCCTTTGGGCTGTGGCAAGCACTGAGAACTAGACAGCTAGGGCCATGTGACCAAGCTGCGGCAGGTGCAGAAGCCCCTAGTGGATCTAGCCACCTGGGCCTGAGCCAAGGCAGGCATTGGGGGATTGGGGTTTCTTTTGTAAGGGTCCAGGCATTATGCTGGCCTTACCCTGGCAGAATGCACTCAGGCAATGCTCTGGTCAGCCCAGGATTCCATGACTACTAGTCTGCACACAGGTGCAAAGGACCCCTTTAAAAGGAAGACCCCCTGCCCACTTATACTCTCTTCCCCTCTCTTTCCTGCTGTTCCCCTGTGGCAGACAGGACTTCTCCTGTTTCCCTCTTCTCTGCTGCCCTCTCTCTCTACCTCTTTCCTTCCCCCTTTTCCCTTTCTATAAAGCTCTCACTAAGCTCTGTCTGTCTGACATGTTTGTTCCCCACCTCAATCATCCTCATCTGCCATGGAATCTGCCACGGTTCCCTTGGAGCTTTATCATAGCACCTTTAGTTCTTTCTTTGTTTTAAAGATTTAGTTATTATTAGGTACACAGTATTCTGCCTGCATGTATGCCTTTGTGCCAGAAGAGGGCACCAGATCTCATCACAGATGTTCGTGAGCCACCATGTGGTTCCTGGGAATTGAACTCAGGACCTCTGGAAGAACAATCAGAGCTCTTAACCTCTGGGCCATCTCTCCAACCCTCCTTTCATTCTTTGAACACAAGCATTGAACACTCGCTAGAAGAGAGCTAAACAGTCTTGTAGGCTGAGAGACAGAGCTTCTCCTCAGAGAGGTGCTTGGACGCAAGACATTTCCAGACAAAAGCAAGTGCTCTGGAGGAGGCAGGCAAAAGAGTGGCTAGAGCCTGTGGTGAGGAAAGGACCATTAACACAGCAGAGAGCAAGAGTGGTCCTTGGAAAAGCAAGAGTGGGAAGGGCTGAGCATATTCCAGAAGCAGGACTGAGCCACCACATCCTGCTGTAAATAGTACTTATGTGAAAACTTTTCATATATATAACTTTTCCAAATCAAGCTGAGTGAGAATATTGGTCCTGTTTGGCAGATCACTGTAAGGTCTGGCTGTTACGAGCTCTGCCATGGTCTCACCACAGGCTTGGAGCGTGTTCTATAGGAACACGAATGAGGATTTTGTTTTGACTTTGAGGCGCCCTCCAGGCAGCCTTAGAGACCTGCAGCTGTGGAGAACACTGTGTCCAGGGGCTCTGGATAGTTCTGAGGAGGCCCTGCACACTCTCATCCCTGGACATTTCGGCCTTTTAGCTTTCTGGCCACTTATTGCCATACATACACCAGGCCAAGTCCTGTTTGTACTCAGGGACCCTCCTGCCCAGAACCTGGAGGCAGGGGCCATTTGTCATTATTTGTGGCTAGCATGTCTCATGCCCTTTCAGATACTTTGGTTCTAGAAAAGTCATATTGGAGTGTAATTTGACAGAGTAGTTCAGGCATGCAGGAAGTCCTCGGTCTGCAGTCAATAAAATACAAAGAAACCCAGTGTCGCTATAAGCTACCTTTTAGTACTGCCTACCACCCCATCTCCTGGGTACCTGAGACCTGATGATCGTAGTAGATCCTGATGCCTGGGTCAGAAGACACAACATGCGGCTGATGGGATGAGGTTAGTGTTTGGAAACACGTTGACTTTGTCAGAAAGCTATTTTTATTTCTGTTGGGTGATGCTGGGGTGAACCACGGGCGTGCTAGGTGGCTGCTTACACACCCATCCTAGGAGAGCAGCAGCGTTTCTAATGAGATCTTTCCCCGCTTTGTTGTAGGCGTTCTTCCTGACGTATGCCCTGGGATGTTTAAGTATTTACTATGAGAAGGTAAGTTTCTGTGTACACATGATTTCATAGTCCCATGTTAACAGTGGGTTGACCCCTTCCCATGGAGCTTTAATGCAAATGTGTCAACTTTGACTGGAAAAAGTAGGAATTGCCTTTTTTCCTGTAAGTTTTGGGTTTGGAGCCTTAGCTGGAGCACTTCAGGCACAAGCCAGGGTGACCCTTTTAGATTGGGTCTTCCTCAGAATCTTCGGGAAGTGTGGCTTGTTATGCAAGAAGGAAACCTGTATCTGGATGGTTCTAAAACCACCAACAAAGAGCAAAACCGCAGCTGGGTGTAGCTCAGGAGCAGAGTGTCTGCTTGACATGCCTGAGGCCTCGTTCCACCCCCAGCACTGCAAAATCATCAAAGTCACCAATATACCCGTCCTGTACATGCCTGTGCCAGGCCCTAAATTCACTGGTTTTTGTTTGTTTGGACTTTTTATATCTTGGTTTTGTTTTCTGTTTTATTTGATTTTTATGTTATAGGCATTTTGCTTGCATGTTGGTGCAGCCCATTCATGCTGGGTGCCCACAGAGGCCAGACAGGGCCTTGGATCTCCTGCAACTAGAGCACAGACAGTTATGAATTGCCATGTGGTTGCTCTTATTTAACCACTGAGCAGTCTCTCCAATCCTTTGTATTTGCTTTTGAGTCAGGATCTCCCTTTGTAGCCTAGGCAGGCCTGGAATTCACTAAGTGCTAGAATTACATGTGTGAGCCATGGCTCTTAGCTTGCCTGTGCTGATTCTGATCCTTCCTGACTCTTAGTAGATGATGCATTAGCAAGCTAACTGAGGCTCAGAGAAAATGAGAAAATAAGCAACTCAGCCAAGGCCACCTGGCTAGTGTGTTTAGAATCAGCTGGTAAACCCATATCTTGGTGACTTCAAAGTCTGTGGTTTCACCTTGGCCAGGGTGTTGTCATCATTGACCCTTTGGCAATTGAAGAGGGGGTGCCTTTGGGAAAGAATCAACTCATCAGCTGGCTGGGGCTCAGCCACCTGTGAGACAAGCTCAGTTCAGCGCAGGCTAAACTTTAATTCCACAGATATGGATGGGCCACAGCTCACTGGCAAAGGGTCAACAAGGCCCTGGGCTTCATCTCTAGAGCCAGGGTTCATCTTTGGGTCTTTAATGAAAATTCCTTTTACAGAATTATTTGTACTCTCCTGAGCCCAGCCTGCCATTGCAGTAGCTGCTCTCTAAAGGGCAGTGTTTTAACAAGCTCCAGTGGGCTTGTCACACTTGAGTCCAACACCACACCCAGATTCCCACCTTTTAACATGGCTCTGACCCTTGCCCTTTGCTGCTTCTCATTCCTAGATGTTAGTCTTCCCTCTTCCTTTCCCTATCCCTCTCCCAAGGCCTGGAGCCTGTGTATGCTGAGCCCATGCTCCATCACTAAGCTGCACCCCGGCCTCAGTGTTTTCTGGGTTCTCTAAAGTCTTGCTGCAGAAGAGATGAGTGAGAGCCTCGGGTGGGAACCACATGGGTCACTGGAGACTTTTCTGGTGGCACTTGGGAAGCAGACATGAGAAGACTGCAAGTTCGAGGCCAGCCTGGGCTATCGTCATGAGACTGTCTCACCACCCACAGAACCAATTTTAATGTGCATAGCTTTTTTAACTGCACATGTGCAGGAGGGCAGTAGAGTACTTGAGTAAGTGCGCACAAGGCCCAGTCTTGCACACCCAGCACTGCAAGGGGAACGATTAACCCAACATGAACCAAATTACCACTCCTGGTGGTTGTTGTCACGTAGTCAGTGTGGGTCCGGTCTCTATTGCTGCTGCACTACCATTGTAATCCAGATGTCTGCTCCCTTACTGAGTGGGAGTAAATACATGCAAACTAATGTCTTTTTTTTTTTTTTTTTTTTTTTTTCCACTTTAGGAGCCTTTAACAATAGTGAAGCTCTGGAAAGCCTTCACTGCAGTCCAGCCCACCTTCAGGACTACCTACATGGCCTACCACTACTTTCGAAGCAAAGGCTGGGTGCCCAAAGTGGGGCTCAAATACGGAACAGATTTGTGTGAGTAGTTCTTGGTGTATGTGGCAGATTCGAGGACACAGTCAGCCCATTTTGCCTGATGATACAAAGGCTGGGTATTTGGATGGGATGGGTTAAATCCACAGTGAGAAGGCAGTGTGCTGGGGAAGCCCACAGGCAGATGAAGGCTCTTTTAATCATGGACAAGAGTTCTATGGCACCTGCTGCACCTGAGCCATGAGCTTGTGTGATTGTGGTCAGGCCTGTGTCCTTGCAGCTTCACTTGCCTCATCCTCCACACGAGCAGAGTCCTAGAGTTGTGAAGATGTCCCCAGCTGTCATTTATTGAGGACATATTGTCAGGCATGGT
The DNA here is from genome assembly GCF_943737965.1 of Phodopus roborovskii. Classification (NCBI taxonomy): domain Eukaryota; kingdom Metazoa; phylum Chordata; class Mammalia; order Rodentia; family Cricetidae; genus Phodopus; species Phodopus roborovskii. The sequence continues at coordinate 8,007,768 of NW_026126578.1, forward strand.
GCTGTACATTCCTGTGGCACTTTCCTTATGCCAGCCCTTTGCTATTCTGTATGCCACTTGTGCTCCTTATTCCATTGGGAGAGGAAAGGCCACGTACCCTCAGTGTTTCCAGGCCAGTCACTTTCAGGCTTTGGTTCTAGTGTACAGGCTCACAGGCACTTCTACATGTCACTGCCTCCCCAGTGGAATGTGAGCATAGTGCGAGAGAGTTGTGTCTGGGAAGGGCTAGCTGGGCAGAGCAAATTGCAGGCACAGAGGCTAAGGCAGGACGCGTTCAGCAAGTCTCAGGAACAGCACAGAGGCAAGAGTGTGGAGAATATGGGTCCCAAGGGAGTCATGCTGGGACCAGGTCTGGGTTTTAGGGGAGTGATAAGTCTTCCAAGTGACCCAATTTAGTGGGACCCTCTGAGTGCTGTCTTAACAGTAATGGAAGAGAACCAAAATAGAGGAGAAACTGGTCAGCAACGCTGGGCCTGACAGCCCACCAACACAATGGAGTGGCACTGTATGTAGAGGAACCAGGTGGCTTGTAGGGACTGGCTCGTATCTTTGTTGTTTTCAGAGACTCATATTGCGAGTCCTCATCTCAGTGGTTGGCCACAGAAGCATTTTGGGTTTCGGGCACTAACAAGAGAGGTCTCTTGGCAAAAGACCTTAAACACTAGGCTGGACTTAATACTCTTTATCTTTTTAATGACTTTATGCACAAGCATGTTTCATGTTGTGAAAGTTTCTAACACACTCAGCAAACTTCAGATTAGGGGCCTGGGTGGAGCTTGATGGGAAGCTTAGGCCTTTTGTGTCTGAGGCCCTAGTTGTGATCCCCCACAAGGAAAACTTCAGATTTTGGAGCCTGAGACATTATTGATGCTCTCTCTGATTGTAAGAGGAGACAAACAGTCCTGGGGTGTGGGAACACCATGACAGCCCCTGGGAGCTGTAGGTGTCAGGGACCCAGGCTAGTGACCATCTATCTTTGGGTTCCCCTCCAGCCCTGGAATCATTCCTAATAGTCACCAGATCCCATTTCCATAGGGGTCATACGAGTGAGTGCTTCCTGGGTCTTCAGAAGTGTTTGTGGAACTCAGATAAAAATTTCACAGTATTTGAAAGGTCTGAAAAGGTACAGCCTTTCAGGTCTTATATTTAACTTGGGCCAGTTGCTTGTGGTCTGGGCCAGGGTGTCAGTTTGGGCAGTGGTTTGTTTGTTTGTTTTTTCTTGTTTGTTTGGTTTTCAAGATAGGGTTTCTCTGTGTAGCTTTGGAGCCTATCCTGGAACTTGCTTTGTAGACCAGGCTGGTCTCGAACTCACAGAGATCTGCCTGCCTCTGCCTGCCAAATGCTGGGATCACAGGCTTGTGCCATCGCCAGCCAGCTTTGACTAACTTCTTTGGGAGAAGGAGTTTGGATCTGAAGCAGGCTGGAGGGCAGAGAGCAGAGTGCCCTCATGCAGAGAGCTGGGTGTTTGCCTCGCTCAGCTTGACTGTAATGGGTTAACATCTCCCTTCTCTTCTTTGCAGTGCTGTATCGGAAAGGCCCTCCATTTTACCACGCAAGGTTTGGAAATTTTTAAATAAATTAAATGAAAGAACACAAGGGAATTTCTGGCTCCATTTAATTTTCAGTATCTCAGAAACAATTAAAAGTGGTAGCATAGGCCTTTAATCCCAGCATTCAAGAAACAGAAGCAGGTGGCTCTAGGAGTTCAAGGCCAGCCTGATCTACAGAGCAAGTTCAAGGACAACCAGGGCTGCTCTTCCAGAGGGTCAGGGTTCAGTTCCCAGCACATGTAAGCATGTGGCTTACAACAAGAAGATCCAATATCTTCTTCTGGTATCACAGACACAGGCATGAATATGGTGTACAAACACATATGTGGGCAAACACCTATACTTACTTTTTTAATACTTTATTTTATGTACATTGATGTTTTGCCTGCATATATGTTTGCATAAGGGTGTTGGATCCTCTGGAACAGGAGTTACAGTTATGAGCTGTCATGTGGGTTCTGGGAATTGACACCAAGTCCTCTGGAAGAGCAGCCAATGCACTTAACCACTGAACCATCTCTCCAGCCCAAACCTAATATTTATAAAAATAAAATATGTATCTTTAAAAAGTTATATTCCTGTCCAGGTGTGGTAGAACTGTCTTTAAGCCCAGCACTCTGAGGAAGCAGCAGGTGGAGCTCTATAAGTTTGAGATCAGCCTGGTCTACATAGCAAATTTCAGGCTAGCCAGGGCTACATAATGTCTCAAAAAAAGAGAGGAAGGAAGGAAGTTTGATCCCACAGGCTTCAGGCTGAGCCTGGGGTAGAATGCTTGTATGAGGCCCTGGGTTCCATGATCAGCCCTGCAGGGAAATGATGGGATACTGGCCTTGTTACACTGTGCACATCATGGACGTGTACAGTCTTCAGAGCAGCCAGTGAGTATGAATATCCAAACAGCCATATGAATTTACTGTTTTCACACTGAGAAAAGTATTTCTAGTCTTTCCTGTCAGGAAGTGTGCCATCAGCCTAAAGGGGGTAGCTTCCCATCCAATTGGTCATTAATAATTCTCTTTAGCGGTGTAGGCTTTTACCCCCAGGCGATGTGAAATCCTTCAGTCTTAGTTTTTAGTAAGACACTGTTCTCTGAACAAGTTGATAGTGTAGCTCTTCCAGGATGCCTCTCTTGTCTTCCAGCTATTCTGTCATCGTTGAGCTAGTGGACGACAACTTTGAGGGCTCCCTCCGAAGACCTTTCAGCTGGAAGTCACTGGCTGCCTTGAGCAGAGTCTCAGGCAATGTCTCTAAGGTAACACAGCCTTAGCCTTGCCTGTCACTTACATAGTTCCTTTGTAAGTGGGAATGTGGGGGATGGAGAGATGGTTCCGAGGTTAAGAGCGCCTGCTGCCTCATGCAGAGGACCCGAGTTCAGCCCAGCATCCATATCAGACAACTCACAACCATCTTTGATCCAGCTCCAGAGGAGCTGGCGCCCTCTTCTGGCCTCTGTTGGCACCTGCACTCACATGGCATACACACACACAGAGAGACACACACACATAAACAAAAAGAAGGATTTGTTTTGTTTTTATTTTTTCAAGTCATTTTGGGCTCAGTGTCTCAGGGCTCACACTGAGCTTCATTCCAGAGGACCAGAGCATCCATATCAGGCATCCCACAGCCGCCTGTGACTCCAGCTCCAGTAGGCCCAGTACCCTCTTCCAGCCTCCACAGGCACCTGTACTCACATGCACATACTACACACAGACACAAAGACACACACACATAATTAAACAAAATAGTAAACAATGTTAAGTTGCTTGTACAGCTCAGCAAGGTGTACACACCTGTAATTTGGATAGTGGAGACAGGAGGCTCATGAGTCTGAGCCAGCCTGATTCCCCCACCTGATAGCACAGGTAGTGTGTGTTCTCCATCTTAGCTGTGCAATCCATCAGCTTGTCTGCTTTGTCACATCCTCTGGGTAATTATAAAAGCCAGGTCTTTAGAGAAGAGCCAGATCTAGGCAGAAAGCAGTGAGCAGTGAGTACATACCACGGTGTGTCCAGTGTACATGGGGACTGGTGGGGTGCCCCCCACACACACACACACATGCTGGCACACGAGGCCTCTTTGTTACACACACACACACACACAGGCACACACACAGGCACACTGAAGCCTCTTTGTTTCTCTGCAGGAGCTGATGCTGTGCTACTTGATTAAGCCCTCTACCATGACTAGCGAAGACATGGAAACCCCAGAGTGCATGAAGAAGATACAGGTTCAGGTCTGTGCGTGCAGAGGCAGAGCCACAGCCCCCTAGAGTCTGCTCCCACTGCATCCTGTGGGAGCTGGCCAGGAAGGCCCATTTCTCAGGGAGGAAATGCTTCCTCTGGCCCCATAAACCTCTCTGTCCTTCTTCCCAGTGACCTGCTAGAGGCCACCATTCCACGGCCCCAGCCTGTCTGTCTGTTGCTTCCCCATCTCCCGCTGTAGCCAGGCCAGGTCTCCCACAGGTCTTACTCCCAGAGACCAGCTGTCTCTCCCTCCTCCAACTTCTCATGTGACTTCCTTCAGCACTGAGAGTGAAAACACGGGGCCCAACTCATGCCAAGTGCCTGCTCTTCCACTGAGCCTTGCGACCCCACATCTCAGTCCTCGTGCCTGCACTGAACCAGGCGCCCTCTAGTACTGGCGGTCTTTCCTCTGCTGGGACTCCCAAGTTCATCATTGAGTCCCCGGTGTCTGTTGCTGTTTCTGTGCCCTTCCCTTCGCCCACTGCCTGGAAGACTTCCAACAGCACAGCCAGTGTGCCCTTGCATCCTCCGTGGTCCCAGTCTCCCTGTGGTCCCAGCGCCACCTCCCTCCATTTGTTCTGATCTTCTCTAGGTTGGTGATTCATAAAATACCAACCAAAGTTCACCTCTCACTTCCATGGCTGACCAACAAATGCCCGTGCACCCCAGGCCAGTCCTGGGGGTTAGGCCTTCGTCATTAGTTCAGTGGTGACAGTGAACAGGTTTCCGTGTGAGGGTCACGGTGTCACATGACTGGGACTCCCACTTTTTTTCTGAAGCCCAGCCCTCTTTTGCTCGGTTACAGGAGGTGATTCTCAGCCGTTGGGTTTCTTCACGGGAGAGAAGTGACCAGGATGAGCTTTGACCTTTCAACCTCAGAGTCCACAGTTCACCAGCAACTCTTGACTGTGGCAGAAGTCTGCCCTGAAGGAGCATGAGCAGGTTTGGGGATCAGAACCCCATGTTCTGCTGCTTTAAATGGAAAATCTACTCCTGTGGCTCAGCCCACCCAAGGACTTCAACCAATAACCCAAAGGATTGAAAATCAGTGATGGCCTGGAAGCCTTGAAATACTGAGTGACTGATGTCTTCTCAGTGAACTCATTATTTGACATGTTTGCATGTTGAACACAAAATTATACAGTATTAGCTATTTAAAATGCATCTTGTACCAGGTGGTGGTGGCACAGGCCTTTAAATCCCAGCACTCAGGTGGTAAAGGCAGCTGTATCTCAATGACCAGCCAGCCTGGTCTACAAAGCAAGTTCCAGGACAGCCAGGACTGTTACACTGAGAAACCCTGTCTTAACAAACAAACAAACAAAGCAGTAAAGCTTTTGGAAAGTTAACAAGTGTGGTTTACATTTAGCAGAACATGGCATCACCCCCATCTTCCCATGGGTTAAAGAGCAGAAAAATTTTTGCCCAAGAGGCATTTGGGCATGTTAGTCAGTTTTTGTGTTTCAGTAACAGAATGCCTGATTAGATATCACGTAAAGAAAGGCTTATTTGGTTCATGGTTTTCATAGCTGGAAAGTCCAAACATCATGACACAGGTCTGGCACTTGTTGTCGTCATAATATTCTGGAGAAATGGGAAAAGGCATGAACCAAAACAAGACCTGGGATGGGGATATAGTTCTCTAACCAGCTCTGGGGAGCTAAGTCATCCTTCAAAAATCACAATAACCCCTTACAGGGGTGAAGCTATGATTGGGTTATCTCCCTTGAAGAACTATCTGGGTACTGTGAACAGGTAAATTAAGCTTCAGCATGTTTTTGGTACATGTTCACAAGATAGCCAGCCAGGGGTGTGAATTTGAGAGGTGGTCCTGTGAGGATGGGTTGAGAGCCACAGTGTGAGTTAGTATAAGTGCAAGAGAAGTATCTGAGGTTCATCCAGGTCCAGGCTCAAGAAATGGCACATGACAATCCCAAAGTGGTCAGTGGAAACCATCTTTGGAAGCAGTGATATTTCAAAAAGAGAATAGCCATGTATGCTAATCACTGTGACCTGTGGCCATCAGCTTCCTGACTCCATGCAGTCTGCTCATACTCCACATCCTATTTGTGTGCATTTGTGCAGGCCTCACTCCTGCCCTTACACGTGTGTTAGGAGGCCTCATGATCTGAATATCGGGTTCAGTAGTGCAGTTCCCTGCCCTGGACTCCCATCGAGCATCAGTGGGCTATCAGACATGCTTGCTCCAAGTTCATTTTTACTGACTTTTTTCCTCCCCCCCCCCAATCTGTCTGTCTCCTCTTTCCTTTCCCCTCCCCCATCACATGCTTACTCCAGGCTCCTGAGTGGAGATTTCTTGTAGTTTCTTGTTGTTTGAGTCATCACTTCTCAGGACTTTTTAAATCAGCCGAGAGTTTGAGGGGCTGCTTCACATATTTCTTTTAGTCCTACTTAGTGCTTAGATGCACTGCTTCCAAGAATGCATCATCCTGTGCTGTCACCCAGTCTCATGACATCTCGGGCCTTGAAGGTTGAGTGTGCCTCCAAGTATACAGACTTCAATGACTGTGGTATGTAAAGCCCTGGAGACCACAGGTACTACTTGACAATGAAGGCTGTGGAGGATCATCCTGGGCTGGAAAACAATAGGGAGCAGCCTGCAAAGCGAGGCCTGGGTTGAATACCACTGGAGCAGCATTGCAGGGTCCTCTCTGTTGGTTTGGTTGGAACTTTTGGAGACTCAGGCATTGCCTGTGCTAGGTTAGAGTTTACTACAGCTGATAGATCCCCAGCCCCAGAAGCAGTGTCTCTACTCAAGCCTGTGTAGAAAAGTTTCTTCTTTGCATGGTTGACATGGACATCACCAAGCCACGTGCTCTTCGGCGTTACCATAGAGCCAGCACCTTGGGGTGCTGGACTGAAATACCAGCAGAATGTTGATTCAATACCACCTTTGGCTTCCAGCCAATAGTAGTGTCAGCTTACCCTTGAAGGGCTTGTGCCATCTGAAACAAATGTGCAAGAGGAGACATTTGTTTAATAAAACCCAACTTCATCAGGATAAGAAATTTCCAGCCAGGCAGTGATGGCGCACACCTTTAATCCCAGTGCTCAGGAGGCAGAGGCAGGCAGATCTCTGTGAGATGGAGGCCAGCCTGGCCTACAAAACTAGTTTTAGGACAGTCAGGGCTATACAACAAAACCCTGTCTCTAAGAAAAAAAAAATTAGACATTTGCCCTGTGACAAAGCCATCTTTGCACAAGTGAAATGGCCATAACCTAACTCAGCAGAATTGCCTCCCCATACCTTTGGAGCCTCAGGCTTACAGGAGTCTCCTCCAGATGGGCATTTACACAGAAATAAGTGCCTTGAAGTTGAAGGTCAAAGGACTTGCAGGAGTCGGTTCTCTCCTTCCATCATGTGGGTCATTAAGATTAGCCATAAGTGTCCTTGCCTACTGAACCCACCAGTTTATCATAAATATTTGTTGTTTTGTAAACTACTAAAAGGTTTAAAAGCAGGTTGACAATTGTGCAAACACATAATGGGGGAAAAAAGCATTGTAAACCTGTTAAAGTAATGGCTGGTGTGTGTATTTCCTTTATGTGAAAGGCTTCTAGTAGCTTGAATAATTGGCATCTTCATGTGAATTTTTGAAGAGGGGGAGGAGATACAGGGATCTGCTAGGTTGCTCAAACTCCTCCTCCTGACCAGTCTCCCCCCACCAGGCATGCTAAGTTTCCACACTGACTTTTGTTGAGGATAGTTCTTCCTAAAGTCTGCCCAAATGTCACACATGCTAGGTAACTGCTGAGAGCCTTTATCATTTATTACAGAAGTAGCAATTAATATTCTAGGTATCAACCCACCAGAATTAACTTCTGATGGAGAAAACTTGCCCTGCAAAGTCTACAAGAAATACAGACTCCAGAATATCTGTTGCTATGGATTTGGCTGTATAATCTTGATACATAGAAAAATACTGGATGTATTATATTCTCCAAAAGGCCCCAGAGAAAGGAAATTCCTTCTCATGGAGGGGGGCTGGTTCAGTGTTAACAGCCCCCACTGCTTAACCTGAGGGAAGCAATAGGTTCAGGATCATGGATCATGTAGCCTTTCCCTTTGATCTAGTGCTGGGAGAATTCTCTAGCTTAGAGTGCTTCTTCCATTTTTTACATGTATCAATTATAAACTTCTCAGTGTTTCTTCTTTGTTTTGCCTTTATCAATTATAGACTTCTAATTTAACCGCATAAATGCAGTTTTACATACTCACACCCTTTCTCCCTTCTTAGTGATCTATCCATTTAACCCTTTCTTGCCTCTTAAGTTTGCTTGGACATTTTACAAGTCATGTCTCCTCTGACACATTAGGCCCCCCACTTTTGTCAAGACCTTATCTGCCTTCCTGGTCTTGAGAGAGAGACGCATGCCTGGTAGCCTTGCTATTGCCAGAGAATTGCTAATTTTGTCTGTGTGTATATAAACTGGAAACCGTGTGGGAGTTAGGAGAATGTTTAAGGAGAACTTCTAAAGAGAACTTTAAGAGAGTTTTTTGAGAAATCTTTTTTATTTTTTAAGATTTATTTATTTATTTATTATGTTTACATTCTTCTGCCTGTATGTCTGCCTTTGGGCCAGAAGAGGGCACCAGATCTCAATACAGATGATCGTGAGCCACCATGTGTATGCTGGGGATTGAACTCAGGATCTCTGGAAGGCAGGTAGTACTCTTAACCTCTGAGACACCTCTGCAGCCCTTGAGGAGAATCTTAAAGAGAGCTTTTTGAGAGAACTTTTGAAGAAAGTTCATATACATGACATGTGTATGAACTGATTCATTCACTCTCAGACCTTTTTAGCCAAGCCCTACCCACCTGCTATAAGCCTCTGGCCTGGACCCTGAGAGGACATCAAAGCAGAAACTCATATGCATTCGTTAGGTAAGTGCCCTGCCACTGACATCCAGCCCCTTCTAACCTATTTCCATGGCATATTCCGATAAAAATCTAATCAGAAAGTCTGAGTTGGCACTCCGTGTCAGCACCAGGAAGGTGGGTGGTCTTGGAATGATGGTCTCTCTGAGTGTCAGTTTCCTCATCTGTGAAATGGAGCTGGGCTGGGGAGATGGCTCAGGATAAGGGCCCTTGCTACACAAGCACGAAGGCCTGAGTTTGAATTCCAGCAGCCAGGTACACAGCCAGGCATGGCTGTACACACCTTATAGCCCAGCATTGGGGGGGGGGGATGGAGATGGGCAGATCTGGAGAGCTCTCTAGCTGGCCAGCAGAGCCAAAATGGTGAGCTTCCAGTTCATGGAGAGAGCCTGGCTCTATCCCAGTCACCTCAGTTTCCAGAGAGGTCTTATTGTTGTCTGAGATCTGGTTAAGCAGCTTTGGTTTTTGGTTTTTTTTTTTTTTTTTTTTTTTGTTCTTTAAGGTTCTTGATTTTATAAAATACAAGTATTTGTTTTAGAGGGACATCTATCCCCTCCACCCTACCCCTCAATTTACCTATACCGTAGCTTTCAGCAGACACCTCTCTGGAAATTGGTTCTATCTTTATTGCTAGTGTTGAGTCACAAGGTAGTGGGGCGGGCAAGGAAGGGTGACAGTGTATGAAACACACACAGGACAGTATTATCATGAAGCTTGTGGTTTTGTATAATGATCCAAAAAGTTTAAAAATAAGGTAGGGTCCAATCCAGTTTATGCCAAAAGACTCTCAAGAGCTCCTGGGAAAACACAGGCTATCTCCAGACTTAGAGCCTATGGTGACTCATGTGCATCGACTGTCAACAGGATCTAGAACCACCCAGAAGACAAACCTCTGGCCATGGGAAACCCATTCTAAGTAGTAAGCCACAAAGTCCCATGGTCTGGTGTACTGGACACCAGCACCCATCTCTCTGCTTCCTGACTGCGGGTACAGTGTGTTGCAGCTGCCTCAGTCAGTCCTGTCCTGCCTCAGACCTCCCCACCATGATGGACTGTCCCCTCAAACCAAACTTCCTTCCCTAAGTGGCTTTTGTCAGGTTAGAGTCACAATGATGAGGGTGGGTGATATAACTAGTGCCCATGAGATTTCCCTGTGTTAATATGGCTCCGGGCCAGGGGACTCTCAGCAGACCAGGCCGAGTCCCCAAGAGAGCCAAACAACTGAGGAATGAGTATGGTAAGACAGGAGAGCAATTTATTTCAGTGTGGCCAACACCAAAGGACAGATATCTAGGAGCTAAGCTATGCCTGTGAAGTGCTAAAAACAGTCTTAGGATTAAGTGGGGGAAGAACACAGGCAGGCCAAGTCCTCACAGAAGCAGTCATGGCTAGGGGTTAGGACAGCCATTACTACTTCAGGTTGTTATTACTTGAGGGGTACAGTTGGGGTTTTCTGTGCTATGTTCTGTCAGTCATGGGGTATAGGCTGTGCTGTCAGTCACAGGGTGTTGGGTATGCTTCCATGGGGTGTTGGGTGTCCTGTCAGTTGGGTATTGGATATGCTTTCATGGGGTGTTGGGTGTTCAGTCAGTCATAGGGTGTTGGGTATGCTTTTGTGGTGTTGGGTGTTGGGTGAGCTATCAGTCGTAGGATGTTGGGTATGCTTTTGTGGGGTGTTGATTGGTCAGTCATAGGGGGTTGGGTGCCCTGCTTTCAATTTGTTCTCCCTGGAATCTGAGATCATCTGATCTGGAGAAGAAAAAAAAAGCCCAAAAGGAAAACAGGCCAGAGAGAAAATGAAGTCTGTTAGAGGGATGGCCAACTCTGTCAGAAGACAGTTTTGAAGATACTTCTGCTGTACTTGGGGGTTTTAATTTTGAATTGTTAATTTATTTAAGGTGTATGGGTATTTTGCCTGCATGTATGTCTGTCCACCATGTGCCTGGTGCCCACAGAGACCAGAAGAGGGTGTCGGATCCCTTGGAACTGAAGTAACAAGTGGTTGTCATGTGGCAGCTGGGGATTAACCAACTCCTCTGGAAGAGGAGCAAGTGCTCTTAACACCTGAGCCACGTCTCAGCCACTATTATGTTTGTTTCTGTTTTGTTTTGTTTATTATTCTTGACAATCCAGAGTTTACTGTACAGGCAGATTTTCTGCCTTCTGGCTGCATCCCCAGCCTTCCTGTGTGCCTTCCAAGTGCAGACATATTGCATGCTTGCTTACGTTTTCAGAACCTGTGTCTCCCTCTCCTACCCTCAACACCCCTCTCTCTGGTCCTTCAGTCTTTGCAGTCATATCAAAAAGCAAATGTGTTCAGTTTAATTTATACAAAGTGTTTTCTTGGATCAGTGAATAAGATTCTTCCATTTTGGTAACAGGTTCTCAGCTTAAAAACAACCATTGGAGAAATTTAGAATATTTTGGGGTTTTTGTTTGGTTGGTTGGTTGGTTGATTGGTTGGTTTGGTTTGGGGTTTTGTTTTTGTTTTTTTGAGACCCAGGGAAATTTAATTTAATTTTTTTTTTTTTTTTTTTAGTTTGGGAGTATGCTACAAGGGAGTGGACCTAGGGTCTCTTACATGATTGTTAGGTAGTTCTCCTAATGAACTGTATATTCTGTGTATTTTGTTAGTTTTGTGAATTTTTATTTATTTTTGTTGTTTTTATAATCACTCTTCAGGGAAAACTATACATTATTTTTTTTTAGCCACAATTAAATACAGTTAGAAACCTGCAGTACCATTTAAAGGCAGTAACCCTGAATATCCTGTCCCGACTGCCCTCACAGGCAGCACTCAGCACAGACTGCTCACGAGGGGCTTGTCACCGGATGGTCGGCCACATGGAAGCCCCTCTCCTGGATGGCCCTGTAGAGCATGATGTACTTGGAGGCCAGGCGCGTCCTTGGGACCACGTACTTCTCCGTGAACTCCTCCTTGTCCAGCTGCTCTTTGCCCTCCATGGCAAGGATGCAGTTGATGAAGGAGAGGGCAAAGCTGGAGCAGTTGTGGTGGGTCTCCTCATACCTTGAGAGAGGAGTGAGCTCCAGTGAGGCAGGACCAGGTTGGGCTTGAACTCCTGCATCAGCTGAGGCCACCGTGCTGGCCCTAGCGAATGCTGACTTTAAGAGTTGCTTGGTGGTGAAGGCACCTACCACCAACCCCGGCAATCTCTGGGACACACATGTGCTTTGGTGCACACACACTCGGGGCACCCAAAATAAATGAGTAAAATATAATTTTTAAAAATGTAATGGAGACCCATGTGAGTCCAAGGCCAACCAGGACTATATAGTGAGACCCTATCCAGAAGAGGGGGTGAGGGGAGACAAAAAATAGTGAAGTAGAATGAAGTTTGAGGAATTAATTTCAGATTGCTAAAACAAAAAATGGCACTTAAATATTTGTATACTGTAAATAATATTTGTAAAAATGTAGGAATACTGGGCATAGTGGTACACACCTTTAAACTGGCATGCCCAAGGCAAAGACAGGTGGATATCTTAAGAGTTCAAGGTGTGCCTAAGCCACATAGGCAGAGCCTGTGTCAAGAATAAAATTACAAACTGAGCATTGGGCACACACCTTTAATCCTAGCACTCAGGAGTCAGAGACGTTCAGATCTTTGTGAGTTGGAGACCAGCCTGATCTACAGAGTGAGTTCCAAGACAGCCAAGGTTATGAAGAGAGATCCTGTCTCAAAAACTAAATATAAAATTATGAAATATAACATGGATTTTTCTCTGTATGTTTAAATATAAATTCTCATAGCTGGGCATTGTGACATTCTTCTTTAATCCCAGCTCTCTGGAGGTTGGGGCAGGAGGATTGTGATCATGTAGCCAGCCTGGGTTATACAGTGAGACCTTGTCTTGGGAAAAAAATTTTAAAACAAAACAAAACAAAAGCAGTGGCAGAGATGGCTCCACAGTTAAGAACCTTGTCTTGACTTCAAGAGGACCCAGGTTCAGTTCCCAGCACCCACATAGCAGTTTTGTTTGTGCTATTTGTTTATTTGTTTTTCATTTTTGGAGACAGCATTTTTTTCTCTGTATATCCCTGGATTTTGTCCTGAAACTCACCCTGTAGACCAGGCTGTCTTAGATCTCACAAAGATCGGTCAGTCTCTGCCTTCCAAATGCTGGGATTAAAAGCACGCACAACCACTGCCAGGCTCCACACAACAGTTTACAACCATCTGTAACAAGTTCTAGGGGACCCAATATCCTCATCTCTCCTTTTCAGGGATGGCATGCATATAGTGAATTTACACTCAGGTAAAGCACCCATATGCATTTTAAATAAATAAATAAATAAAGGTTTTAAAATAAATCTTAAAAATAAAGGTTTCTTGTCACATCAGTGAAAGACCTAAGCAGGAGGACACAAAGATCTCAAGACAACAGTCATCACTTTGCCCATCAGTGTTTGCTGGCCCCACTCCTCAGAAAACATCCATGCCAAGTAACTGAGAAGCAGCAGCTTACAGGAAGGCTTTACTCAGACTCTGAGGGATCTGTCCAGCCTAGCGTCCTGTGGGAAGGCTGGTGGCAGCAGGAGAAGCTGCTGCTGACATGTCCAAGGAGCAAAAGGCACAGATGAGACAGGAAGGAAGGAAGGAAGGAAGGAAGGAAGGAAGGAAGGAAGGAAGGAAGGAAGGAAGGAAGGATGGAATAAGGGTGGATGGAAGGAAGTTTGGAAGGAAGGGTGGATGGAAGGAACGATGGATGGAAGGAAGGATGGATGGAAGGAGGGATGGAAGGAAGGAAGGATGGATGGAAGGAAGGAAGGAAGGAAGGAAGGAAGGAAGGCTCCAAATCCCAAAGCCTGTCCCAAGAGACCCACTTCCTCCAGCCAGGTCCCACTTGCCCAGGTTCCACAACCTCCCTCTCAAAATACCGCCACCATCTGGGGAACCTAGTATTCAAGCACATGGAGGGACGTTTTCTAATGATTGGATGTAACTGTTCTCACAGATTGACAGCCTCAAACATGGACTTGAAACAGCAGTGACCACATGGCAGTGAGGATGCCACTTACATGACAAGTGAGCGGCAGTGACTCGTAGTCTTCCAGACACTTACCTGTGAGGCTGCCAGGCTGGTGAAGCAGAGAAGTCTTCCAAGTACTTGTCCCACTGGTCCATCAGTCCAAACATGCTGGGCTGCACTAGTGGGACGCTGAGACTCTGCTCCCACCCTGCCTCGTCCCGCTGTATGCCTTGCGCGTTGTAATTATACACGATCCCTGAAAACCCAAAGCAAAGGCAGGCACCCTGTGGCAGGTGCTCAGAAAATGGCAGTAGCTGTAAATCCTGTAATCTTCGTCACACTTGTCTCCAACTGTCAGAGCCCCTTTCCATCCAGAGCAGTGGTCTCAACCTTCCTAACGCTGCAACCCTTTAAGATAATTCTTCATGTTGTGGTGACCCCCAACCATTAAACTGTTTTGTTGCTACTGTATAACTGTAATTTTGCTACTGTTATGAATCATAACGTAAATGTCTGGTATTGAGGATATCTAATGTGTGACCCCAAATGGATTGCAACCCACAGGTTGAGAACCCTGATCTAGTATGCTATAGAGGGCTCAAACTTTGGGCTTCATCTATGTTGAACAAGTTCCCCATCAATATGTCTCCCAGGAGTAGCTTAGTGGCTTCTGAGCTAAATCCTACCCACAGAAATGTCTCACTTTGGACTCAAGTACTTAAGTGGGACCCAGAACCAGGCTCGGGCTAGGCAATTGTTCTGACACAGCCACCCCAGTCCACCAGAGACTACAGACCTCACCACATCCCATTTCATTCTTCAAGCCTAGAGTATGGGGACCCAGCATAGTAAGGAGACTCAGCATAGTGGCTTATGAGAATGGGGAATCAGAAGCCTTGGGAGGGGGGACTGTAATCTGACTCAAACACAAGAACAGGTCTTGGCTGACTCAACTCCTGTCTGTTTCTTTTTCTTTAAATCTGCCATAGAAGTGTGCAGGTTTGTGATGCTCTTTCTGAGAAAACATTAGATCTTCCCAGGAGTCAGGAGTGTGGCTTGGTGGTGTAGGTTAATCAAGCAGGAGGCCCTGCCAGGGTTCCACCCCAGCATCTAAAAAGTATTGTTAGTCTTCCAAATATATAAACTGTAAATAGTTCTGACTTGCCCAAGTCACATGACCTGCTTTGGGTTGCAGTAGGAGAAGCAAGGAAGGCAGGATGGGCTTGCTCAACCTGTCTGGAAACCCTCCTTTCCCCTTAAAAGTAATTGTGGGGTTTTCTTATGCTGGAAAAATGTAGGAAATGCTCACCTCGTGTGTTAGTGAGTCCAACATGCAGATCAGACTTTCCATCATACTCCCTGAAACAGAGGGGTGTTGTTGGCATTGGGTGTTAGTTTGGTAAGAAGTCTTGCTGAATAGCCCAGGCTGTCTGGAACTCAGGATCTTCCTGCCTCAGACCCCAGTGCAGCTGCAACTGCAAGTGTGACATCTTGCCTATTAACAAGCACTCGTAACAAACATGACTGTGAAGCATGGACATTTAAAAGAGGAGGGCATACTCCCCAGCCTGTACCAGGCCCTGCCATCAGTTGCAGGCTGGCTGAAGGTACAGCAGAAGCAGGACTCAGGACCCCCACAGTCAGTGGTGGAAGAGCTTCCTACTCCCCTCTGGGAGTTCACGCACTAGCTCACCAGCTAATGTGGGTAAGAGGGTCCTGGAGGCAGCGGAGAGACCTCAGCCTTCTTCACCATGGCTCAGCAGCCTGTGGCCACGGCACTCCCTGGATTGCTGTTCCTCACCGTTACTCTGTTGGCTTGAGATTTTTCTGGTTTGAGTTAGCTAGTTTTGAGATCAAACCCAAGGCCTTACTTGTGCTCAACAGATGCTCCCTCTGTTCCACACACACCCTTAAATTTGTTGTTCGTTTGTTCTTGTTTAGGACAAAGGCTCACCAAGGCCTTGAACCTGTAACCTAACATCAAATGATTCATTATTATACATTAACAAAACAATCTCAAATCTGGATATCTGGTTCTTCAGTCAAGCAAGCAACTCCAGCTTTATGATGGCCAAGACCATGGATGACTGCTCCTCCTCCTCAGCGTCACTCCCAAGGACTGTTTTGAGTTTATGGAGACCCCGTGGGCGCAGAGGCTAGAGTGAGCAAGAATGTATCTGTAGGGATGCTGCTTTTGCCACTCTGGGAGCCTCACACTCTTCATTGTCTAGCTGCATCTTAGCCTGATCACCCTCCCTCCCATAAGCTCAGTCATGTGACAGTGAGCTGAGTGTTAACTCTGGTCCTGGTGACACAGGAAAGCATGAGGCTCTGCCCTCGTGGCTTGCTTCCAGAAAGGGTCACTTCAGTTTTAGTTTGGCAAGCCTGTGCTTTCTTTGTTATACTGGAGACTGGAGTTCAACAAATTTTAATCAATTGGTAAGGGGAAAAATACAAAGTGTATGTTGATGGCCTGGCCATCCTTCTCCTATAGCTGCTTTACATGGATTATGGAAGGGCCTCCTCTGCAGTTCTGGACAGTGCCCTTGGCTTGTTGAGTAGAGTTCAGGCTAAGGGACAGCACCTCCCACTGACTGAGCTATGAGCAGCAGGGCTGGCCAACCTCATTCAGGCAGTACCTGCTGAGTCCCTGGGGTCACTGCTCATTCTCCTTTTGTCTCAAGCTTTGTGGGACTCAAGGCAGACTTGGAAACGTGGGTGAAAGGGAAGGAATGGGTTTGGAGAGTGGACTGGGCTGCATGGTTTTCTGTAGACAACAGTGTCCACACCTCTTTTTTCATTCTGCCCAAATCCATAAGTATTAGCATTTGCCAGAGAATAAACAGGTGCCCATTACAAAAGGGAGAAGAGACAGTGGTGGGGGGACCAGACTGCCTCCATGATGTCATAATCTTTCCTGAGGACATTAGTCAGGAGGGGAGCCTGCCATTAGGAATCTAAGGAGGCAAGTGCTGGGATGATCAGGGGTCCAAGGCCATCCTGGGCTTAACAACAAAAAGTTAAAGGAAGGTTTGAAGCAGAACAGAAATGATGGAAAATTGGATCTACCCAAAGGAGTGAGGAGCTCCAGAAAAGTTGAATATTTATTGAAAGATAATTGCATGAGTCTAAAAATAATCCACTTAGATGTGGATTTCCTGGGCTTTTGTTGTTGTTGTTTTGTTTTTCAAGGCTTGGTTTCTCTATGAGCTATGGAGCCTGTCCTGGAACTCGCTGTGTAGACCAGGCTAGCCTTAAACTCACATAATCCCAGCACTGGGAGTCAGGTGGATATCTCTTGAGTTTCAGGACAGGCTCCAAAGCTACAAAGAGAAACCCTGTTTTGAAAAACCAAAACTTTCTAATTGGAATCTTATTTAATGCCTGGAAAAGTCACATGTGTTGATTTGAGTCTGATCTTAGCACTCAAGAGGCTGAGGCAGGAAGATCACACGTTGAAGACCACGATGGTCAACATTGCAAGCTACTGACCGGTCTATGTCACATAGCAAGAGCCTGTCTTGAGGGAAAAGAAAAGGACATTTTTTTTTTTTAGCACTGAGCACTAACCCTGCCCATACCTTGTATGAGGTTTGGGTTCAACCTCTAGCACTGTAAAAGGAAGAGGAAATAAAAAGAAGAATAAGAGGAGAGCCTCTTAGACTTCATTGTTAGTTTCATTCACCTCCATCAAGCACTTTCTCGCTCAGATTGTGCTTTGCTCTGCACATTGTACCTGCCTACCACGGAAGTACGAGCTGAAGTTTAGTGTTCCTCCAATAGCATTCACTGCCGGGTTATCCCCAGTCTGCCACTCAGCAACATTCTCCTAAAACCAGCAGGTATCTTCATACACTATGCACAGTCTTTCACATACGACGCAAATGTGTACACAAAACCCAGGGCATCCCAAGGCAGGCAAGCCACACTCTAATGTACAAAGACATAAGGACAACAGTCTGCCCAAAGCAACCCCACACACACTGCGCAGCACAACACATGTCCTTCAAAGAAGGTTTAATGCCTGTCACACAGCAGGAAACACATCACATGCACAGTTCATTGTAACTCAAGCCACTGTACCTGAGGAACGTCCCTCTCGTGGGTTTGAGGAGGAAGGAGCATTTCTCTTGATGCCCGTTGGAGAAAGGGTCCGAGATGCTGATGGGTGCGTCCTCTATCCTGGTGGAGCCCACGTCCCCCTGGCACAGGGGGCAGCATTGGGGTACACTAAAACTGTAGATGGACCTCTCACAGTGCCTGAATTTAATTAGAGGCTTTCCAGCTCCTGAGAAGTGCATTCCGTCTGACTCCTGGGCCACTAGAACAGGTTTCTGGAGACTTCCTTTTCTTCATTACACAGTTGGCAAATTCACACCACCTGAGTAACCTGATCAATGGTGACATCATCATGGATGGAAGCTTCAAGAGCTAAGCCAGGTAGATTAACCAGTAACCAGGCTGTGCCGGCTGGGCTCTTAAAGAGCTAGTTTTCATTTGAGCTGGCTTACCAAGTTTCCTTGTAGATACTGCACATTTGCAACCCTACTTTCCCATGCAACCTGCCTCACCTTCCTCCAACCTTTTCTTGTGGTACTAACAGTGGACTCATTGTGGCTGCCTTCCTGCTGGAAGAGATGAATTGCTATACTCCATTTTCAGTATGGGGTGGGCTGAGTTCATCAGAAGGTCATCAGATAAACAGGGTGCTTGGCCTCTCTCCTAGCTGGCAGCGGATGCCAGAATTCTGAAAGTTGGAAAGGTACAGGCAGCCTGCTCATTTGGTACAGGACTCTATCTAGTCAACTATTCATATTTAGTTTTGTGTTTTTTCACTAGTCAGAGAGACTCTTGGGCTTGGGGACTGACCTGTTTTATTTTTATTTTTTCAGAAAAAAGAACACACAACATTTTTTTTTCAAGACAAGTTTTCTTTGTAACCTTGGAGGTTGTCCTGAAACTCGCTCTATAGACCAGGTTGTCCTTGAATTTACAGAGATCCACCTGCCTCTGCCTCCCAAGTGCTGGGAATAAAGACTTCATCTCCACTGCCTGGCTTAGAACATATAGCATTTATTACTTTCCCACCAGGGTCGGGGACACTAGCTCAGTGGTAAGGCCCTTGTAAATCCCTAGAACTGAAAAGGAGAAAGAGAAAGAAATATTAACTCCATAGAAAATGGACTGAGTTAATGTGTCTTACTTAATAAACGTTATTTGGTGTGACAATTAAAAAGATTATCTTGTGTATTTATCCACTGTGTGTATTATGTGTGCCAGTATGAGTTAAGTGCGGCACTCTTTTACGGGTGCCTGAAGAGGCCATAGGGCATTGACTCCCCTAGTGTTGTGTGCTGCCTGCTGTGAGTACTGGGAACTTAACTTGGATTCTCTGCAAGAATAGTAGCTCCTGTGCTCTCTCTTGTGAGACCCCCCCCCCATCTTGTTTTTCAAGACGGTTTCTGTGTAGCCCTGGCTGTCCTGGAATTCACTCTGTAGATCAGACTGGCCTCAAGTACTAAACTTTCTTAAACTACTGAGTCATCTCTTTAGTCCCCCAACTTTTTTTCTTTTTAATTGAAGGTCTCAGGTTAGCCCAGAATGAGCTTGACATCCGCCCCCAACTCTAGAATGCTGAGATTACAGGTGTACCACTATATTTATGGCAACTTGACACAAGCTAGAATTATTTGGGAGAAAGGAACTTCAATTAAGAAAATGCTTCTGCCAGACTGGCCTGTGGACAAACCTATGGTGCATTTTCTTGATTTCTTGATTGATAATAATATGGGAGAACCCAGCTCACTGTGAGTGGGCTGGTAGTCCTGCTTACTATAAGAAAGCAGGTTGAGCTGGGCGTTGGTGGTGCACGCCTTTGATCCCAGCACTAGGGAGGCAGAGGCAGGTAGATTTCTGTGAGTTCCAGGCCAGCCTGGTCTACAGAGCAAGTTCCAGGACAATTTCAAAGAACCACAGAAAAACCAAAAAAAAAAAGCAAGTTGAGCAAGCCATGGGGAGCAAGCAAGTAAGCAGCACTCCTCCATTATTGCTGCTTCAGTTTCTGCCTCCAAGTTCCTGCCCTGACTCTCCTCAGTGATGCATTGATGGCATGGAACTGTAAGCTGAAATAAACCCTTTCCTCCCCCCAAGATACTTGTGATCATACAAGGTTGTTTGCATGAACATGGAAGGGGTCATTTACTTGATCAAGGCAACTTTCTTAGTGGCTATACCACCAAGGAATATGATTCCCCTCTCCCAGCCACCACTGACTTCTTATAGCCTCCTGTGAAAGAGGTGGAGCCTTATGAGTTCCTCCCCAATCTGTGATGAAATACTGATTAGCCCCTTTTCACAATCTCACTATGTAGTCTTGGCTAGTCTGTATAGACAGGCTGGCCTCAAACTCATAGAGATCTAACTGCCTCTGCCACCCGACTAAAGGATTAACATTAAAGGCGTGAACCACCACATCTGGCCATAGGCCCAGTCTTGTTTAGGTGGTCACAACTGCTGTGAATTCCTGATATGCCCGGAAGACAGCATGTCCTAGCATCCTCCAGCTTTTATGCTATTGCTACCCTTTCTTCCATGATGTTTTCTGAGCCTTGTTTGTAGGGTTGGATGTTGACATAGAAGTCCTACTTAGAGCTGAGCACTCAGCAGACCTTACGTCACCTCTATAAATGGAAAAAATAAGTACAATATTTCCTGACCAATATGCTGTTAATTTTTTTTTTTTTTGAGACAGAGTTTCTCTGTATTGCTTTGGAAGGTGGCCTGGAACTAGCTCTGTAGACTAGGCTGGCCTTGAACTCACAGAGATCCACCGGCCCTGCCTCCCAAGTGCTGGGATTAAAAGCATGTGCTACCAATGCCCGGCAGGAGATAGTTTTTAAAGCTGAAAACACGACTATAGTTTACAAGGATCAAAACTCTGTGTGTGTGTGTGTGTGTGTGTGTGTGTGTGTGTGTGTGTGTACATATTGCTTCAGTTTCTGCCTTGAGTTATGTATGCGCATGTACATAAAAAGACAAGAGGGAGAGAGGGACTATTTGGATTGGATATGATCAAGATACATCGTACACTTATATGAAATTATCAAAGAAATAAAAATATTCTTATTAGAGGATGCTCCAGTGGTTAGGAGCACTGGCTGCTTTTGCAGGGGACCAAGAAAGACTTCGATTCCTGGCACCCACATGGCAGCTCACAACTGTCTGTAACTCCAGTTCCAGAAGATCTTACTCCCTTTTCTGGCCTGCATCGGCACTGCATGCACATGGTGCACAGTCACACATGCAGGCAAAAATACCCGTATCATAAAATAAAAATAAATAATAAAATTACTTTTGAAAAAGACTGTCTTGAGAGATGGGGCCAAACCCTAGGAAGTAACGGCTCTGCAGACGATTGGTAAGAGTAAGATGCCAGACACGCTCTGCCCCGTAGTCTTGGAAACGTGAGACCCGGAGCTCTAGGGAGTAAGGACCTTCCGGCTCCACGTCCCGGCGGAACCAATTATGACGGCGGTTAAGTTTCCGACCGGCACCCTACAGGTGACGCACGCGCGGGGGTGGCGCGCGCAAGAGTGACGCTACTGCATGCGCGGGGCGGGGCGGGACGGGGCGGGGCCGGGCTGGGCCGTGGCGCTGGCAGCTATAAGACTTCAGCGCGACTCCAGCCCGCAGCCCCGCCGCCATGAGCACCAAGCAGGTCACCTGCAGGTAAGTGCGCGGCGTCGCAGGGCTTTGGGCGCTGCCGTGGGGTCGGAGGGAGGTGAGGGGCCGCGCCGAGCCGAGCCGCGGCGGGCTGTGTACAAAGGCGATAACACGCAGGAACCCGAAGGCCGCGGAGAGTCTGGAGCGGCAAGAGCAGCTGCAGCGGCCGCTTGCAGAGAGTGAGCGATGGTGGGTTGCGGGAAATGCGGGCTGGTCCCATTTGGCGGTGCAGGAAACCTAGACCACCGAGAGAGATAAAGCGAGACCCCTTTAAGAGCAGAAAGACGGCAGTAATGGGTGGCTTGTTAGACGAAATGGAGAACCAGAAAGCTACTCTGTGACTGATAGTTTGAAGTAAAAATAGTTGGGGAATAGCGGCGTCGAAACTCGGTGACGAGCTTGTGGCTGTAATTGGGGTTTAGTCCTGTGGATTTGCATGCCTGGAAGTGCAACCCGAATGTAGAAATCCAAACTTCGAAATGCTTCAAAATCCCAAACTTTTTGAGTGCCGGCATGGTGCAACAAGTGGAAAATTTTACAGTATGAAATTTTGTCAAAGTACAAAGATATCGGAAATATTGTATAATTTTTCAGGATACGTGTAAGCATATATGAAATGAATTCTATGTTCACACTTTTGTACCATCCCCAAAACATGCCCATGGAAGTACTCTAAAATAAATATAAAATAAAATAAAAAATTCAAGACACTCCCCAGCCCAAGCATTTTGGATAGAGGAGCTTCCGTTTATACAAGATTCAGCTGGTTTCTGTATATTAAGAAACAAATTATGTAGTTTGGTTATGTGATAAGCATTTCATCTAATACCTTGTTGCTTCTCATTAGGGCGGGTACCGCGTTTATGAAGAGTTCGTTTCAAGAAGGGTTAAGCCAAGTACCCAGGGCCCAGGTGGCTTATGTTAAGTAGTTACCAGAAAAATTGCAGTTAGTGTCTGTGTGTTTTTTGTTTACTTGACACAAGTCAGAGTCATTTGGGAAGACGGAACCTCAATTGGGAAAATGCGCCTACCATACTAGCCTGTGGTTCATTTTCTTGATTGATGTGGGTCGGCCCAGCTCCCTGTGGGTGGTGCCAGCCCTAGACAAGTGGTCCTGAGTGTTGTAAGAAAGGTGGAGGAAACCAGTCGGATCATCGCTCTTCCATAGCCTCATTATTGGTTCTGCCTATTGATTTTCTTTGGTGGTGAACTGTTACCATTTGTCACAGTAACAGAAACTCTAAGACAGTGTAACGGTACTTGTAGATCATTGGTGCTAGAATGTCTTTGTTGAGGGTGAATGTATGTGTGTTTTTACTCCCTTCCCTTTGCAGGAGGAAATGTTCCTATCATGGTATCCTGTAAAGCAGATTCAGGCTGCTTAGAAAATAACTTCTAAATCTCTGCTTATGGTTTTGTTTGTTTGAGACAGGGTCTCTCTTTAGTAGCCTTGGCTGTCCTGGAACTCAAATGTGTAGATCAGGTTGGCCTTAAACTCAGATCTATCTACCTCTGCCTCCCTCAGGATTAAAAGTGTGTGTCACCACATCTGGATGCTTTATGGTTTAATGCTACAACTTACAGGCTTTTCTGAGATGTGTGTCTGCAGAATCTTTATGTAATGGTTAAATCAAGTTATTTTGATTCTAAGTTCTAAGGGATGTCACTGGTAAAAGTTGGGATGCTGGGGCCACCAGTGATGGCCCACGCCTTTAATCCCAGAACTTGGGAGGCAGAGGCATGCCGCTCTCAGTGAATTTGGGGCCAGCCTGGTCTACAAGTCAAGTTTCTGAACAGCTAAGAATGTTATACAAAGAAATCTAGTCTGGGAAAAAAATCAAAAACAAAACAAAATGTTGGGATGCTGGGAAAGGATAGTTCCTGCTTAAGGGCTAACCGGTGTTTGTGGGCCTGTTTCTGCAGCCCTGTCAAGTCATTCAGTATGTGATGCTGTACTGGTTGTACTATACCTGACAAAGGCAGCTTAATAAGGGAAAGGGTTACTCTGACTCATACTCAATGGTGAAGGGGAATCATGTGATAGGAGCTTGAGAGAGTTGATTGTTGGTGCTCAACTCAAACTGTTTCCTTCTTATTCAGTCTTGACTACCACATTCTTGATGGATCTTCTCACCTCAGTTGACCTAATCTAGATAATCCCTCACTGACATGGCCAGAAACTTGTCTCTTCAGTGATTGCAATCAGTGGCAACTGTCCTGATCTATCAACTGGTCATCTTCCACAGTGAAACAACCTCAGGACTGTCAGATTTTTCCCTAAGCTTAGCTTCAGAGTGGTGTACATCTGTCACTAGCATTGAGTCTTATAGATTATGCCCAACTGAAGGAAGTTTCAGAACTTTTGTTTTGTTTTTGGAGACAGGGTTTCTGTGTGTATCCCTGGCTGTCCTGGAACTCACTGTGTAAACTAGGCTGTTCTTGAACTCACAGAGATCTGCCCCTCCTGAGTGCTGAGATTAAAGGTGTGCACCACCACAGCCTGGCTGTTTCAGAACCCCCCCCCCCCTTAAAAGATTTTATTTGTTATATATACAGTGTTCTAACTGCATATTTGCCTGCATGCCAGAAGAGGGCACCAGACCTTATTTTAGATGGTTGTAATAAACTTTGTGGTTGCTGGGATTTGAACTCACAATCTCTGGAAGAGCAGCCAGTGCTCTTAACCTTTGAGCCGTCTCTCTAGCCCTGTCAGACCTTTTAATATGTTTCTGTTGAAAGACGGATCTTTCAAAGTATGAAAAGGAAATTTCCTTGTAAAAGGATTGTAGAGTTAAGAGCAACCCAGTTATATTCCCAACATCAACATAATAGCTCACAGCCATTTGTAACTCCAGTTCCAAGGATCTGACTCCCTCTTCTGGCTCTTCAGGCACCAAACACACACACAATGCACAGGCATAAATGCAGGCAACACACACCTGTTGTTTGGCTGTTTTTGGTTTTTGAGACAGTTTCTCTGTCCTGGAACTGGATCTGTAGATCAGGCTGGTTTCAAACTCATCCACCTGCCTCTGCCTGGGTTAAAGGCATATACCACCACCACTCAGATTTGTTTCTTATTTCATTTATTTATTTATTGTTTGGTTTTTTGTTTGTTTGTTTTCTTTTTTTTTTTTGGTTTTTTGAGACAGGGTTTTTCTGTGGCTTTGGAAGCTGTCCTGGAACTAGCTGTTGTAGACAAGGCTGGCCTCGAACTCACAGAGATCTGCCTGCCTCTACCTCCCGAGTGCTGGGATCAAGGCGTGCCCCATCAACTGCCTGGCCTTGTTTTTTGTTTTGTTTTTTTTAAGGGGTGTGAAGGAGTTGGGCCCTGCTAAATATAAAACCAATATTTAAGTGGGAAAATTTCAGAATCACCAGTAGTGCCAGGGTTATATTTGTGCTGAGACTGTGGGATGTTTTCTCACTTTATTTACTAAAACATTTAACTTAATTTCACCTCAATCACTTGGAGCAGGGACAAGTCTTGCACGGACTAGAGTGGATAAGGGGCCAAATTAGCTGGAAGTTGTGGTTAATTGTATTCATTATTATTACTGTGCATGTATACAATGTGCATGACTGGGCACATGTGTGTCCTGGCTAATGTGTAGAAGTCAGAGGACAACTTTATGGAGGTAGTTCTCTTCTACTTTTACATGGTGTCCTGTTTTACCTTCTGTTGCTGTGATAAACACCAAGACCAAAACCAAACTGGAATGGAAAGGGTTTATTTGGCCTACACTCTTATATTACAATTCATCATTGAGGGAAGTCAGGGCAGGAACCTGGAGGCAGGAGCTGATGCAGAGGCCTTGGAGGATGCTGCTTACTGGCTTGGTCCCCATGACTTACTTGCTTCGCATGCTTCCTTATCTAACTCAGGTCCACCTGCACAAGGTTGGCATCACCCATAGTGGGCTGGGCCTTCCTACATCAATCATCAATCAAGAAAATGCCTTACAAGCATGCTTACACACCTATCTGATGGAGGCTATTCCTGATTGGTGGTTCTGCTTCCCAGATTACTCAACTTGATAACGACTAACCATCACAGAAGTCAGGAACTTAACGCTGCAGTCTGCAAGGCTAGTTTCTAAGTGGCTTGGGAAAGTAACAGTCAGATTCAAAAACTCATCCTTAACATGTCTTTACACTGTAGCCAGTCTGCTGTCGACTGTCTGGAGCAGGCAGCCTTTGGTAGTTGTTTGCTCTGACTAAGGAAATCTCTGGTCTTTTTTCCAGAAGACTATCAAGTGTTCCTTATTTTAGCTCCCTGGTCTTGTAGCTGTTTTGAGACAGACTCTGACTATCCTGTGGAACTCAATATGTAGACCAGGCTGGCCTCTTCCAAGCCGTTGGGATAAAGATGTGTGCCACCATACCTGGCCTTCTGTTTTTGTAGCCATTGTGAACTTGCCTGCCATCATGTGTTGGAGCTTACCTGCTCAACTTCATTTCAGGTTGGGCTGTTGGCACCTGGTTGTTTTTGTGGCTTCAGAGTTCCAGTTTATGGATGATTACAATGTATTAGTCGTTTTGTTTTGTTTTCTTGAGACTGGGTCTCCTTTCTATGGCTGGCCCAAGCTACTATCCATCTTGTTGTCCCCATCTCAGCCTGAGTCCTACCGTGTCTTGCTTCACTGCACTCTTGATGGCATTTCTTATTCTCGCCAGCCCTGGTGTGGTGGTGTGCCTATACTCTCAGCAGGGAAGTCAGTAGTTAGTAGTAGTCTAGGAGTTCAGTCTCAGCTGAGGCAGTATATATAAAAACTTGGTCTCAGAAAATAAAAAGAAGTACCCACCAAGATACTTGGGATGTTTTCTTGTCTCACACCTGGAGACTGGCTAGAGTCGTGGTGTTCAGCATATAGCTAGACTCTAGACCGAGGCTGTTACACTGGCTTAGCAAGGACGCACAGCCAGGCAGGGGGAGCAGGAGTGCAGAGGGCTGCTTCTACCCCTGTAGAAGCGCTTTTCCAGATTACAGGTAGGGTGCAGTGGGGGCAGTGCAGCTTCCGCCTGTGACTCACCTTCCAGGCCCAAGAGGAAGCAGGCCTTGTGTGAACCACACCATGGTACAGTTGAGGCACAGTGAGAAACTGTCAGTGTAAGGACTCTGACTACACCAGCAGCTTCTAGAAGCCGAAGGCTGTTCCTAAGCCAGCTCAGAGGTTATCAGTCTCAGAGCTGCTGTGGTGACTGACTCCTTTCCATGGCCTTACTTGCTCTCTGCCCCCTCCCTGCCTGCTAAGAATGGGGCCCAGGACCACCGAATGCCATGGGCACCATGAGCTTCGTCTTCAGCCCTCCAAGATTTCCCTGCCTTCTAGCAAGTTACTTAACAGCGCCTGACTTGGGAAGTGTTTCCTGGGAAATCTGGGTAGCTTCCTAGAAAAGCCCAGAGCCGTGGCAGCTTTCATTTTCTGATTGTGAGATTGCTGTCCCTTTCGTCAGATGGGGATGGGGGTAATTGGGCCTGGCCGCTCTTGAAGCTTTCTCCATAAGCAGGAGTGAGGGTCTTCAGCAGCCTGCCAGCCCTGTCATGAGTAGGGCACTGTCCTCTGGTTCAGTGGGATGTGAGGAGGCTCTACCCAAAAGCGTACTTCGAAAGGGTTCTTTACCAGAAGGGAGGGCTACAAGGTAAACCAGGCAGGCCAGTAGCAACACAGCTGGCTGTAGCTCGGGATCAAATCTGCAGGTCCACTTTGTTGGTGAGGGAAATTTCTGTGTGTGTGTGTGTGTGTGTGTGTGTGTGTGTGCGCGCGCGCGTACCTTTTTTCTACAAGGTGTTGTATGTAGCCAGTCTGGCATTTAGCTCGGTCCTTCTCTTCAGCATCTCAAGTGCCTGGCCTATGTGTTATTAAGTAAATTTTAAAATACTCTTTTCCAATACAGCTGTTATAGAAACACATTTCTGAGCCTTTTGTAAAGGATGTTTTACCTTCTTCAGGCCCCTCCTCTGCAGTGTGTACACTGAAGGCTGCTGGCCCCACAGTAGGGGATATTCTGGAGTCTCCAGAAAGCCTGGCTTGAGCAGCTTGTCTTTTGGCTTCCTGGGCACCTACCTCATTTTGAGCACACCAGCGGTGTTACAGCTGACACCAAGGTGACCTGGTGAGAACTGGTAGCGTGGCTCCCAGGCTAGGCTTCCAGCAGGCCTGCCCACACCTCACCACCATGCCCGTTATTTTTTGGTCTATTTTTTCCACGAAGCTTGATCTTCTAGTCTCTACTGACATGAGCTTGGGAACACTGCCCTCCCTCAACTAGCAGCCTGTGTCTCCTGTCTCTGCTTCCGCAGCACTCAGCCTGCACTTGGAAGGTTATGTCAGTGGGACTTGTCCCTGTCCTTTATAAAAGACCTTAATAAGAGCTGCACTCTGGGGAGCCTGAATAAAACGGAACTGAGTAGTTTATACTCCACACAGGCATTTACAAGCAGCATCAGCGTTTTGTTACTACAAAGGCAGTTATATAATGTGTCCCCAGCAGAAGCGTTGGGAAGTGCAGAGCTGAAGGAAAATGCCACATGATGGCCTAGATTCCACTAGCCCGCTACAGGCATCACCAGCTTTTAAACTTTTTGCCCCTTTATATATTGAGCTTATCCCCACCTACCGCCCACCCTCTTTTTTTTTAACCCTTCTGTGAGTCCCCCTTATCCTAGATAGTTCAGTACTTCCATGGATCACCAGTCTTAGCACACTAGTTTATGTGAGATCCTGTATATGGGAATTTTTAAAGAATATTGTGTGTCCTGGTTGGTTGGTTGGTTGGTTGGTTGGTTGGTTGGTTGGTTGGTTGGTTGGGTTTTGTTTTGGGTTTTTTGTCGGTCTTTGGTTTTTTAGAGTTACATAGAAGAGGGGTCTTGAGAATGCCTCTATCAGATTGGTCTGTAGGCAGAGCCTGCTGTTGATTCTTCTTAATTAGTAACTGATGTGGGAGGGACAGTCCAGTTCACCATGGGCAGTAAAAGAAAGCAAGCTGAGCAGGGCAGTCGGCAGCATCCACGCCTTGATTTTTTTCCTTCAGTGATGGACTGTGACCTGAGAATTGAAAGCAGGGGTAAACTTTCTTCCTTATAATGTTTTTGGCCATGATGCTCATCTTAGGAGTAGAAACCTTAAAAGCATTGTGACAAAGTGAATCTAATAGCAGGCTTTGCCAGGGTGCCTGTGTCACAGTCTCTGCTTCCTGCAGTTTTGGTACAGAGTTGTGTAAGCAATCTCCAGAGCTCTTACTGTGAGAGGGAATACTGTGCTGAACTCCTGTCTCCCCCCTTAACTGCTGCCCCTCTGATTTCTGCCTGGGTGAATTTAACTGTTCAAAGTACCTCACACGTATTTGTTATGATGGCTTCTTTGGCTTAGCACAATGTCCTTAAGGCTCCTTCATGTTCATGTAGTTTTGAGTTAGAAATGTTTTCCTTTTTAAGGCTGAATAATATTCCATTATATGTACATACTACTATTGTGGGTTTTGTGCATGGATTTTTATTATTCTTTGTTTTGTTTCTTTTGGGTATTTGCGTTGTTTGTTTGCTTTTTGGTTTTTTGAGACAGGGTTTCTCTGTGTAGCTTTGGAGCTTGTTCTGGAACTCACAGAAATACGCCTGCCTCTGTCTCCCAAATGCTGGGATTAAAAGCATGTGCCACCACTACCTGGCCCAGATTTGTTATTTAGCTAAGGCTGAGCTTGGTTTTCTGAACCTCCTGGCTCTCCTGAGTGCCAAGCCTATAGGCATATAATATACCACTGCATCTAGTTTATTCTATCCTGACAATGAAACTCATGGCTTAGCACATGCTAGGCAAGCACCCTACCAGCAAAGCAAAATTCCTATCCTCCTGAGAGTGCTAGGATTTCAGGCTTATGCCACCGTGCCCAGCATCCCTTATGCCTTTTGATGCCACAGTGTCTTCTTTGGGGCTCATGATGAAACAGGGTGGTGTCATCTCTACACTTACAGGTGCAACAGCAAGGGTAGGTAGGGAAAAGGACTTTGTTACTTGGCCTGAGCCCAGAACTTTTTTCCTGCAATTAAGTCATCTCTTTTAACAGCTCTGGGAGAATGGGGAGAGTGGGTTTTCTGACATGTTTTCCCAATTATGAAACTCATATCTTACATATTTAACACAAATCAAGAGCTTTCCATATAGAAGGGTTTTGAAATATTTTATGTGTATGAATGTTTACTTGCATGTATGTCTACACACCACATGCATACAGTGAGACAGGTTGTTAGCTGAGGTGTGGGTGCTGGGAACAGAGGCTGGGTCCTCTACAAAAGTACCAAGTGCTCATAACCACTGAACCATTTCTCTAGCCCCAACATAAAAACTTTTTGAGATCTTTTTCTTCCAGAAAGCTAGTCTTGGGTCATTGTGATGCTTGTAAAAGTCACGTTTGGAATCTAGGGAGAACATGCAGTGTGGGTGGGGCTGTATGTGTCGTGCTGAGAGTGCTGCCTTCCCCACGGTGACCAGCTGCTCTGTGCTCGTCTCCCGCAGGTATTTTATGCATGGCGTGTGTCGCGAAGGCAGCCAGTGCCTGTTCTCACATGACCTGGCCAACAGCAAGCCATCCACCATCTGCAAGTACTACCAGAAGGGCTACTGTGCCTACGGTGCACGCTGCAGGCAAGGCTGCCACGACTGTGGCTACTGGAGTGAAGTTGTATGTGGAGAATAGGGGTTGTGTTTAGTTTTGTTGACGGTTTTATGCCACCCAGGCTGACTTCAAAGTTGCTATGTAGCCAAGGCTGGCTTTGAACTTCTGTTCTCTTGCCTCTACCCCCAGTGGTGGGAATACAGGTGTATGGCATATACCCTGAGCATGGGTCTTGATGAAGATTTTCAACTTAGAGTTGTACTTAGAATATTAGTGATTTGTGTCTTGCTTTCAAACCCCATATAACATATTCTAGATTTTCCTTGCCACCAGTCCATCCCCTCGCTTCGTGGTGTGTGTGTGGTGTGTGTGTGGTGTGTGTGTGGTGTGTGTGTGGTGTGTGGTGGTGTGTGTGGTGGTGTGTGTGGTGTTGTGTGTGGTGTTGTGTGTGGTGTGTGTGTGGTGTGTGTGTGGTGTGTGTGGTGTGTGTGTGTGGTGTGTGTGTGTGGTGTGTGGTGTGTGTGTGTGGTGTGTGTGTGTGGTGTGTGTGTGTGGTGTGTGTGTGTGGTGTGTGGTGTGTGTGGTGGTGTGTGTGGTGGTGTGTGTGGTGTGTGTGTGTGGTGTGTGTGTGTGGTGTGTGTGTGGTGTGTGTGGTGTGTGTGGTGTGTGTGTGTGGTGTGTGTGTGTGGTGTGTGTGTATGAGTGAAAAGGTGGTAATGCCATTTATTTTAAAGCCATTTGCAGTTCATGCTTGAGTGACTTCTGGCGGGGAGGCTAATGGCATTCGTGTACACACAGCCCTGTTGCTCCAGGCTGGACAACAGTGTGAGCCTCTCCCTTAGGAGAGCAGAGCCATCTAGTCCTTGCTGCCTGGCGGAGCTCTAAAGATAGAGCTAGCTACCTGCTTTTCCCCAGCCTGTCTACCCACCCTGATCAGTGTGTCCTGGAGATTCCTACCCAGAGAGCCAGGACACTTGGTGGCATAGGTGTCGAGGGCCTTCTTAATTGGGTGGATTCCTGTCAGTCCTACTGGGACACTTGGGTGTGGGTGTGGGTAAAGGTAGTGGTGGGTGTAGGTTACCCCAATAGCCTTTTCTAGTTGAGAGTATAGGGACGGGCCCTTGCCCACCTCAGTGGGTGCAGCCGTCGGCCGCTGGGAGGACAGGTAGTGCGTGTGGGTGTGTGTGCAGGTTTGGGGCCTGCATGGCTATGATATATTGTTGTGTTTTGTTCAGATATGATCACACAAAGCCCCCAGCTGCAGCAAGTGGAGCGGTGGGCCCTGCACCCCACTCTTTGCCATCCTCGGGCTTGCCTAGTCCTCACCTTTCCCCCGACATTGCCACATCTGTTATGAGGACACCGGGGAAGCGAGAAAAGAAGACGCTGGTGCTCAGAGACCGAAGTGAGTGACTGCAGCCGCCGCTACCACTGGGGAAGCAGCATGCAGGGCTTAGTGCGGCTTTCAGGGAACCCTGACACCCCAGAGCTGTTCTGAAAACAGGCTGCAGAGGTTCGGGGAGTATCTGTCTCCACAGCTAGGCTGAGCTCCACTCTGAGTCCAAGCAAAGCGTCCGAGTGGTCTTTTGTCACCTTGAAGTTGCCTCTTAGAAGGTCACCCACTGATGAGAAGCCCCAGGCTGCTCATTCTGAAGCTAGATGGAGTTTTCTTGTTATGTCTTTTTAGTTTTTTGTTTTTTTGAGTTAGTTTATCTGTGTCTCAGACTTGCCTCTCCTGGAACTCACCCTGTAGACCAGGCTGGCCTGGAACTCATAGAGATCCACCTGCCTCTGCCTCCCAAGTGCTGGGATTAAAGGCGTGTTCCACCACTGCCTGACAAAGCTGGGTGTTCTAATGGAGGGGACAGGTCACTTTCTCCTTGTTTGGTACCATGTCCTCTTGTGACTGCTTTGGGGATTTGAGGAGCATCTTCAGACACAGGGCAAGGAAGGCTTTTGTGAGAAAGAAGTTATCAAGTGGTAAAGCCTTTTGTGTTGCTGGATCTCAGGAAGATCTCCTAGCTCTTGGGCTTGTTCCGTGTGGGATTTCATGTCTTAGGGAGGTTTTAGCTTTAAATGGTCTGTATGTTGACATCTTTGTGTTCTGTATAAAAATACCCCATTCTCTTCTGTTCTGCACCTGCACTTGACCGCCTGGGCCATCTCCCTGCCTCTGCACTGTTGTTCTGGCCTGCTTTTCTTGAGCTCTTCCTAATTTAGGCTAGTAGCCCTCATGAAAGATGAGCCCATTCTCATGTCTGTTTCTTGTGTGTACATTTTGTGTTGAGATCTCACTGGCCTGGCTGAAGACAAGACTCTGCCAAGCACAGCGAATAATCCAGGTGGTTGCAGTGACCCTCACACCAGCCCGGAGATGAAGCCCCACTCCTACCTAGATGCCATCAGGAGTGGCCTGGACAACTTGGAGGCCAGCAGCTCCTATAGCAACGAGCAGCAATTATGCCCCTACGCTGCTGCTGGGGAGTGCCGGTTTGGAGATGCCTGTGTCTACCTGCATGGGGACATGTGTGAGATCTGTAGGCTTCAAGTCCTGCACCCCTTTGACCCAGAACAAAGGAAGGCTCATGAGAAGGTAACTTAACCCTTGACATGCACTCCTATTAAGAAACCTGAATGTACCAGGGACAGAGTCTGGAGTCTCACAGCTGGCTTTCTGCCAGGAATGCCTATGTCGTGTACCTGGTTTATTTTTACTCTATTTTCAAGTTCTTTCCTGTTGCCATTTTATCAGTTTTTGATTATTCAGAACAAAGAAGAATAAGAAGTATTAGAAATGCAAAGTTCAGGCCTGGAAAGATGGCTCACCAATTAAGACTACTTGCTGCTCTTGCAGAGGACCAGTGTTCACTCCCTAGCACCCACTTTGGGTAGCTCTATGCAACCTCCTGTAATTCCAGCTCCAGAGGGTCTGACAATCTCTTCTCACTTCCACAGGAACTTCATGCATGCACACACACGCACACACACACATGCACAAATAATAGTGATAAAATAAATCAAGCTTTAAGAACTGCAAAGTAATGCTGGAGAGGTAGCTCAGTGGTTAAGAACATTGTTTGCTCTTCAAGAGGACCCTGGTTCAATTCCCAGCACCCACATAGCAGCTCACAACTGTCTGTAACTCCAGTTCCAGGGGATCCACCACCCTGACACAGACATAAGTGCAGGCAAGACACCAATGCAGATAAAATAAAAATAAATTAGGGGCTGGAGAGATTGCTCAGCAGTTAAAAGCAGAGGCTGATCTTCCAGAGATCCTGAGTTCAGTTCCCAGCAACCACATGATGGCTCACAACTGTCTGTCATGAGATTTGGTGCCCTCTTCTGACCTGCAGACATACATGGATGCAGACAGCTATATACATAATAAGTAAATCTTTTAAAATAAAAATTTAAAATATCAAAATAAATCATTTTTTAAAAAGAAGCTTCAATGCATTCATTTCACAGAACATTGAGTAGATCTTCGAGAAAACTAATGAATAAAAGAAATGCAAAGTAAAGAACTTCTACTCAGAAGTACATGTACCTGTGCCTGCCCTCTGTACCTCATGTACGCTCAGATTCTCACAGACATCTTACCTCCCTAGGTTTACACATCCTGGGTTGGAAATTTTGAAAAAAACTTTATTATGGGCTTTTCTTTAAATTTTATGTGCGTGTGTATGTGTGTTTTTGTGTGGTGAGCGCACACTTGTGAGTTCCTGTAGAGATGAGAGAGGTGTAGACTGGTCAAGCTGGAGTTATAGGCAGTTGTAAGCTCTCTGATGAGGGTACTGGGACCCAAATGCAAGTCCTTTGGAAGAGCAACAAGAGCTCATAACTGCTGTCTAGTCCCTCTTATCAGGGATTCTTGGGAGCCAAGTGTTGAAAGGTTATGAATGTCCTTGTGTGTGCAGGCTATGCCTCATATTAGGCTGCCCTCATTCCAGGGTTATGAAGATGGGTTAGAGAAAAGAAAAATCTCAGGGTTACAGTGCTAGAGGCCAGGTCACCTCCTCTAAGAACTTGGTAATTACATGGGATAAAATGGTCGTGGCCTCCCTTGACAGAGAAGACCTGTGTCCTGGAGGACTGCTAATGGGCATGCCAGCAGACAGCATTCCTGGTAGTTCAGCCACTGTGAGGCAGTGGGGTAGCAAGCTGTGGAACTCAGGTTGGGTCTGCTCTTTATCCACGTGCATAGAGCACTGTTTGTTGTGTGCAGCTCAGAGCAGGGGCCTGGGTCTTCTCATCTACGTTCACTTGGATTCACTCAGCTCAGTCATATTTCCTGTGTTGATGTGGCGTGGAATAGGCATGATATCCAGAAAAAAACAGAGACCTGTGGCCCAGTGCTCATAAATACCAAAACTCCCCAGTGATCTAAGTGTTCTAGAACTCCATAGCTGTTAAGCTGGTAGTGACCATACCTACTAGGGGACCTAGGACAAGGACAAGGTGGTTTGAGGTCTACTTTTTTGGTCAGATCTTATGCCCTGAATTCAGGAATTGTAGGTACTGTTCTTAACAGCTATTGTGACTATGTGACTGAACTACTCCTGGGGTCTTGGCCAAAGACAACCTAACATTTCCCTCCTGTCATCCTCAGATGTGTATGTCAACATTTGAACATGAGATGGAAAAGGCTTTTGCCTTCCAAGCAAGTCAGGACAAAGTGTGCAGCATCTGTATGGAGGTGATCTTAGAGAAGGCATCTGCATCTGAGAGGAGGTTTGGCATTCTCTCCAGCTGCAGTCACACCTACTGCCTGTCCTGCATCCGCCAGTGGAGATGCGCCAAGCAGTTTGAAAACCCCATCATAAAGTAAGTGCAGCTGGGCTTCTCTGTAGGCATGGGAGCTGCTGCTCTCCAGAGCTCGGACTCCCTGCTGTGTGAGCTTGCACAAGTCATCCTTCCTAGGCCTACCTTCCTGTCTTAGTGGCAGCCTCTCCCATCTCTGCATGTTGGGGACTTTACAAAACTGTCAGTTGTTGCTGGCTAGGTTCTGTCTCACAGACCTCTCTGAATCTAGGACAGTCATTGTGTCTGCCTTAGGCTAGCTGCCCTGTAACATTTTCCTGTTTGGGGTTTTTTTGTTGTTGTTTTTCCAGACAGGGTTTCTGTGTGTAGCTTTGGAGCTTATCTTGGCACTTAACTCCGTAGACCATGCTGGCCATGAACTCAGAGAGATCCCTCTGCCCCTCTACCTCCCAAGTGCTGGGATCAAAGGCATGCACCACCACTGCCCGGCATGTTTTGGGGTTTTTTTTAACCTTAATAAGGGATTGATACTTGCTTGGAATATGGCTCCTGTGCACTTCTACTGCCTGGTGCACATTGTTGAACTTGCAGCAGCTTCACCAGGAGAGATGAGTAGAGCTCTGCAGTGTCCAGTACTATTCAGAGTTAGTTGCTCAGCTGACATGCAGTCTAGTTTTAGAAACTTCATCATCCCCCAAGCCTGTACTGGCACCTGCCCATTGCTGTTGTCTTCTTTTAGACAGCCTCCAACCTAGGTTCTTTCTCTACAAATACCTTACTGTCCCCATCATTATGCAAGGCCTTTGCCTTAGCAAATGTTCCCAGGGCCACTTCTGATGAAAATGGTGTATGGGTGAAGAGTACTCTGAGAACAGCTTGTAATCTGCTCTCCAGCTAGTGGGCACTCACATAAGTGTAGACCCCAGTAGTGTCATGGCAGTTCGGCCTCCAGTTGAAGCTGTTTACTAAGGATTCCAGTTTCTTCACATCCTCTCCAATGCTTGCCTTTATTTCTAAACTCAGCTGTCCCGGGGGTAAAGTGTATCTGACTGTCATCTTGCTTCTGTAGTCACTGAAGATAATGATCATCATTTTGTATGCTTACTGGCTGTCCTGGATGAATGCTTAGATCTGCCTCTTGCTGGGTTGAACCTTTTCTGCAGCACAAGCTGCTCTTAGAGAATGGTGATTGTCTCTGGCCATACATTTGAGCAAGGGGTTTCAGAGTGGAATGTGCAAAGGATTCATGATATATTTTCTCCCTTACAAACCTGATTTGTTTGTTGTTCTCCAGGTCTTGTCCAGAGTGTCGTGTGATATCAGAGTTTGTAATTCCAAGTGTGTACTGGGTAGAAGACCAAAATAAAAAGAATGAATTGATTGAAGCTTTCAAACAGGGAATGGGGTAAGTACCTTCATTTCATAGGGGATCCCGGTTCCTGCCTGGCTGGGTGTGGTTTGGTGTGTCATTTGGACCTGGTGGATGGATCTGAGAGCTTCTTGCTCCTGTCAGGCACGTTGCTGGGCTCTGGGCTGCAAAGCTGAGTGAAGCCTTGAGGAAGCAGATGAGTTCTAAGTTGAGCCCTGGGAACTGGTGCTGAGGTTAACGCTGCATCTCTGATTTTCCATGCATTTAACAGGGGCATGTTGGGGATCTGCTGTCTCATAGGCCTTGGCCATTGCATCACTCAAAAAAGCTGACAGTGAGTTGCAAGATGAGTTCTGGCCTCCACATGCTTTCCATGACACTTAACACATTGTGTCACCTAGTCTAGCCTCAGCCTTCCGCCTCAGCCACCCTAGTGTTAGGATTACAGACATGTACAACCACACCTAGCATCTTTTTAAAAGAAATAGTTTTCTAGGAATTTCTTTCTCACAGAATATTCCTATTGCCTTGCATCTATCTGTCCTTTGCATCCCTGTCATTTGTACTATAAATACTATGTGTTTTATGTACTTTATTACAAAACCCACAAGGCAACATCAGATTTGTCATCTAAAACTCACTTTTTGTTTTTTATTGAGACAGGCTCTCACTGTGTAGCCCTGGCTGACCTGCCTATGATACCCAAGTACTACAATCAAAGACTTACACACTACCATGCCTGGCCAAAAATCACCCCCCCCCCTTTTGTTTCGAAAATTTTATATTTATCTAGTTACTGTACCTTAAAGGTACCCATTTTACCTTTTTTCCCTCCTGTCATACAATTGTCCATCCACATGAGGGCAGATGCAGCAAGAAAGAGCTGCTGGGCTGGTTAAAGTCACCTCAATGCGGTTGATCTTGCCTGGCTGTGTCCCTTTGGTGGATGTTCTTGAGCAATCTTCAGAACATGAGCTTCTGCCAAGTGCCACCATCAGAGAGATGAGTGACTGTCTCTCAAAATGGGACAGGGCAGTGCGGTGGCAGATTTCTTCATTAGTGACCTAAGCCAGAACAGAGAAAGCACTTGGGTCTGTCTACCATGGGTGTGAGAAGAAAACCACGTGGACCCCTAAATACCCTTTGTAGGCAGCACAGCTCCACTGTGGTCCTTTGAAGAGGCTGGGGAGTTACTGGTAGAGATAGGAGGGTGTCAGGAAAGACCTGACTGGCAGGCAGGCAACAAAGGGTGATTGATACCCTGGTAATGGGATGGTTTGAGTGTTGTTTAGATGGATGTGAGCTGAGAACAGGCAGTGAAGTGGCCAAGCTGGAGCTATTGACTTTGGTGGGTGATAGGTTGGGCTAGAGGAGAGGAAGGCCTTGTAAGCATGGGGCTTAGAGAAAGCAGGGGTATTTGTTGTTTGGTTTTGTTGTTTGAGATAGGGTTTCTCTATGTAGACCAAGTTGGCCTCAAACTCACAAAGATGTGCCTGCTTCTGCCTCCCGATTGCTGGAATTAAAGGAGTGCGCCAGCGTCACCTGGTGGGGTTGTTTGGTATGGGGTCCTGCTTTATAGCTCTGACTAGACTAGAACTTGGCTAGCCTCAAACTCATGGAGACTTTTCTGCCTCTGCTTCCTAAAGTTTGAGGTTACAGGTGTAGGCTACCATGTACAATGAGAAGGCAGTTCTGAAGCACCTAAGGGTGAGGCGCAACTAAAGACCTGAGAGTTTACTGTCTAAGCTATTTAAAAAAAAAAAAAAAAAAAAAAAAAAAAAATTCCCCCAACAGTGGAGAAGGGCCAAAGGTACAAGGAAGAATTAAGCTAGGCTCTAAAAGTAGAAGGCATTTGTAACTTGAGGCATCTAAGACCTGCTTTGCCAGGCTGCCCTCTCACTGACTAGGAGGAAAGGAAACTAACCCACTTGCTTTGGAGACTTGAGCAGAACAAGAGAACCAGCTTCAGACCCTGGT
The DNA here is from genome assembly GCF_943737965.1 of Phodopus roborovskii. Lineage (NCBI taxonomy): Eukaryota > Metazoa > Chordata > Mammalia > Rodentia > Cricetidae > Phodopus > Phodopus roborovskii. The sequence goes on from NW_026126578.1 coordinate 8,045,899, forward strand.
GCCCGGAGCGCCCAAAGCCTTGCTGGGCCCTTGTGCGGAGGCACTGGAGTTGTTGCGATTGGGGTGGGCTGCCCCTGCCTCTGCACACTCAGCCTTCACCAAGTACATCCAGCAGCTTTGTGCAGCTTGGAAATCAGAATGCCACTGTGACTTCAGTAAGTCACTTCACTTCTCCCACCTGGGATGCCCCAGTTTAACAGGTGGGGCTGCAGTAAGACTGTAGCCGTACTTCATAGTTCCACCAGCCCCCGACCTGTGTGTGTCTGTCTGATCTAATCTCTGTAGTGTGTGCTTTTCAGGAAAAAGGCATGCAAATACTTTGAGCAAGGTAAGGGGACCTGTCCCTTTGGAAGCAAGTGCCTTTACCGCCATGCTTACCCAGATGGACGGCTGGCAGAGCCAGAGAAACCACGGAAGCAGCTGAGTTCTGAAGGCACTGTGAGGGTAAGCTGCATAGGGATGCTGTGGGGATTCCCCTCCTAATAGCTTTGGCAGCAGAGCATTGGGATCAAGAAAAGCAAAGCAAGCTGACTCAGGGTCTGGTGCTATTTTCGCTGACCCAGGTGTGCTATTTGGCTGTTTTTACAGTTCTTTAATTCAGTGCGGCTTTGGGATTTTATCGAGAACCGAGAAACCCAGCAGGTCAGCAACACGGATGATGTTGATGTAACAGAGCTTGGAGACCTCTTCATGCACCTTTCTGGAGTAGAATCATCAGAACGCTAGACAGTGCTGACACCTTCACTTTGGGCTCTGCAGTCACAACTTTACAAGGCAGGGTGTGGAAGCCTCTGTCACTGACCCAAGGTGGCATGGTACCTGGATGGGAGTATGGCAGCAAATCCCCTTGGTCTCTTCATGCTTCACTTTCACAGCCCTGGTGAAGGGAAAGGCATAAGATAACCAAGTCCATGGAATCACTACATTTAGAGTTGAGCTCTTAGTTGTATCTCCAGCCCCATTACCGGGAACCAGCTATGTGGTCCAGCTGTTTTAACTGATTGCTTTTAAATGAAACCCAACTGCCATCATTCTTGTGACTTTCTTCCTTAAGCAACAGTAAACTTGAGCTGCTTACAAAGCAGCAGATCTGTTTTTCTTATCGAAGGCGTCGCCAGCCCTGTAGAGGGCTCCTCTGCAGTGTGTTGTGAGCCTTGGACTTTATGCAGCTCTGTAGTAACACATGGTCATGTTGGTGTTGCACTATAACATAGAGTCTTAATGCTCTGAGGATGGTCAGGTTAGATTAGTCAGCAGGTATGTGCAGTTGACAGGTAAAAAGGTGGGTCCTATGTGTAAAGGTCTTCAGGGAAACTCCATGGTCCTGACCCAACAGTCACTCATCTGAGGAGATGTGAGGCCAAGACAGCTGGATTGTAAATTAGTGTGTATAACCTTATAAGTCAGAGCAAATTTGTTCTAAACCTGAATTTATTTTTGTAAAAAGCTCTGTAGATATCAAATATTTTATAAATGCACTGCATTGGGAGTATCTCCTGTGTGCTTTCTGCTTGGCTGTTCGTGTAACTGCAGAGAAAGCTCACACAGCACAGACTCTCCTGGAATTGTACACAAGAAACCAAACAAGTAGGATGTCTGCTGAGAGTTCAATACTACTTTTGAAGGAGTCAGTAGCCATTAAACCTAAATTTAATTTATTTTATTAAAATAACATAATTGAGGAACCATCAGATAACTGTATCTTGTCAGGCGCAATAAAAACAAAATTAAAACCCAAAATCATTAAGAAAACCTGTATTCCTGGCTTTCTTACAGACAAGGATGTGGCTAGAGATAGGCTGGGCTGTAGCCCACCCCATAGGGGCAGCTCCTGGAAGACAGATTCAGCGTGTGGGAGGCTGCCCAAAGGTGGAGCACCGCGCTTGGAAAGCCATCCACACGGGACACCTTAGACACAGTAAGAGGAGGGTGTGTCCACAAAGTCAGGTTCTGTAGTACCAAAGCAGGCTTCCCCAGGTGGCCAGGACTCGTGTGCAAAACTGGCACTGCACCAGTCAGTCTGTGCCTGCAGCAGATAGGCTCAGAGCCAAGTTCCTGGCTGCACACCCCTGCAGCAGCCAGAGTGCCAGCCACTTTGACTTCTCTCCAAGGCCATTTTCTTGCCCTAAAAATACTCAGCTGACTTGTACGCCTCTGGAGAAGAACAGGCTAGCATGGTGGACAGACATCTTCCTTTTCATTTTCCAGGGCAGGCAGGAGGGGTAGAAAAGAAGGCAATATGAAGTTAAGGCCCTGTGAGTAGTCTAGGTCCTTAGCAGCAGCTTCTCTGAAAACATGCATTCTGCCCCCAAGGAAACAGTGGTGCCTGCTGACTCTCTTCTTCCTCCCCTAAGAACAGCTCCATCATCAGCTAGAAGACCGGTAGCCTCGGGGATGTGGTCAGTGTGCAAGCGTTGATGTCCTCAGTGTGGGCCGCCCGATGTAGAGAGGGCTCAGAGGCGCTTCTGTTGATTTTCGGCAGAGAGTGCTGAAGCAGCTCGATGGACGACAGGATCTGAAACAAGGCCCCATGTGGTCTTAAGTCAGGGACTTAACTTGTATCTCCCCAGCCATACCTTTCAGTCAGGTGTCCAAGCATACAGATTGCTCTCTGTACTCATAAGCACTTAGGGAGCACAGAAGGTCCTTTCCCCACAGAAACCCTAACCTGCCACATTTGCATCCCCAGAATGTAATCCTATTTGAGCTACTGAGCTCCATCTAACCTGGGGAAACAGTGGCCTCTCTTCTTTTACTTTCTTCACACAGTCAGCCACCAATCTCTTCATTGCCTTGGGGCAGTTCTTGTAGAGCCTGCTAAGATCTGGGGAAGCATATCCACGGCCCACCATGAAGATGATCTAAAGAAGGGAAAGGTTGAGCAAAGGAGTTCGTGAACAACAGAACACTGGGACTAACTAGCCCCTTGCTGCTTTGCCAGGCCCCATGCAGATCACCTGATCTCGGTTGTTGATGTGCGAGTAGGGAAGCTCCCCAGTCATCAGCTCATACAGCACAATGCCATAGGAGTAGACATCAGACTGGAAGCTAAACGGGTTGTTATCCTGCATTCGGATTACTTCTGGGGCCTATGAGGACAAAGTATGTTAGTCCCTGGGTGAGAGGCTCCAGAGATATCCAGGAGCCAGGCTATTCCAACTAGCATGGAAAGTGAGTGGGTGTTCCAGTCCTTAGCCCAGGGTAGCTCTTCCCCAAGACTCATTTGCCTTAAGCTGACACCAGGGATCAACCAGACTCCCAAAACTGCAGAAAGGCTGTCAAGTTTGCCCCCAGCTCTATGTAGGGCCAGCTTCCTCACCATCCACAGCACGGAGCCGGTGGGCTGTTCAACCTGCTGAGAACCACTCCAGCGTGACTTCACTGTTGCCAAACCAAAATCTCCAATTTTCACTGTGAGGCCTTCATGGAGAAATATATCTCAATGCTAGTTAAGGAGACTGACTAGCTCAACGTTCATTACAATGTTTTCTACCTCATCTGTCCCAGACTGCTCATCCCCACCTGCCTACATGCAGCACTCAAGAGAGCAATAAACAGTGGCAGCCTCACTACTGAATGTTTTCTTTTAAAACCTCACTTCTAGGTAATGGCAACTTCAGTCTGACTTGTGACCTGCTGGTCCATGGGAACTTGTGGAGGCCAGGTGATTAGGTGGCTGAAGTCCAAGCTCACCCTGTGGTTTATTTCCCCAGTCCCAGAATATATAATTCGTATAGCTCTACTATCCCAATTGCCAGAATTCAAACAATGGTTCCCTGACTGTGCAGTGAGGGCGGTTATGGTTGGAAAGACTACATGGAAGCCTTTAGCCTCTGCCAGGGAAATAGCCCAAAACAGTGTCACATCCCTGGCAGCCACCATTAAGATTTGAAAGATGCAGGGGGATGGTTCACACCACATCTTCCTTTAATGCTCTTATCAGGCCAGTGCAGAAGACAGATGGACCTGAAGAATGACAGCTGACTATCAAATGCCACCCCATTAGAGCTACTCTACCAGATGTGCTGTCCTTACATGGCATGTAGCTACTGATCTAGCACCCCCCCCCTTTTTTTTTTTAGTACCATAAGACCACCAGAAACAATTTGCTTTCAGTTGGCAAGGCCAGCAACATATTTTTATAGTTTTACCTCAAGGATATTTTAACTCTTGCCCTGTGTCATATTCAGTGTGAAGGGATCTTCATCACATGTGTCTTCCACAAAATATCACATTGATCTACTTATGTGGATGACATGATGCTTGGACCAAGAGACAGCAACCACCTTGGACTTGTTGGTAACATATATGCATCAGAGGATGGGAAATACATCCAAATTCTTGAAAAGCTGACCTTGTTTACTTTCCCAACTGTATGTACAGCAATGGATGAGACATAAATGCTATATAAACTCAAGCTAACTAATAATTTAACCAGCCTGAGTTCAAATTCATTCCAAGCTTGTATCCCAACTCTGAAACTGTTGGAGGGAAAAAAAGCTTAAAGAACTTTCATAGTCACAGTCACTGCAGCCCTGTTTGGCTTAACTAACTCCATTCTTGTTTTCCTTTTAAAAAGCTCTCCCCTGGCACCGTGAATTGTATTTGAAAAAGGCCTCTTGGGTCCCTAAGCTGAGAATTCAATAATACCAAAGGATACTGTTGGATTTCATGTCTCTGTGGATGATATTCTTTGCATGCAAATAGCTGTGAAAGAGAAGAATCAATTAATTGTTTGAGGCTACAGCTAATAAGGGCCTGTCACCTATACAAAGGCTACAAACAAGTGTAAATGGGCTGACATCAAACATGAATTTCACTAAAAAGTAACTGACCGCCTCACTGGCCACCACTACCCAGCTTCAAAAGAAAGAATTCTTACGGTATGTGAATCATAGATACCTCAATGTTAAAGTTGGTTTGTATCATTTTTTGAGATGGGTTCTCTGTGTAACCGTGGCTAGTGGAACTTGCTCTGTAGATCAAGCTAGCCTCAAACTTAAGAGATCCACCTGCCTCTGCACACCATGCCCCACTCCAAAGGCCCTGAGTGCTGAGATTAAAGGCATATGCCACCACCACCTGACTTCATATGAACTTCAAAACAGAACACAACTGTAGCACTTATAGAAGCTACAGGAGGGAGCAAACTACAGAATTCCTGTACCCTCACCCTAAGGGCACTTGGGAAGCAAAGCTCAAGAGCACTGCCTGGTGCTGGCCAGGATGGAACCTTGTCACTCAGTACCATGTCCAACAGAGACCCAGAGGACCCAGGAGCTAAAAAACAGTCTTTTAAAGAAAAAGAAAGTGGATGATCCAAGTTGACAAAGGGCCGGAAAGCTGGTTAAGAGCATGTACTGCTCTTGCAGAAGACCCAGTTTTGATTCCCAGCACCCACACACATCAGGCAGCTCACAACTGACTCAAGCCTCAGGACCGCCCAATTCCTGAATACTGACTTGTGCATGTATCTACACATAGACACACACAAATATAATCTAAAATACACACATACACTTTTTTAAGTTGACAAAATCACCAATGGGCAGAGGATGTTCCTGCTGCCTGGGCAGTGACTAGGTCTGGTCGATGAGGAACGGAAGCTTCAGAGTTCCCATGCATCAACATCCAATTTCAAAGAGCCTACCCAGGTGCCACTCAATCCAGCTCCCACAAGAGCAACTCATGGTTCAGGCTACAAGGACTCACCAAGCTGTCTACTTACTCCATTCCCTGAGCTGTCTGTCGGGCAATGTCAATTAGCTGGAACATTTGGAACTTGGTCTCCTGGACATGTAGGTGTTTATAGAGACTGCTGCCTTCACACCACTGGGTCACAATCGCCAGGTTGTCCTTTGTCATGTATCCCATGAACAGCAGGATATTAACATGCCTGGTTTTACTGGGGAAAGGAGAAGCGGGGAAAGAACAACCATGAGAGTCCACAGTTAGCTCAAGCCCACCCTTCATCCACCTCCACTGGCCTTGCTTACAGAGGATGCTGTCTGCATAGGACCCCTCATCTGTGGAATCCACCTCTGTTCAACTCACCCCCTACAAACCTAAGAGTAATTCAGTGACTTGAAAGCCAGTTCTCAGGCTCCAGAACAAAGCAGATTAGCTATAAATAGATGCCTGGAAATAAAGGTAAAAACAATCCCCCTACCACAAACCAAACCCCACACAGCTAGGCTATATTTGATTACAGAGATGAGGTGTGCCCATGCAAAGGGCTGTGTAGCTTCTAGCACATACGCTGGAAGGAAATAGAGTTCCTTCTTCCTTAGAGGAGTATCCCTCAGAACCCACAGCAGGTGCTGACCTGCACTGCCTGGCCCTACCCAACCCTGCTGCTCCAGGGGCTGGGCTCACCGCAAGACGGCCACCTCGTTCCTGAAGGCCTGAAGCTGCTCTGGTGTTGGGTCAACCACTTTTAGGATCTTTACTGCAACATCTCCTGCAAATTAATTTGTAGTTAGTTACACTCAGTTAAATAATCTTTATTTTTCATACACCTTAGGATTTTGTTTTGTTTGAGACAGGTTCTCACTGGGACACAGAACTCAACTAGAGTCAGCCAGTGAGTTCCTTTCTATCTCCGCAGCACTGAGATTACAAGACAGTACAACCACAGCAGAATTTTTATGTAAGTGCTAGTTGGGGACTGAACTCGGGTCCTCATTCTTGGATAGCAAACTCTTTTCACCAACTAAGCTTCCTCTGAGCTTTTCAAAAACCCTGATTCTTAGGAAGACAGGGAAGCACTTTTCAATGAACTTGTCTGCAGGTAGACCACGTCTGCTAACTAATATATAAAGTGGCTGAGAAGCTTCACTGCTATTCATACTCATACTGGGCCAAAAAAGCCTTCAACAAGCTTGTATCCACATGATGCTGAAGAACCTAGGTCCTTAGCCTGTAAGGATGAAGTCAACGCCAAGTGGCACACCAAGCCAAAATGATGAGGAAGCAGGCCCTTCATAAGCTGGGAGAGGGTCCTTTATCATTCAGAGCAATGGGAATACTGAACCCTTGCTGTGTCACAGCCTGTGTACACACCTGACTGTTAAAACTCTGCACAGAAGAAGTAGAGTTAGAGGTTAGTCTCATGTCCAAGACCACATTTTAGAAAAAAGAAAAAAGAAAAGAAAAACTTGCTGGAGCCAGGAAGGGCAGAGAGTTGAGGGTCCACACTACTGTCTCACTTGCAATACTAACAGCAACAAAGGCAGCAATCCAGGCAACCTCCCTACAGTTTCAGATACAGCCAGGAGTCAACAAGCTTTCAGGGATAGTCAGAAGTCACATTCAAATATGCTTTATGTAGATATATTAACAAGAGTAATAATAAACTACCTGAAACCCTTTAAGGACCTCTTAAGGACATGGTTTCCCTATGTAACCCTGGCTATCCTGAAACTCACTCTGTAGACCAGGCTGGCCTTGAGCAAAGATATCTGCCTGCCGGTGCCTCCCAAGTGCTGGGCTTAAAAGCGTGTACCACCACCATCTGGTTAGGACCTCAAATTTTCATAAGGCTGTCCACTCTGAAAACTGAGGCAGGAGCTTGGCCTAAGCCACATACCAAGAACCTGTCTCAAATAAGTCAAATTAACCAAGGCATCAATGATCAAAGTCTGAGTCAGCTGAGAGGCACCCTGGAGGTGGCTGATCCCTCAACCTGAGGAGTGTGGTCTTGAAATCTGTTTTAGAGACACCACTGGGAATGACAGGGTTCCCATGAAGTGCCAGTCTGACTCCTTGTGAGCTCTAGTTTATCATCTATTGCTGACCTGGAAACTGGCATCACCTAGCACCAAAGGCACAGGCTGCTAGAGAAGATGCAGCTCATCTGAGTAGAGAAGGTACAGTGCTACAGCCTCCTGTCCAGCACAGAGCAGCAAACACCTGCTCAGTGAAGAAGCATGTTCCATGAGCAGAGCTGACATCTGACTAAAGCATGCTCACTACTTTCTAAGCATCACTAGAACTTTATTATTCAAATTCAAGTAATGTAAGGCTAGAATGGTATGAAATTTCAAAAATGATTTGATTGCCAGATATGATCAAGGGCCCATAGAGGCCACTGTGAACCAAGAATCCCCTAGCCCTCTCCGCTAAAACTTGACCCCCAGAGTCCTGAAGCTAGAGATAGGCCCCAAACTCACCATGCCACTTGCCCTTGTACACAGTGCCAAAGGAGCCCGACCCAATCCGAGTGGACAGCATCACCTCACTGGCTTCTATTTCCCAGTAATAGCTTGAATCTCTCTGCCCACGAGGCCTCTGAAACAAGTGGAGATCATTCATAACCCATACATAGAATGCCAACAGCCAGCTGAGAGCAAAACTATCAAAGAGTCATCCTACCCCCACCTGTCCCTGCTTTCTCTAATAAAGATGGGCACTGTCACTGCAGCTACAAGTTTGTCTTTGAGGACATGCCAGATTACTGGGTTGTAGCCAAATAGCAATTTATAGACCGTGAACATGCCAGGGGACACTGCATTCATTTTCTTTCAGTATTTTTATTAGGTTCCGGCCCCAAAATATGTTAAGTACATTCTAATTTCCAAGAGTTTATCTTTACTAAGTCCTGAGGGGCAGCAGGTATTATCGGCCATACTCACAATTTTGTTTTTTTCCTGGGTCCCAGATCCTGGTGCCCGTTCTCTTTGTGCTGGCACAGGGGTTTTAGGCTGTGACCAGCCTGTTGGGCTCAGATTGTTGGGGCTGCTGGACAGGGCTGAAGGTGAGGCTTAATAGATAAGACAAACAGAATCCAAATGAAGATAAGCCAACAGAAGATCACAGCATAGAGAGAAAAAGCCCAATACTAATCACTAAATGGGGTAAAGTACCTGATTCACTGTGACTTCGAATTGCATCCTGAAACAGAAAACAAAAGCTTATCAGATACACTAAAAACGGATTTTTCTCTTGGGGGGGGGGGGGGGTTGTAGAAACAAAGCAGTTATTAACTCTCTAAAATATAAAGTATACTTCCATACTCCTAATTTCCTGGTATACCTAATGTCCAAAACATTTTTTAAGATTAATTTCTATTAAATCCTATGTAATGTGAGTCTACCTTTTCGTGGAAACCACATCATTTCTAAGAAAACAAAGCTTCAGCAAAGGCTATCAAAGTTACTGTCAACTGGCATCTCCTGCACAGACTCAGAATCCTGCGGCTCATTTTTACTTTAGTAAAAGTAAGGACAAATATGGATCAAAGCTGTATTTAACACAGGTAAGTACTACTTAAAACCTAAGTTACATGAACCCCAGAGCCTAAATCTTGTGTTTACATTTTAAAAACCACAAGGGCCGGAGGAGAGACTCAGTAAGGGTCACAGAGCAGTGAGTGGCAGAAATGGAACCACATATGGATCTCAGCTCCATTTGCACGATATACTACTTCAAACCTTAGTGATGTTCTCAAGACTACATTTTCTTATGTGACAAGCCAAATCTACTAGTCACAATAGACACTATTTCAAAAACTGTTCCAATCACAGGAACCAGACATTGTTTTTTGTTTGTTTGTTTTAAAGACTTTATTTTTGATGTGTATGTGTTAGAATGCAAGTGCCCACAAAGCCAAAGCTAAAAGACAGTGTGGGATCCCCTGAAGCTGAATTACAGGCAGTTATGGCCTTCCTGACATGGGTGCTTAGACTTGAACTTAGGTCCTCAAAAAGCAGCACGAACTCTAACTGCCAAAATATCTATATAGCCCTCCATGGAGAAATTTCTAAATTTTAATCTTTAAAATTTCCTTGAGGGTAGAATTTATAATGTAATATATGTTATATATAAATACAATATAAAACCATCTCGCTCCCCTCATCACTTCAGAAAGTGTCTTTCAAGAAAATCTTGGCAGTTTCTTTGTTTTTGGTTTTTCAAGATAGGGCTTCTCTGTGGCTTTGGAGGGTGTCCTTGAACTCACAGAGATCCGCCTGCCTCTGTGTCCCAAGTGCTGCAATTAATGGTATACGCCACCAACACCCAGCGCAGGGTTTTTTTTTTGGTAATTAAAAAATATATATTTATTTATTTATTATGTATACAGTGTTTTGTCTGCATGTATCCCTGCAGGCCAGAAGAGTGTGTCAGATCTCCTTACAGATGGTTGTGAGCCACCATGTGGTTGCTTGGAATTGAACTCAGGAGCTCTGGAAGAGCAGCCAGTGCTCTAATCTTAATTGCTGAACCATCTCTCCAGTGTCCTGCATTTTTCTTTGTATTACCACAGCAAACAAGATATTTGTTCCATGACTCTATTATTAGAGTGTTCCCACTCAATTTTAAGTCCCACCCCCATTATAACTATGGGTGTTTTGCTTGCATGTTGTGTGTGTGTGCATCACATTTGTACAGTGTGCCCTTGGAGGCCAGAAGAGAATGTTACATCTTCTGGAATTGAAGTTAGAAATAGCTGTGAGCCTGCATGTGATCCTGGAACCTGGAACCTGGGGCCTCTGCAGAACAAGTGCTCTTAACTGCTGGGACATCACTCCAGCCATATTTTTTGGTTTGTTTTTGATATGGGGTCTCACTGTATAGATCAGGATGGTCCTGAACCTGCCATTCTTCTGCCTCAAGCCTTGCTAGTGCTGAGATTACAGGCATGTGCCACCTTTCAAAGATATCTTTACAAAAGTAAAAGAACCACAAACCAAGCTACTGCTCTCTCTCCTAGCCCCACCACCACCACCACACACACCATTTCAGCTAGCCTACCCAAGTATTGTTAACAGCACAGAGTAAAACCTAATTCTGATTCCCAAACCTGGCCTGTGTAAAACAATCAGAGATGCTTAAAAATCCAAATCCTTGGCCATCAGGAGAGGGCTTGGTTGCTGAAGGGCTTGACATGTAAGTACAGAGTGGTGGCACATGCCTGTGAGCCCTGCACTGGGAAGGTGGGGACAGAGGATTCTGGAGGCTTGTTAATTGGCCAGCCTAGCCTAACCAGGAAGCTCCAGATTCAATGAGAGACCCTATTTCAATACACAAGATGGAAAGATAATTGGGGAAGACACCTGACATCCTACCTCCACACACCTACACACACACCCACAATACAGATTCTCACTCTAGAACTCAAACTAGGTCTGATGATGTATGTCTGTGAGGGAAAGGTGCAAAAGCCTGGGTGTCTGTATAAAGGAGTACCACTAGATGGCAGCCAAGAGGGAGAAACATTGGCCATTCAACCGATCTCTTTTGGTTTGTGTTTTTCTTTTTTGAGATAGGGTTTCTCTGTGTACCTCTGGATGTCCTAGAGCTCACTTTGTAGACCAGGGTGGCCTCGAACTCAGAGATTTACCTGCCTCTGCCTTCCAAGTGCTGGGATTAAAGTGTGCACCACCACCACCTCTTCTGGTATTTTTAGTGATTATAATTATATTCCAGAGTATAGCAGGATAGTTTTTCTTAATGTCTCTTGTCTTTTCCTCCCTCGTATTTTATTTGGTGGTAATTACTACAACTGGATAGTATAATCCCATGATAAACTTTTATGTGTTCTTAGATTTAAGTATTAGTTTAGAAGAACATAACTGGTGTAAGCCAAACAACACCATCCAGTCTAAAATATGTTATTGGAAAGGGTGGAAAAAATAACCCAGGCATGGTGGCACAGGCCTTTATCCCTAGCACTTGGGAGGCAGAGGCAGGCTGATGTCCAGAGTTCAAGACCAACCTGGTTTACAAAGCGAGTTCCAGGACAGCCAGAACTACACAGAGAAACCCTGTCCTGAAAAACAACAGCAAAAAAGGGGGTTGAGGGGATGGGGAATGGAAAGGCCAAGACTCAAATTTGTGCCTTCTGAGGCACAAATAGGATTAAACATAATACTTGTGCTACTTACATTAGAAATTGGAAATTGTTCACTTTGAATGTATTAACAATTTATTCAGGAACAAGTTGTACATGAAAATGGCTACTTCATAATTGTATATAAATGTATAGTACCAGTCATTATGATAAAGCCCATAGCTTACACAGGGCAGGACGAGTGGTTAAAGGTGATTTGTAGCTCAAGAAAAATTGCACCAAAGATAGCAGGTGTCAAGAAACAAATATTTTACAAGGATAAGAAAGCATAGTTACATGGCCACGACTACTGTGTCTTTTTAATCTGACTTTGAAACAGGATCTCATTGTGTTGTCCAGGCTGGTACTGAATAAGGTCCTCCAAACTGCTGGGATTCTAGGCTTGTGCTGGGATGCCAGACTTTCCTATTGGACTTTTCTAGGTCATATCAACCAAATGGGCGAAATGTTTTGGTTTCTAATGTCTGAACTCAATACAGATGCTGTGTTACTACATCAGTCCATCATTTGTCTTTTGAGAGAAATGAATTTTTTAAAACTAGTTCAATGCCCTTGCCTTCAAGAATCTACCTTGAGAAATTCACCTAGCAGTAATAACTGTTGAGTGTTTGTTTTACTCATTTTCTATAGAAAAGAAAGAAACCATGGCAAAAGTCTGAGTAGAACTATAAATGAGTATATCCAGTATCTCACATGATAGTCTAACATTTGACAGTCTATCCTGTTAAACCCAAGAAGCAAAGGCATGGAGAAAATACCTACTCTTCCCCTCAGACAAAACCGTCTGGAGCACGCCCTGGGAGAGGCATTCAGGCTGTTATTCTAGTCCAAAGCAATGAGAAATAAAGAAGAATAAAGAACAAAGGAAGCATTTGAAGTGTAGTCAGTCAATTTTAAAGATGAGCTAGAAAGCAAACCAAACAAACAGAGCATACAAGAAAAGAAAAGGCAGTTTGCAAACACTGACTGGCACTGTCACATTTCCTCAACACATTTTAGATCCTAGAGCTCCTACTATACAGTCTTCTAGAGCTTCTGTAGTTTTCACAACACTCCTCACAACATGAAGCTGCTATGCACTTATCTGTACCAGCTCAAAGAACTCACATCCAAAGCGGGGGCACAGAGCACAGTGGGTAGCTGGGAGTTGTTTCTCCACTGGAATTACACACTGGCCTAGCTATTAAGTCAGTCTATGGACATAACAGATTTAAAAGGAACATTTCAAAGTCCAAGGGCCTGAGAAAATACTGCAACATTCCTGAGCAGTTTTTAAATCTACATTCTGTGCTCCCAATGTTAACTATTGCTGTTCATCACCACCCCCAAGGGGCCCTATTACCTCAATCATCCTGCTGTCCACAGGCAAAGTGGTGCTGACCATGTGGACATTGGGAGTGGACGTTGACCTCTGCCTCTGGGAGAGGGAACCTTCAGAGGAAGGGCTGGAGGTGTTGAAAGTGAAGGCATGAGGTGTGGAGTATCTGTGCTGGGAACTAGGCATGGAGGAGAAAGAAAGTCCCATCAGACCTCCACACTGGCAAAGTCAACTGCCTACATCATTACAACACATAGGGCAAACCTGACCCCTATGACTTTTGACACAATGTTTCATTCTTTCAATATGCACTATTTAAAAACTCTGTCTGGATTCTTTTGCATGCAGTTTTTGAAAATGAAAAATAATTATGTTTATCATCCCTATGAAAAGGAGAATTCATCATACAAGTTCTCCTTGGTGATAAATCACTCTTCAGAATACTTTATGGTTTTACAACATCTCTAAGAACAGATCAGTATTTGCTACAACTACCACCTAATGCTAACTAGAATCTGCCCAATTTAACTGAAAGAAAAACTGAGAATCTCTGCAGCCAGCACACAGCAAAGTGTGTGTTCCATCTTTTGATCTGCAACCCCAACCAATGAAAATGAAATGACTGTTATAGCCCAGAAGCACACACTAACAAGTATAGGATGAGGGATGGAATGCAGCTCAGTGTTAGAAAGAATGTCTACCTAGCATGTGTAGGCCTCTAGGTCTGAGCCCCAGTATCTTGAAACATATAACTTCTGTGGCTAAGGTGTGGTATGTCTCCACTCTTCAGCACAAGCCTAGCTTACATAAGCCCTGAACTACACCCCAACTCCCAACAAAACAAAGTACAACATATATGTTCTACAGACATAATTTAAGGTTTGTTCAGGTTATACTCATATGAGTTCAAGGGACAAAGATTGGCTTTTCTAAAAGATACTGTTCTGTCTATGCCATGCCACCCTGAGTCTGCCTGGCCTTGTTTGAGGAAAGTTGTTCCCTTTCTGAAATGCCACCTTGCACTAGGAATTCTGCATATAGGCTTTCAGAGTCTAGCTTCTTCTTATCTTCAAGGGAAGATGTTTTTGTTTTTTGCTTGAATGTAGTTTTCAAATTACCAAAAAGAAGTCAGACACAAATACATATTTCAGTACAAATCCCTTGTTCTAAGATGCTGCCTTTAACTATTTCCATAGTAATTTTACAGGGGTCATTAAATGCTAGCTGATTACATGTAAGTTAAAAGTCAGACATTTTAGACAAAAAAATGTAGATTTTATTTTAGGTTCTAAATCCTTGTGTGTCACTGAGCAAAATATGTATTCACTCCACTGAAACTTTGAGTTTTAAAGCTAGAAAAAAGCAATGCTAAGTTAAATGCAAACTCAAAAGCATTAACAGAAAGGTATCTAATTTCCATCTACTTGGATATTAAGGCCTTGATAAACATTTTAGAAGTAAGGTCTGATGGTCTTCTTCGCCACTGTACTCACTCTGGGGACATTTCCAAAGAGGCTTAATTTACCACAACTACAAGAAGGCAGAACCTCTATCTTTTTATACATATAATGTGAGACCGGGGGTTGTGTTGTAACAGAAGGGACTATAGTAAAAATCAATTTTTAGAATGTAAATTCCGTGGGACCACAGAGAGAAAGGTCTCCACTTGGTGTTCCTCAAAAGCAGTAAAGGGTCTGCAGACAGCAGAACATGAAGAGGGACTCTTTGTACTTAGCCTCCCAACACATCCAAACTAATGTAACTTTCCAAAAGAGTGCCAAGTAAAAAATTACCTAGCAGGCATCCGGGAAACAGACTCTCGCATCCGGCGAATTGTCAAAGAAGGTAGTGCTGGGACTCCACTATCACCAACAGTGGAATTTGGAAACAGCCTAAATGAAACATGGAAAGACTGGTTTATAGATTTTGTCCTCTTACAAAGAAACCAGCCCCTTGCCTGCAACCCAACTTCCCTTTATTCATTTTCCTCAAATGCTTTAGACACCTGCTGTAAAGAGACTACCAACCCAAAGGGCTAGATTACAGCAACCTGCCAATGAACACCCATCCTGCTAGGATGCATCTCTGTAAGTCTAGTCCTGCCTAGCTGTATCAAAGTAATGGTTTCTTAAGTGATAGTGTAACGCTTTATAATCTTTATCTTAGCCCAGCTTTTCTGAAATTGTTACCTTGGAAACAATGGTGAGAAGACTAATCTACAAGGAATAAATTATATCCAGCACCAACAGTAAAAAGGAAGGAAAAGTGAAATTACCATTAACCAGGCGCTTTCATTCCATGCACTGAGTACTTGTACTAGGCAATCTCACGTTATCCCAGCCAACTCCCATGAGACCTTGTCTCAGATGAGACTTGGAGGTGCTAATGACAGCCCTGAGGTAGTGAGGTATCTGCTGGCCACAAGCACATGCTTTTCTGCTATTCAAGGTCTCTGAGAGCCAACAGGTGACTTCTGTGGAAGCTAAAGGTTCTTCCCATTTAGAGAGAAGACAAATGTTCCTCTCATTTTCCTAACACACTCACCAATAAGGATAAAACTGACTTCATCCTCTCAACACAAGTTTTTAAAAGGCTCTAATGAGTGCAATTTTAATTTGCAATTATTTAAACCATTTTCTCTCTGTGAAATGTACCTTGGTACCTAGTTTAATCTCCTAATCAAACTGTCTGAGGCCCAAACATGTTGCTCCCCAGTGCAAAGGGAAGGAAACAGCACGAGTTTTATTTTCTGCTTTCTCGGGACAATATGCGGATTGACCACCTGCAACCCAGTTAAGGAGAGAAAAAAGCCCTTTGATTTCCATGTCCCTTTCCTTTTCCTTGACAAATCAGTGTCAGTAACTATTTGACAAACAATGGGTCCAACCTGTTTTTAGTATCAGCTTAGCTAGACTAGCTGGCCAGCAAGCCCAAAGACAGCCCTGTCTCCACTGCTCTGAGATTACAGGCCTGTGGCACAGGCCCAGCTTTTATGTCAGTGCTGGTGATCAAACTCAGCCCTCATGCTTAAAGTAAGCACTTCACCCTCTAAATCATCACCCAGCTCCCCGCCTGTTTATGTTAGGCCACCACACTAAAACTAGCTAATTTTAGAACTATTGTGCTTCTAAAGTAGATAGTTTCTGATTCACAGCAATTATTTAACAAACTAAAATTTAGACTTAACAATAAAAATGTATAATGAACATCATCTAAAGTGTTTCTGCACCTGACCCTGAATTTTTACAAGGAAAAAAAAATCAAATGCCTTACAAGAGCTGTCTGATATTACTCCAGTCCACACACATAGTAGGTACTTTGGTGCTACAGTGCTCGTGAAACTTGTAGCCACAAGTCTGACACCGAAATCCATTTAGCAGGAACTTTTGACAGATGTCACAGAATGCAAGCTTCAGGAACGTTTTCCGAGCCTGTGACAAGAAAGCAGGTATAAAATTACAATCATGCAAGAGAAGAACCAACAGGTGCTTTCTCCACTGGCCCCATAAAAGTTCCCACAGTGAAGAATCATACTTCCAACAAATTCAGAAACGGAAGGCAGAGAAACCTCTATTAATGGGTTCTAAACTGCCCACTGTACATAACTGCAGAGGGAGAACTGAAAGCAACTAACAATGCACAAGTCTAGTTACTTCTCGGAAAGGTCAACCACGCACAGCAAAGGGCACGAAATGGCAGAGAAAGCCAGGCATGACACTTACAAAGTTGTGAGTTGTCAGTGGAACGTGATCCAAAAAATCCACTTGCAGTTCTTCTCCAATCAGGGAGGCAGCATCGGTGTTCCAGTCTAAGCGTGCTTTCTTACTAAAAATTACCAAAAGCATAATATGAGGGAACAATGTCCAAGGCTCGGGACATAGAGCAATGCTACTATCTACTGCAGGCTGTCTGAGCATACCTAACAGGTGTTCTGGTCCCACCCTAGAAGTAAGCCAACTGGGGCCCTAAAGAGTCATTGCTCTCAGAGTAAAGGAATCCCAAGACTGTTGAACTCCAAATTTTTATACTCCTAGAACAAAGTTTCCTTTCAACAATGAAATAAATCGATCTCATGACAAAGGTAACTACATCTTTAAGGGGACTGTGTAATTAAAATGCTACTAAAATCCCAAGATCCCAGAAAATAAAATGCAGTCACGATAATGCTTAAGTTTAGTGTTCAACAGCTACTTCAATGTAAATGCCCATAAACATAACTCAGAGAGTCCTTTCTATTAGTTACTGACTCAAAGTTGTTTGTAGAGGTTATAAAAATAAACAAAGTCTATAGGAGACAAAAATGGTCTTTAAAATTGACTGACAACAGTGTTTCTGTGCCCAGAACAAGCAAGACAGGACATCATAGCAATTTATGGAAAAACTGTTATGTTCAGTTAATCTGTCCCACCATTTGTGGAAAATGAACATTCCCAGTTAAGGAATGTAACACATGACATCATTCAAAACCCTCTTATCCCCTGCCAGAGGCCAACAAACCACTCTTCTGGTTACCCAGCAGGCAATAAGCCATTCCTTAAGATAATTCCCTCTGCAAGAAAGAGATGGTGTCTGTCTAGAGTTCTGTTGTGTCCTAATGAAGACCAGGAAAAAAGCCCCACTGACTGGACACAAGTAGGAGCTGTCTGTTCTGAAGAGAACTGAGATCAGTTCCCAATCACACAGCTTTGGAGAAGAGTGGACCAAGCTTGTCTCAGAATCCCTCAAGTCATAAAGAACTCTGGATCAGCTTGGGGACCAACATGGAGATAAGGCCAACTAGAGGTGATGACATGTGGAAGGTCAGCAGAGGAAGAGACAGGTGGAGGGTAAGCTTCTGAGATGTTCTCTCCAGCTAGGGAACTCAGAACCACAAAGAGAACATGCAGCAGGTTAGTGAGAGATGCACTTCTCCCCAAAGAGGGCAAAGTCAAAGGTTTCTCCAGGTCTGTCTGACGAATCATGAATGACAAGACCTTCTCTTTAGGATTGCAGTGAGTGGGAACTTGAAAATCTTATCCTTCAAGTTCCACCTACCTTTTTTTTTTTTTTTTTTTTTTTTTTTTTTTTAAGACAACTTCTCTTACTGGAGCTCACTGATTAAACTGGTCAGAAAGCTTCAGTGACCTGCCTGACAACCATAGCCAGAGTTTTATGTCAGTTCTGGCAATTAGATGGCAAGGCAAGCACTACACTGGGGTATTTCTTCAGCCCAAAGATAGTATTCTTTAAAAAGAAAATGTGTATTTGTGTATCTCTGAGTGCATGTATGTGAGGGTGTCCTTGGAGGCCAGAAGAGAGGGCATCAGACCCTCTGGAGATGGTGCTACAATCTGTTGTGAATCACCTGAGTGCTGGGAACTGAATCTGAATTCTCTGCAAGAGCAGCAAGCACTCTTAATGCACTATCCCTCCAGCTTAACTATAAAAAGCAATGCAAACCTTTTCAGAGTACCCACTCTTATGACAAACACCAGGAACATTCTTTGCACTCAAAAATATGCCTTCTAATAATTCCACTTCCATCCCTGAATACACTATGAGCATCTCCTGCACATGATAGTTTTCAAGACAATGTGCAGGCAATAATTTTAAATTCTCAGTAAACAAATTTTTCTGAATTGATACTTTAAAAGCAAAAGTATAAACATACACTAATCCCTAGGAATCAAGTACAAAGTATTTGTGACACAAGATATTTGAGGCTAGGAAATCCTTACTAGTAAAAGGTGCTGATTGACTTGCACTCTTACCCTTTGTGCTCCTGGAGAAGTCTGAACACTGCACAACACTCTGGTTGCAGACCTCTCACCTTGAGAGCTTTCATAAGGCAGTCGTGCAAGCTCATTCCATTCCGCACATTGACCTGCAAAAAGATAACCTTTAATACCAATGTAGGCTACAGCGCCCCTTGCAAAGATGAGCACTGAATTACATACATCCATCTATAAGATGGTATAGATTTATGGCATACTGTTTGTAACGGTATCCAGCAGTAAGTGCAAGCAAATGCACATAGACCATCAGCCTGGGCACATTATGCATCTCCTGTATTGCCCCTGGGACAGTAGTCTATGACATGTTAACTAGAAGAAAATACTTTTATTGGAATACAAAGAGTAAGACTATTTTAAAAGTGGTGAAACCAATACAATATGTTGTATGATTTGGAAAGACGTCTTGCTATTAACAACAGAGTGGTAATTGGGGACCAGTGAGATGACCCAGCATGGAAAGACACTTGTTGCCAAGCCTGACAATATAAGCTCCATTCCTGGGACTAATGTTGTGGAAGAAGATACAGATTTCCAGAAGTTATCCGTTCTCTGGCCTCTACAACTACACCATGGAACATATATGTGCACATACACACACACACACACACACACACACACACACACACACACACCAGAAAAATAATTAAATATTAAAAATAATTTTAAGTGGTGTGTGTGTGTGTGGTGGGAATACTTGGTGAATCTCTAATTACCTGTACTTGCAAGTGTACACACAAGTATGACCATCACCAGAAGGGAAACAAACATGAGAGGCGCCTATAATAAAATCTTGTCTATTTTCAACAAATGGCAAGCTGATCTTCCTAACAAATTTCAAAGTAGTGAGGTGAGTAGTAAGAGCAAGGGCAGAGCCCCTGCTTGACTTTAGTGACAGACACCAATGGACATCAGATAGACTGGGCAGTGTGTGCCCCACGCAGTGCCTTCATCCACACTTCAGAAGCTAAGCTGCTAATTAAAGGTGCAATGCAAATTATCTACCCAGCATTAAATTGCTGAATAAACCCCTAAAGAATTTAGATATTTTGGCTTCAATGCCTAGGAGATTAATATAAATAAATAAACAAAGCAAGGTGAGAAGATTCAGCAGAGTCAGCAAGGAGAGCAGGATGATTTGAAGTGCTCTGAAGTGCCTGCAACACCCTAGTCTGGCTGACCGTATAACCAGGTCAGAAGCAATCTCAGCCCTTCTTGGCCATTCTTTTTCTCGCTGGTTTGAGATAGCAATGAGTCTTGAGAAGCAAGGCAGAGATGTCTGACCTCAAAATAGACCACAGCACCTAGACACAAAGTGGAGACAAAGCTAGTAGGAAGGAGCAAGAGGGAAGGAACCCAAGCAATGGCAACTCATATTAAGTTTTTCACATGGTCTTATTTTGATATTGCTGGCTAGTCACCAATCCGTGAAGAATAAAGACAGGTTAATAAAGTAAGGAGAACTCCAGCAAAGTCTGAAGGTGTAAGACAATCAGGTGTGACGGAGATCAGGGAGGAGACTCTCCTAAAGGATCAATTTTGTCAGAGGAAAACAAAAGATTTTTCCAAGCTGGAAGAGCTCTTCCTTGGCTGAGTCCAACTGATTCTGCAGGTTAATGAAGCTTCTTTATCAAAGGAATACTAAGGGAAAGAACTGGGGAACTAGACAGAGGCAGGAGTGACCAGTCCTTGTATACCATACTGCCCATTTAAAAATAAACACCATTAACATCCTTTAGCTGGCATGGTGGCTTGCATCTATTCTCAATATTCTATTCAAGAGACTGAAACAGATGGTTGCTTTGAGTTTAAGATCAGCATGGACTACAGAGTTAGACCCTGTCTAAAAAAAAAAAAAGTTTCTTGCATATACCAAACTAGTTCAGACAAATGTTGTCTGGGATTTGTATCAAAACAAATGAAAACGTGTGGGTGGAAACAGACGAACAGAACTGCTATGATGGGCTCAAGGGCAAACCAGGTGGTGAACATAGTAGAACTGTTATTGTTCACAGGTATTTACCCTTATAACATCTTACTAATGTCCAGCAAAACACGGCAGACATGCCTGCACTAGAGATCTGAGCTATAAAGACATGACGAGAGAAAACAGCAAAGAATGTTAAACTCAGAAATGACAGACTCATGACCAGCATCTATACTGTAAGCATGACTTTCAAGGCTGTAAAGTGTTATGTGGTTATTTTATTTTCTCCATTAGAGGTCCCAGGTTCTGAGAGCTAGATAGCTCTTTAACTATTCTCCACTCCACTAACATTCTCACATGTAGACAGCCTAGGAAGCAACCAGGGGGTTTGTGAAATAGACTCCCTAGCCACCTGTACCAACACATCCAAGGAGTCTGCTTCTATAACTCCGGGATACAGCCCAGGAACCCATGTCTATGGGGCCCCACATCATCATTTCCACTTGACTCAACCTGATGCATCTGAACTACAAACATCACCCTAAAACCGGTTTGAGACTGTTTTGCTCGAGACAACTCATGACTAGCTAGCTGTAATGGTGCACCTTTTTATTACACCCTGGCCAGAGTTTCAAATAGAACTACAGTCAAGAATTTTCTGCCACACAGTAACTAGCTACATATGTCACAGACAGTTCTGTTGAGAAATTTGGTTGCTAAAAATTTTCTTCCTACAGGATCCATTGGAGCAATCATCGTCCCATTTCAGCAGAAAATAATCTTAAGATAACAACGCCCCCTTTCCCTACCCTTGGAATTTTGGGATAATAGTCATCGTCTTTGGGTTGGTTTTAGTTATTTGGGATTGGGTGATGCTTACACTCGGGTTTATCTTTTAGACAGGAATAGGGAATGGTTGGGAAAGATATGGTTTAGATGGGATATAGGTAGATTAGCCTATTTTCTTAAGAATTTGAGTAAGAATGAAATAGTATTTTACAGCTTACATTGTTATGTATTCTTATGTGGTAAGCTATGTAAAATTAAGTTTATATTTTGTTATATTATGTTAAATATTTCCACTTACAATGTTTTATGCACATTATTTTTTACCATATTCTATGTATGTATACTTTTCTTGTATTCAAGACATTTTGTATATTGATACAATTTGGGATATTTATCTTGCTGCCCTTTATAGTTCTACCTCTTGTCTTGACACTTATACTCTACCTCTATTTTAGGGATTTACATGAATATATATGTAAATAGTTATATTGTTTAAGTATTTGTTCCTGCTTTACTCAGGAAAGTTTTAATCAGTCTTTTTAGCTAAGTTCCCGAGTATTACAGATTATCTTCACTCACATTTCCTGTACCTATGAGATTAGTCAGATATAGATGCTTAATCTTCAATCACTTCATAGACATGCAGAAAATGACATTTAAATGTTTTAATATTAGTACTCCATTGACATGAGACACTGTTGCTCCTGACAGCACCGTACACTTTCCCGAAAATATGTTGGACACTGTTGTTGCTCCTACTGGAGTTCAATCTCGCCTCAGCTAATGGCCTGTTGGGCATAGAATTGCCCCCACCTTGACCACTGATTTGGACATGCAGTCCTATGTGCTTACAGGAGACAAATATAAAAGACTGCTTGACCTTGCCAAGTCAGGGTAAGACAGCCATTCCATTTCCCTGCTGTTGTTGTGGTCTGTCAAGTTCTCTTGGCCTTAGCCAAATCTGGGTGTACCAACGTCGCTGTGAGACCTAGGGTGACTGTTCAGGTGGCTTGCTGTTTCTGTCCTTGCTGCACCTTTTGGAAGTTGTCCATCCGCATTTCCTGTCTACTCTAGTATTGTTAATTTCCTTCTCAGGTCTTGATGAGGTTAAAGATTAAACTATCACAACTATTATTCTCTCTCCCTAGTTAGATATATTAGGTACTAGACTTACGTTTTCCAGCTTAGGACAACTCTATTGTAAACTCCATTATGCCCTCACCCTAGAACTAGATATGTAGGTCATTTTGTTCTCGATTTTCCTTTTCTTAGAGCACACTTGTTATTCACTGTTTTGTATATAGTTTTGTATTAAGCCTAAATCTTTTCTTTAAACTAAAAGGGGAATTGTAGTGAGATAGTCCTTCTGTGGCACTGACCACGCCCATTGGGGGGTGGAGCCATGGGCGGAAGTGACCTGTGGAAGGAGGTCGGAGGGGGCCAGGAAAGGCTCTCTTTCTGGCGTGACTCGGACAGGAGAGGATCGGGTTGAATTTCCTGGTGTTCATCTGTCTAGGTTGTAAGTTATTTCTCCCTGAATAAACATCTATTTGGCCTATTTGTTTATCCTGATCCTTATTTACTGCGATATCTATGCCTGCCTGTCAGATGTTTGTAAGGGCAGCAGTTCTCAGCTCTGGCCACTCACATGTTCAGTAACAATGAGAAGCAGTGACAACAGCAATAGAGATGTGCATGTTTAGAAAACAAGATGACAAAGAACATTAAAAGACTATTAATTATTCTAAAATCATTTCAGCCAGACATATCCTCAGTCTGTTTCTCCTACCCCTCATGGATGCACATGTAAGTTAAATGGTGTCTTACTGAGCAGTATGGAGAGAAATCCTGGCTTCTAAGTGTGGAGCCACCCTAGGATGGGAAGAGCACTGGCTGCTTGAGGGCACTGAGAAAGGTGATCCATCTTTTGCCAAAGAAACAGAAGAAACTAACATCTGCTATAGGCTTTTCATAAGCTGCAGGAGATATCGAACTCCCAACCGCCTGCTATGCTCCAACAAAGAAAGGCTGTCAAAGACTACATGGATGAATAAAAGACTCAGAAACACTATTAACTGCCACTACACTAATGAGTCAGCTACTCTAAAAAGCATGCTCCTCACGCTGGAAAAGTCAGAGAGGCTCAAATACTACGTAACTTATCTAGATGATGCACCCAAAAAAGGGAGGAATTTATGTTTATATCCAACTGCTAGTAACCACCATGTTGTGAAATATTAGTTTAAGATGTATTGCCAGGTAGTGCTGGCACACACCTTTAATCCCAGTGCTCCAGAGGCAGGCAGGTCTTTTTTAGTTCAAGGCCAGCCTAGTCTACAAAGCAAGTTCTAGGACAGCCAGCTGCACAGAGAAACCCTGTCTGGAAAAAAAAAAAGGGGGGGGGGCACTAGAGAGAAGGCTCGGAGGTTAAGAGAACTGGCTGTTCTTCTAGAGGGCCTGAATTCAATTCCTAGCAACCACATGGTGGCTCACATCCATCTCTGGCACACTTCTGGCCTGCAGGCAGAACACTGTATATATACATAATAAATAATCTTTTTAAAATATGTGGAATATTTATTTAGTGATGCAAGATGTGTTGCATTCTTTTATGTTGCATTTAACTCTGTGAAGCTGTGTTACTTTGCCTGTCTAAAACACCCAGTTGGTCTAATAAAGAACTGAATGGCCAGTAGCTAGGCAGGATGGAGGGATAGGCAGGGCTGGCAGGTAGAGAGAATAAATAGAATGAGAAGAAAGAGCTAGGAGCAGGAAAAGGGGAAGAGGAGGAGGACACCAGGGGCCAGCCACCCAGCCAGCCATGGAATAAGAAGGAAAGAAAGGCATATAGGATAAAGACAGATAAAAAGCACAGAGGCAAACAATGTGCTACCTAATTTTCTACCCTTCTAGCCAAACAAAAGAAGAGACAGTCTAAATAACTTCCAGAAATGCCAGCAAGTCTTCAGACTCCCATGACATCCACAGTTCCGATCTGACCTCTCACTATAAGGTTAAAAGGTAATGAGAAAGTGTAGATTTAAAAAAAAAAAGAAAAGAAAATCACTTAACATAAAGAGCATTGCTTCAAATGAGTATTTAAGGCTGATGTTACTGTTTGGTTTGATTTGATTTGGTTCTAATAGTTTTGGTGGTGCTGAGAATTAAACTGCTTTATGTATGCTTGGGAATGGCTCAAACCCTAAGCTATATCCCATGGTGGGTGTGTGCATGTGTGTATGAATGCACAGTATGCATTCGTCTACTGTGTGGGCCTGGAGACTGAATTCAGGATATCAGCCTTGGCAACAATGCCTTTATACACTGAAACATCTCACTAACCACAAGTTCTTGATTTTTAGGGAAATGTTGCCCAAAAACCACCGACCTCTTAGATGTGGTGGCAAGTCAAGATCATTAGTGGGTATCCATTGGTGGTATGGTTTGGGGGGGTTATAAAACAAACTGGAAAGTGCACCTACTTGCAGGAGGCCACTGAAGCATATAGATGACAGCTAGTATTCAACAGGCCAGCCTACCAGATGAATGATTCTCTAATGGAGAGCCCCACTTGGCAAAGATTGTGGGGTCACTGACAGTGAATGACTGTTGTCTCTGTACTTTTTCTGATGTGCCACTAAAAACAGCTATGAGTATTCTCCACACTGCCTGTATGTTTATCTTGTGAAATATTCCACTACTAGGCACACATATAGCTGTGGATAGTCAAGAAGATGATTTCTGCTTAATCTGTATAATTCTGATGAACAGAAATAATACTAGAATAGTTTTCATTACTGATATAGCAAAGTAATAGTATTCTCAGTCACAAAGACAGCTAACTTTAGACTTAGAACAAATTCAAAGCAAACTGGTTGTCCCTAGGGATGAATACATGAGGTCAATTTCCCAGGTGTTTATTGCTGATTCAAAGTCAGAACTTGAAGCAGCTTTAGTAGACCTAACTTTCTCAGCAATGGACATACTCCCAACCTCAAGGTTCAGCCAACTAACTGCTTATTGTTTCAGTCCTGAATTTAAATGTCACTTTCTGTCTGAGAACCCTGACCATTCAGAGCTTCATGCTTACTTTACTCACTACCTGGTCAGCTCGCCCTCCCTAGCCTGGGAGGAACTGTGTAATCATTATGGCTTTGTTTCTTATTGTTTAATCAAGAAAAGATGCATGGCCCTGAAGATGTGATTCATATTTGTCAAGAGGTTTTGGCTATGAAAAGTAGAAGCGTTAGGGGGAGAAGTAGGAGAGAAATGTATATGTATGCTGAGAGAAGTATGAGAGATGGAGAGCGAAGTGTTATGTAGCTGTATGTAAAGAGACTGTCAAGAAAGAGATTATTATAGCAGAAGCAAAAGAGAAAGGTTACCATCAGGAAAGTGTATGTTTGTTCTTTTTTTCTTAGGTTACCATCAGAAAGTGTGTGTTTCCTTGTTTACCTCAGATAGAAAAGTCTAGCTCAAAAACAGAGAAGAAATATTTTCTAAGTTCCTCACTGATCTGAGAAGGCTTTCTTTCTATAACCTGGGTGTGGTCCTGGAAGCTGGCCTCCCTGGCTGCAACATTTCTTACTTGAAGGCAACATGTATAGAGTACTGGTGTGTAAATACAATACAGCCTTAACTATAACAATTTTGAACTGCATTTTACTGGGATAAAGGGGTGTGCAATGTCTTTTCTACACATCTTGTAACCAGCCTTGAACATGAAAGTCCTTGAACAAGGAAATAGTAAAGAGCAGTCACATTTCATCTTGAAATTTGCAGGCAAATGGACAGAGCCAGAAAAAAAGCATACTGAGTGAGGTAACCCAGACCCAGAAAGACAAATATAATATGTATTTAACTCATAAGTGGATGTCAGACATAAAGCAAAGGATAACTAGCACATAGTCCATAACCCCAGAGAACCTAAGCAACAGAGAGGACCCTAACAGAGACATACATGGCTCTGCCTTGGAATGAGGAAAAAAAGACAAGATCTCCTGAGTAAATTAGAGGAGGGGGAAAGGGGAGAGGGGACAGGGGAGAGGGAAGGAAAAAAGGGGAATAGGAGAAAAAAATATACAGTTCAATAAAAACAATGTTAAAAAAAAATTTTTTAAGCTGGAAAAAGGAAAAAAAAAAGAAGTCCCGTTCAAGAAGCAACAAATATTGAAGTACCAATAAGTATGCAGTAAACTGCTGTTGGCTTCTCTTGTTGCTAAAAGGTTATTATTTCTAATTATGTGTGTATATGTGGTACATGTACATAAATGCAGGTCACTGTGACAGAGGCTAAAGGTGTCATATCCCCTGGAGCAAGAAGGTTGTGTGCTGTTTGACTGGACTGTCGCTAATTAAACTCCACGGTCCTCAACTGTGAAGCCATCTCTCCAGCCTCAATGGCCATTAGTTTTTATCATCTACAGGTATTAAACCGATGGTTATAAATCAGTTTTCAGCAACATGAAGAAAACCTCCATTATTCATGACATGCTGAATTATTTTATAACAGGATGTGCCTTTGATCAGAATCCATTCTCTTCTTGAGATCACCCTTTTTACTCTTTCAGTATTAAAATGACCTTTCTCCTCCCAGGAACCTACAAGGCTAACTATAGCTAAAACTTCTAGCAATATGGGATATGTAGCCTGAATTGGCCATCTCCTGTAACCAGGCAAGTCTTCCAGTGGAAAGAATGGGACACTAAGCCAGCCACATAAGCTTCAACCTACAGTCTGTCCTACTTACAAGATGTGCTCGGGTAAAGGTGGCACAGAAATTGTGGAAGTGGTTGCCAGGCAGTGGTGGCAAACTCATTTAATCCCAGCACTCAGGAGGCAAAATCGGGAGAATCTCTGTGAGTTCAAGGTCAACCTAGTCTACAGAGCAAGTTCCAGGGCAGGTTCCAAAGCTACAGAGAAACCCTGCCTCGAAAAACCAAACGAGAGAGAGAGAGAGAGAGAGAGAGAGAGAGAGAGAGGGAGGGAGGGAGGGAGGGAGGGAGGGAGGGAGGGAGGGAGGGAGGGAGGGAGGGAGGGAGGGAGAAAAATTATGGTATGACTAATCCAGCCTGAGACCACCCCTGATACTGCCTAAAGGGCCAGGACCCAGAATTTGGACAGCCCAGAGACCTAGGAGAGAATCAAAAACAACTCAGGGGAGGAGGGAGTAATGATGCCTAATGATATTCTGCTATACTCAGAGTGGTGCCTAGCCCAACTGTCATCAGAAAGGCTTTCCATCAGCACCTGATAAAAACAGATGCAAAGACCCACAGCCAAACATTAGGCCGAGCTCAGGGACTTCTGAAGAAAAGGAAGAGGAAAGATTGTAGGAGCCAGAGGGGTCAAGGACACAAGAAAACTAACAGAAACAACTAACCTGGGTCCATAGGGGCTCAACAATCAGGGAGCCTTAACGGGTCTGACCTAGACCCTCTGCATGTATGTTACAGTTGTACAGCTTGGTCTTATGGGACTCCTAACATTGGGAGCAGGGGCTGTCTCTGACTCTTTTGCTGGCTTTGGGAACTTGTTCTTCAAGTGGGTTACTTTGCCCAGCCTTAATATGAGGGGAGGTTCCTGGTATTACTGCAACTTGATAAGCTATTTTTGGTTGACATCCATGGGAGGCCTGCCCTTTTCTGCATAGAAACCGAGGAGTGGATGCTGGGGAGGGGGATTGGTGAGAGCAGAGAGGAGTTCAGGGGGAGGGACTGGGAGGAGAGGAGGGAGGGGAAGCTCTGGTCAGGATGCAAATAATACTAATAATTTGA
This sequence comes from Phodopus roborovskii, assembly GCF_943737965.1. Lineage (NCBI taxonomy): Eukaryota > Metazoa > Chordata > Mammalia > Rodentia > Cricetidae > Phodopus > Phodopus roborovskii. The sequence continues at coordinate 8,074,331 of NW_026126578.1, forward strand.
AAAATCGTTAAAGAAAAAGGAAAAAAAGAAAAAAAAAATGACCTTTCTCATGTAAAGCAATACTACTTAGGAAGATTTTGTTTTTCCCCTTTAAAAAAAAAAAGCTGAAAAGAGCTGCTGACTATCTGAAATTACTACAGGTTGGCAGAATCGTCACATGTAGAGTTAGCAGAGCTGACACATTCAGAAGAACTTTATCAGTTATGAGCTCACAGCCAGTCAGCCAGCCCTAAAGAGGGAAAGCATTTATTAGGAGAGTTGGAATATTGTACTACAGACAGGCTTAGGAAAGCAGGAGACTCCATGTGACCTAGCCAACATGGCCCTGTCCTGGAGGAATACCCTAGACAAGAGTAAACTTTAATTAAAGGTTCTGGGTCCAGGGAAGGTAGTGCAAGCTAGAAGGTCTGGATCTAATACTGCTACTATAAATCCTGAAACACCTCATCCGTGCATCTGTGAATCTGGAGTGCAGAGCAAAAAAGGGGAGAAGTCTTTAGTATAAGAATAATCTGAACAGAGAAACACCAGCCAGCACCAACACTTTGTCCCTAATCTTAGGATAGCTACTCAGCAACCTTTTCCTTTCCTTTCCTTTTTTTTTTTTTTTTTTTTTTTTTTTTTTTTTCATTTTAAATCTCATTAACTTGCCCACACTAGTCCTGAAAATACTCAGTAACCCAGGTAAGTCTTAAACTTAAGGTCATCTTACCTCAGCCTCCCAAGTACCAAAGCAGGAGCTGACAGGCCTAGCTTTATTTTGACGACCATATTGAAATTTTGTATTTTTAGGGAAGGAAACAAAGTAATAACTTTAGTTGTCCTTTGAGTTTTGCCTGCAGTTTGAAACCTGAGGAAAAAAACCACTTAAGAACCAATATCACAAAAGGAAGGCTCCTTTGACTCACAAAAGTATGAAAGTAGGCTAGAGAGGTGGTGCAGCAATTAAGAGCATTTTCTGCTCTTGCAGAAGACCCAGGTTGGCTCCCAGCACCAACACAGCAGCTCACTACTTACTATCTATAACTCCAGATCCAGAGAATCCATTGCTCTCTTTTGGCACTGTATACACATGGCACAATGACATACACTCAGGTAAAAACTCTCACACACATAAAATAAAGATGAAGGCATTTACTAGCAAAACCAGAAAGGAGACTGTTAGAAGGAAACGAAGAAAGCTTTGCTGGCTTCCCAACCTCAGAGCCTCAAGAAACAGATGCCATGCTCCATGCTCCGAACAGTGGGATAGGAAGTGGGGATATACAGGACAGGGTTTAATTCAGGTTGTACCGATGTCCCACCAATCAAAAATCAGTATGTTTATTTTTCTATTTCAGCCAAACAAGTTTTTTTTCTTTTCAAATTCAGAACAGTACAGATTTGTGAGCAGTGGGTGCTAAGAAAATAATGGGGTTTCGTGTCAGAAAATCTTACTGACAACATCTAGTTACAACAGGAACCTGTCATTGGCTCCAGGGGGAAAATGCATAAATATTTTATGCCCTGAGAAGAGACAAGGAGTGAGTTTCTTCTTCAGCCATCTGAAAATCTGTCTTGGGCCTATGAAATAACAAAAAATGTTGTCCCCCTAGGGGAAGAAAAGGTAATCCAACAGTTAAAAGCACTGGCTTTTCTTCCAGAGAACCCATACTTAATTTCCAGCACCCACATGGCAGTTTATAACTACAACTCTAGCTCCAAGGAATCCAATGTCCTCTTCTGGCATCTGTGGGCACTGAATCTACATAGACATACATGGAGGCAAAAACCCATTCACATAAAATAAAATAATAAAAACGTTATCAAAATTAAAAATCTAGATTTTTTTCCCTAAAGTGAAATAATCCAGAAAATTTTATTTTCCTCATATTCAATTATAATCTCAAAATTTAAGTGATGACTTTACATTCATAGAAAAAAAATATATATATATATGTCTTCTATAGTCACATACCACCGTTCTTTGCTTATTTGGCAAGAAAACTCGGATAGTGTTGCTTGTCTTAGAAGAATCCGTGAGTTTGCCATCATCTGAGGCCCGGCGCTGATAGCCAAACTGCTGAACAATTGTTGGGGAGATGCAGCTGGAGCCATCAAACACCGCATCTTTGAGTCCAAAACCATTGCTGATCGACTTCCAAGCGCCCTGTATGTGCTCCATTGATGCAGCTTAAATAACACTTAAACCTGAAAGACAAATAATTACAATTGTAGAAGAAAAGTACTTAACCCAGGAACACATTATAAATAAAAGCTGTAAAAACAGTGGTGCATGGACTTTCATAATCTGTGAGCAAGTTAAATCCAGAAAGCGAAGGTTGTGCTACTTCATCTTTCTTAGCAGTAGCAAAGCTTATGAAGTTTACAGAGGATACAGATACAGACTGATAAAGGTAACCAACACTAGTCGGCGCTGGTGTTCTTTCTTTCCTTCCACCCACCCAGCACACTCTGGATCCAGGGCTCCCAGCACATTAAGAAGGCACTCTGCCACCAGGCCACATTCCAGTCCTTAACCTTCCTATGGCTCTCGTTACCAGGTCTACTTTCTAGTATCAAATGAAATTGTGACGGCTTCATGTTTGTACATGCCTTTTAAAACAGAACTAGAAATGACTCAGTGGAGAATATTTGCTGCTCTTTGCAGAGGATCCGGATTCTGTTCAGATACCCACACATATGGGGGCTCATAGCCACAAGCAACCCTAGTTCAATTCAGGGGATTCAATTCCCTCTTCTGGCTTCCACAGTTATCAAGAGCACATGTGGTACAGATGTATATGTACAAGCAAAATTGTGTGTGTGTGTGTGTGTGTGTGTGTGTGTGTGTGTGTGTGTGTGTTTAAAAAAAAAAATCAAAGAAAGAACTCACTTAAAATCCTAAATCCCAAAGAATCTCTGAAACCCAGCCAGTAAGATGCCTAGTTCAAAGCACAAGCCTGAAGTTCCATTCTTGGAAAATAGAGGCAGGAAGATCAAATCATCCTCAGCTACATAAGAAATTCAAGGGTGCCTGTGCTACATGAGATCAGCTAAAATAATGAATGAATGATTGAACTCCAGAAAAAGCAAAAAGAAAACGGCCACACTAGGCCCAGCACTCCAGAGACAAAGCAGGAAAATGGAGAGTTCAAGGCCAGCCTGAGCTAATAGCAAGACCCTGTCTCAAAACAAAAAAGTCCCACCATAGGAAGAGACCTGATTCTAAACCAGCATGGACTACAAAGACAAAGCAGGCCCTGATTCAGCAGGCCCAGATTCAGCAGGCCCAGATTCAGCAGGCCCAAGGCTTGGGGGTGGTACAATAACAGGTCTCTAGACTGGACAAATCCAGATAGTGGGCCATCAAGACCATTCTGAAAGGGACATTAACCCAATGTCTGACTGCAAAACCAGCAGCCTCCTCCCCAGCTCAGCAACCAGATTCAAAGATCATGCTGAAGTTTCCCATCCTATCACAAAATTCAGTAAAACTCAAAACTCTGCCTCCAGAGTGCTGGGATTAAAGGTTGCCACTACCAGCAGCTAAGAAAGCATTTTCTAACATTCATGACTGCCTATTTTCCTTTCTGAAAGGCCTTACTATTTATATTCACATAAGTCAAGAGAGAAAGTGACTTGAGGCACAGGAAACAACAGAATATCGAATACAGGAAAGAAGCAGAGGAAATCCCCAGTAGGCCAGGAGTGGGGGGAATTCCTGGATGACACAAGCATGCCAGACATAGGAATCCCTAACAACCTGAGTCTAGAAACATCCAACTACCACTAGCAACACTTACCTACACAAGAGGTTTTTTTTGTTTGTTTGTTTGTTTGTTTGTTTGTTTCATTTCTTCGAGGGAAAAGGAAGGAAGGAAGGAAGGAAGGAAGGAAGGAAGGAAGGAAGGAAGGAAGGAAGGAAAAGCAAATAACCCACACTTTAATTTTCCATGCACCTATGGCCCTGCTGATGCAAATACAGATTCCTCAAAAGGAATGAAAGAGAATTTATTCTGATCCAAGACTGAATGGCAGCAGTCCAAACTGACAGGCCTCACCATGGAAGAGGCTTCAGGTGAAAGAAGTCATGTGTCAAAGCACTTACTGAGTATACTGGCAGGGGGATATGGGGAAAATGGGGAGTTCTGCTATAGGCTCCAGATGCTACCCAAGCTACACTTAGTTTGGGGACTGCTGGAGCCTAGTGGTCTGTTCAGAGAATAGTTCAGAGGTTTTGTCTGATATCAAAACTGTTGGGTCAAATACACTGAGTGGGCAATAAATGGCTATTAAGGGGAAAGGTAACCCAACAAAATTCACTCAGGATTTGCCACATTCTAACTCTCCATTCAGCTTTCTAGAATCTTCCACACGGGTGTGCTTTTTATTTTGCTTTTGTTTTCTGGACACTTCAAGTTACAGCCCCTTAACTTTACTATTTTCCTTACGGAGGAAGCAGTAAAGCCTGTGCTGGATTCTGAGAGCTTCCTGATGGCTGAACAAGAGTGATATAATCCAACAGGGCAAAACTTCAAAAAAAAAAAAAAAAAACAGCACACACACCACTTCTGGCTTACAAGATGAATTTAGGGGATATAGGGAATGGCACTGGCTACAACCCCAATGATCCCCAACAGGGGCATGAGAGGAGAAAGCCTCAACTGGCTAAAAGGTCTTTGTTTGTATTTCTTTAATACTTCCTCATCTCTTTCCAACTCAAAGCCAAAGAGACCAGATAGCTAATAAAGTAACACTACTTACTGTCTTTCTTTTACAGAAACAGTACAGAAAGTCTAGAATTATGTGCAACTTTGCCAGCAATTCTGTTCAATTTCCACACTCTTACAAGTGCTTATAAACATTGCTGTTCCTTGATTTTACATAGAAGAAATAAATACAAACAGTGAACCAGGGCCAGTGAAATGGCTCAGTGGGTAAAATCACTTGACATGTAATCCTGAGTTCAATACCCAGAACCCACATTGGAAGGTGACGATTGACTCATAGGTTGCCCTGATCTCCCCATTTGAGCCATAGCGAATACATGTGCACATTTAATACATCATACACACACAATAATCATAAATAAATAAAAATTTAAAAGATAGGGCCAGTAAGATGGCTCAGTAGGTAAAGACATGTGTCACCAAGACTACCCTGAGTTTGATCCACTGAACTCACGGGGTGGAAGGAAGAACCAGCACCAAGTTGTTCTCTATCTCCATATGTGCCAATGCCACACATACACACATTCATGAACGCACGAACACACAATATGCAAGAATAAACACAAAAATTAAAACTGTAAAAGGTAGTGCTGTTGTTGGGTGTGGTGTTGTACACTTTTAGTGCAGCAGCTTTCTGCCATGTTAGGTGAGGAAGGTAAAGGCTAAAATTAATGGAACACTATGCTAGCAGAAAGTGTCCTTTACATAAAATGGCTTTGTCCTTTACTGTGCCTGGTGCCTAGGGAGGCTAGAGGAGGACACTAGAACCTCTGGAACTGGAGTTACAGATAACTTAATTGTGAGCTGCCATGTGGGGACTGAGAACCACATGCCAGGCCTCTGCAAAACTAGTCAGTGCTTTTAACTTTTAACCTGAGCCAAAACTCCAGCTGAACCCTAGGCTTTTAAACAAACCTAACCATCATAAAATTCTAGCAACCAGACCTAAGTCCTGTCCATTTCCACTCTCCTGCACCTCCAGCTGTCTCTAAACAAAGCACACAGCAGTACCTGACCTCTGTCCTCTCCTGCTTCAAAGCAGACATCAAGTGTCATTTCAACAGTTGCAGAACACCCCCCCCCCTATTTTCAGACAGAACACCTCACTGTATAGATAGCCTCAAATTGGAGCTTTCTGGCCTCCACCTCCCAGGTGCAGGGATGACATAAGTGTGCCACCACACCTGAATGATCACACAGCCTATACTCTTCAGAGAAACACCCATGTTCATTTATCAGCCATTTCCCTCACCCTCTAGTCCCAACCCTGACAAAGTAGAGCAAGGCTCCAAGCTGGAACTTGATCTGAAATTAAGACACTGGTATTATTAGGTTCATAAAACTGAAAACAGACAAACTCATGAACATGCTGGGCCACGCATATCAAAAGCAACATACTGGTCTGATGTTAAAGAGGCAATACTCACCACATTCAATCAACCCCTAAATGTTCATTTATTACAGTTTCGATTGCCATGATAAAACATCATGACCAAAAACAAATTGGAGAGTAAAAGAGTTTATTTCATCTTATAACTTGTATTTCATTATCCAGAGAGTCAGGGCTGCTTACTTGCTTGCTCTTCCAGGCTTGCTTTGTTATACACCCCAGGACCACCTGCCCAGGGGCGGCACCACCCAGTGTGCTGGGTTATCCCACAATCAATCACTAAGAAAATGACCCACAGGTTAGTAGTATACAGGCCAATCTTATGGAAACATTTTATCTATTGTGGCCACCTCTTCAGAGATTACTCTAGCTTATGTCAAGGTGACAAAAACACCCCACCCCACCCCCCAAAAATCAAAGGACCAGAACACATACTCAGGTCAATTCTTTATAGAAAAGGACAAGGTGATCGTAAAATTCACATGGAAACACAAATAACCCAGAGAAATCAAAACAATTTTATTTTGTTTTTTTGTTGTTGTTTGTTTTTTGACTAGGGTCTAGACTAATCTGGAACTTTCAGTGTAACACAGCTGACGTTGATCCACCTGAAACTCCCATTGTAGGGGGACTCAAAGTTCTCCTCTGGTCTGAAAACACTTGTATTCATGTGGTACACAGACATACACATGCATACTTACAAAATAATAAATCTTTAAAAGTTATTAACTTTGTATTTCATTTATCTTTACTTTCCTTATTTATGTGTATACAATATGTGCATGCCTAGTGCCTGCGGAGGGCACATGAGGGCATCAGATCCCCTGGAACTAGAGTTACAAGTGGTTTTAAATTACCCAGTATGGGTGCGGGAACCAAGTCCAAGTCCTCTAGAAGTGTACCCAGTGTCCTTTACTGCTGATCCAGCTCTACAACCCTAATTTTTTTTTTCTTTTTTTCCAAAGACAAGGTTGCCAAGCGGTGGTGGCCTACACCTTTAATTCCAGCACTTGGGAGGCAGAGGCAGGTGAATCTCTGTGAGTTCAAGCCTAGACTAGTCTACAAAGTGAGTTCCAGGACTGCTAGAGATGTTACAAAGAAAAATTCTGTCTTGGGAAGAAGGAAAGAAGAAATGGAGGGAGGGAGGGAAAGAGGAAAAGGGAGGAAGGGAGGGAGGGAGGGGAGAAGGAAAAGAAAAAAGACAAGGTCTCACACTATGTAATCCTGGCTGGTCTTGAACTTGCAAAGTAGGACTAGACTGACTGCCTGCCTCTGCCTCCCAAACGTTAGATTAAAGGTATGCATCACCACACCCAGCAAACTTTATCCTACATATATTTTGCCACATTTTTTTTAATTACAGTTAACTGAACCTATTATGTCATTTTAGAAAGGCATGCTGATCATTAAAAGTGGAACATTACTAAAGTTACTGGTACTTAAGTCTGAAGTTCCTGGGAAACCTATCCATCTCCAGTACCTCCATGGCTTCACTGTAACAGTAAGGATGGACAGCACTGTATCAAGTCCTGCTCTCAGAATGGAGTCCCAAGGAATCTGGAGGCTTCAATTTAAAAAAAAAAAAAAAAAAAATTTACATATACACACACACACACACACACACACACACACACACACACACCATAAAAGATTATTTTTTACCTTCCAATTCTTTAATCAACTAAAATTATGGGACTTCCAAATGATTTTAAAATTTTTAAAATTATTTTTATTTTGTGTATGGAGAGCAAGGTATATGCATGTGAGTACAGGTGTCTGTGAAGGTCAGAAGCATTAGATCCCCTGGAGATGGAGTTAGAGATGGTTGTGAGGCAACCATTGTGGGTGCTGGGAAATGAACTCAGGTCCTCTGCAAGGACAACAAGCCCTCTGAAGTGCTGAACCAGCCCATGTGGTTTAAATAACCTTAGAATGCTAGTATATCCATTGCAGCATTATTCCAAATAGCCAAAAGGGAAAATAACCCAAATGTCCATTAAATAACAGAAAAGAGACATTATCTAAGCAACAGACTGGCTGAACTTGATTATAAAATGTACTGAGAAGTTGGAGAGTAGAATCAAAATATATACATATATGATACTGTCAAAGATAAAATAAAGAGCCAGGTAGTGGTGGTGAATGCCTTTAGTCCCAGCACTTGACTTGGGAGACAAAACCAGATGGATCTCTGAGTTTGAGGTCAGCCTGATCTATAAAGCAAGTTCCAGGACATCCAGAACTATTATACAGAGAAAATTTGTCTCAAAAAAAAAAAAAAAAAAAAAAAAAAAAAAAACCACACACAAAAGATTAAATAAAAAGTATTTTTTAATTAAAAAATAATTAAATGCTAGCAAAGAAGCCTCTTCCCTGTGGGTGCATAGTCCAAGTTCCCCAGTGGATGCCATGGCTAGTATTAATGAGCTCTAGTCAACTACTCTATAGGCAGCTTGTCATGCAGGATGGCCACAACTGTGAGGCACAACAGCAAAACTAGCATGGATATGGCTCTCTTACTCCTTCACAGCTTCAATTAGCATTCTCCTCCAATTTGCACACTCCCTTTTCTTTTCTTAGGTCCCTTATAGTGTCTCATCAACATATCCACTTGCAAAATGAGACATTCTTAAGTAAAATAAGGGTAATGTGAATGCCAGCCAGTAATACCATACAGGGGGTCTGACAATAAAACAGCTAAATGACTGGAGGGTAGCATATGGAGCACAGGTATGCTAGACAAGAAGATGATTAACGTCCCAGCCAGGGCAGGAAATGATGGTTTGAGGTTTCACCATGCTACTCCAAATGGCATACAATTTAAAACTCAAGAATTGTTAACTTCTGACTACCCAACTAATATTTTAAGGCCACACCTAACACAGGTAACTGATACTGGGAGAAGCAAAACGGATGACAAGACTGTCAGTCATTTTCTGTTCTTACAATAGAACATCTGAGAATTTGTAAAGAAGCTTATTTCGGCTCATGGTCTGGAGGCTGGAAAGTCCAACAGTGTCTGCTCAGGACCTATGCTTCAGCTCATAGCCAAGGCAGAAGGGAAGCAATATGCCAAATAGACAAAGCCCAGGACCTTCACCCTCTAAAAGTCACTCTTATGGGACTGGAGAGAGGGCTCAACCCTCTGGCTGCTCTTCTAAAGGACCTGGGTTTGGTTCCCAGGACCCAAATGGCACCTGACAACCATCTAAAACTCCAGTTCCTCCTTCTGGTTCCCATGGGCACCAGGCATGTAATGGTGCACAGACATATAAGCAGGCAGCACACACACATAAATAAAGAATATTAAAATGCCCTGGAACTAGGTCTGTAGACCAGGCTGGCCTGGAACTCAGAGATCACCTGCCTCTGCCTCCCAAGAACCAGGACTAAAGGCCTGCGTCAACACCCAGCTGCACTAACCCTTCTTAACAACCTAATAACCTCTTAAAGGCCCCACCTCCCAACACTAACACAACAGCAATTACATTTCAACATGGGTTTTGGTTTGGTCAAACCACATCCTGAGCACAGTATGGGAGATAGTACTGTACATGTGAAAACACAGGGGTAAACACTGCTAAACCAAATTCCAAATACTGACTCAATTCATACAAAAGTCCCCAAATGAGCAAACTCATAAACTGGTAATGTGCCCGCAGTCCCTGCTCCTCAAGAAGCTAAGGACAGGACTGCCTGGAAACTATGAGTGTGAAGCCAGCTGAGGGAGAGAAAGAGAACTGTTAAGGGGGAACAGAGCCAAGTGGTGGTGGCTCACTCCTTTAATCCCAGCACTTGGAAGGCAGAGACAGGCAGATCTATGTGAATCAAGGCCAGTCTGGTCTACAAAGTGAGAGCCAGGGCTACAAAGAGAAAACCTGTCTTGAAAATCTGAAGGAAGGAGGGAGGGAGGGAGGAATGGAGGAAGGGGGAGGGAAAGAAAGAGGGAGGGGAGAACAGAAGCAACAAAAAGTAAAAGGCAGATTAGTGACTGCCTAATGTTATTTTTATTTTTTGGAATGATAAAAATATTTACAACTCACTGAAGTGAGAGCTGGAACAATGGCTAAGGAGTTAGATTCCATCTCTTCCAGAGGAACCAAATTCAGTTCCAGTCTTTGCAGGCAGCTCACAATTGCCTATAACTCCAGTTCCAGGAGCTCTTATGCCCTCTTCTGAACTCTGAGGACAACTGTACAAACCCGCTCACAGAGAGAGAGAGACAGAGACACAAAGAGAGATGAAACCTAAAGAAAGAATAGAAAAAAATGTGGACAGGCTGAGTTGAGTTTATTTTCTTTATAAGATTAATTAATACACACATGGTGGTAGACACCTTTGATCCCAGCACTGGGAGGCAGAGGCAGGCAGATCTCTATGAGTTCAAACAGCCTAATCTGCAGAGGGAATTATAGGACAATAAGGGCTAGGTAGAGAGCATGTCTCACAAAAACAAACAAACAAAAAGCCACAGAGCAGTCATCCTTCTGCTGGCTCAGTTAAACTAGTGCCTTTGACTGGCTGATACATTTGTCTTTTATCTGGCCCATTGAGGATGTCAGCTGATTAAGTCGTATCTGGCATGAGTTGTTTGGTATTCTGTAGTCTGGTAAAAGAAGCTAGTCCAAAACAATAGTAGCCTGTGAATTTTGTTAATCAGTACCTAATTAAAAAGCTGGGAGATAGAGCAATTGATAAAGCACTTGTCACTCAAATATGAGGACCTCGGTTTGGATTTTTGACACCACTCAAAAAGTTGGGTGTGGCAACTTATCTGCATTCCCAGCACTGGGGAGATGGCAACAGGCAGACCCCTGAAGCTCCCTGGCAGATCCCTGGCCAGCCAGCGTAGTCAAATCAATGCGGTCTAAGTTCAGCAAAAGACTAGGTCTCAAAAGATAGGGTGAGCATGACACCTGACATCAATCTGGTTCTATGGTAGCTTGTGACTCACCTCAGGTTTTTATCATTTATACTTTGTTCTTTCATTTTTTAAATAATTTATTTTCATTTCATGTACATTTGTGTTTTGCCTGCATGTATGTCTGTGAAAGTGTCGGATCCCCTGAAACTGAAGTTACAGGCCGTTATGAGCTGCCATGTGGGTACTGGGAATTGAACCTGGGTCCTTTGGAAGAGCAGCCAGTACTCCCAACAGCTGAGTCATCTCTCCAGCCCTTGTTCTTTAGTTTTATGATAAATAAACATAAAAGAACTGAGTGACTTCTGATACCCAATATTTGGCATTACTAACCACGTGACAGCTCTGTCTAAGCCCGTGCAGCTGTCCCACAGCTCTGCAGTCTGGTGGAAGATGAACACCCTTCCTCCAGCTCCTTTGGCCTGCTTTCCTGCATTCTGGGGTTTTCCAAACCCCTCTCCAGGCTGCCAACCCAGGCAGCTCGGCACGTCTTCAGCACCACTCACTTCCAGACAGACTTGGGACTTGGAAATTTGCAGCTGCTGTTACCAAGTCACTGGCAGTGAGCAGGAATGTCAAGGCTCAAGGCGCTTGTAACATAGAACACCTCTTGGGCTGTCTGCTTGGTCAAACCTCCAACTCGGGCACGAGCTGGAGGGCAGCCAGCTCATAGAATGCTACTTCAGTGCAGCTTCCCTGCAACTGGACCTGCCTTGGTATCGCATCTGCTACACCTGCTGGTCAGACACAGTCATTACATCAGACTACCTTCCCACAGCCCCGTCCTCCAAGCATCGGCTCCCCCTGCTGGTCAAACATCATCACTAGCTCTACACAACCCAATCCTCTTGAGGATTGGACCTGGTACGACCCTTGGAAACTTTTAAATGGCCAACTAGGCTATTAAAAAAATAATAAATTAAGCAGGGTGGTGGTGGCACGCACCTTTAATCCCAGCACTTGGGAGGCAGAGGCAGGCGAATCTCTGTGAGTTCGAGGCCAATCTGGTCTACAGAGCTAGTTCCAGGACAGCCAGAGCTGTTAAACAGAGAAGCCCTGGTCTCGAAAAACCAATGAATGATAAATAAATAAATGAACAAATGGATGAGTAAATAATTTTTGGAGGAAGAATGATGGGGGTACAATCCTAAAACCTTCCCCATGTTAAAAATTGGAAATATCACAACGCAGGGAATTAGGACCCTGTTGACTGCTACTATGGACAATATGCAAATAGAAAAACTAAGAGGAGATAAACAACTTAGCTGGGATCAATACACTGTCAGTCGTAATTATTATCAGTCTTGTAATTCATATTTAATCCTTAAAATGGTTTGATAACTGTGTCAAATATGAGAAATTTACAAGCCTTGGAAAAAGCTACTACTAATAATATGCAAACCTTAGAAAAACTTACTCTTCAAAAAATACAAGCCTTAGAAAAGGTTACTGCTGATAATATACATGCCTTACAAATAATTACTAAGAAGACTAATACAATTTTGACTGATAAAAGCTTTAGAAATATTTCCTGATAGAGCCAAAAGTTGACTGATAATATGCAAAACTTACACTTCAAAAAGATACAAGCCTTAGAAAAGATTACTACTGATAATATGCAAGCCCTACAAATGATTACTGAAGAAACCACCATTTTGACTGATAAATTACAGGCCTTAGAAAAAATTATTAAACTAGATAATAAAAATATTCAGAAATAGAAGAATTTGGAGAACCATCTTCATTACACTGTGAAATTAGAGAGAAGCAGCCCAATGTAATTAGAAATCCAACTTAATTTCTCCAGTTACAATTCAAGAACCACCACCAGATGATAGGCATCCCTAGAGACAATCAGAAGTTAACTGGGGTCCTATAGAAATGTTATATTTGAAGAGATTTAAGGAAGCAATAGTTTCCTTAAATACATACGGTATGCATTCATCTTTTGTGAAGGAGATGTTAAATTCATCAGCCATTTGGAATTATTCCACAAGACTGAAAGATTTAGTTTCAACAGTATTAGAATCTGGTCCTCAGTTACAGTGGACTGCCTGGTGGAGAGATGACACCAGGGACATCAAACAGCAAAGCAGGCTTAGAGGTTGAGATTTCCCAAGACTAAATCCTTGGTGAGGGCTGTTATACTGATATGGAAAGACAGCTTACATTTGATGATCATACTTTGGCTCTATGCCGTAGAGCACCTTTGAATGTTTGGGACAAGATTCAAGAATCAGGAAAGAGGACTGAGCCATTTACTGAAATTATACAAGGCCCAAAATAAGTCTTCACTAAATATTTGCAAAGATAGACTTCAGCTGTAAATAGAATGATATCAGATCCAAAAGTTAGATGAATATTAATTGAAACTTTGGCTTTTGAGAATGTCAATTCACGAGGCAAAAGGATAAATGGGCGTTTAAAGATAAGACCAGCACCCATAGAGAAATGGATCTGACATACAATCAGTATTGAATCTCATAAACATGAAGATACTTGGATAGGAGTGATGATTTCCAAAGGCTCAAAGAAAAGTCAAAATGTCAAATGTTTTAATTGTGGTAAATAAGGTCATCTAAAAAGGGACTGCAGGCAGAGCAGTCTTAGAAACAATATTTTTTTCTATAGCTAACCCAAACAGAAGGCCCCAGCCTTCCAGAGTATGCAGAGGGTGCATCAAAAGCTAACATTTGACCAATGAATGCAAATCAACAAGGTACAAACAAGGTAACCCTTGCCATTGAGAAATGCTTGGGGGGGGGGGGGAAGAGCAGCTTGCAGGCCCCCATGTCATATTTAGTTCAATCACTCCCTGTCACCATGGGGGAAGCACTTCCACAGAGCAAAATTAAAGGACCCAATGCCTACTGTAAAAAAACATACTGCTCTAGATTATGGAACAACTTTAGGATATAAAACAAAATTTCCAGGAGAAACCATAAAAGAAGTATTTTGACAAACTTCTATAAATGATCAAAGACCAAAGTTAACAATACAGATAAACGGCTTAAAATTGAGGGTTAGGTAGATACACACACACATGTAACTATAATTTTGCCAAAATCCTGGAATCCAAATCAGCCTCTTCAGGAGGTAAATACTCAGCTTCTAGGAATTGGAACTTTATCTCAGGTGAAACAAAATGCAAGATGGGTTCATTGCAAAGGAACTGAAGGACAGTGGAAAATTAAAACCGTACATGATCAATATAATAATGAACTTACGGGGACCTTATTTATTACAACATTCCTCCAATCTCAGAAATAAACAGTAAAAGAGAGACTGCCTCAGAGAGAAATAATAAAAGTTATTCTCTAGAATGGTTGTATATAAACAGAACCCAATGGCTGGTGACTTCTTGAAGGTGCCTACAGCCCTACCTTTAAAATGGGTAACTGATAAACCCGTCTGAGTGGAACAATGACCTTTGACATTAGAAAAATTACAGACATTAGAACAGCTGGTACAGGAACAGCTAAATGCTTAACATATTGAAAAATTAACCAGTCCTTGGAATTCTCCTTTATTTGGCATTCAAAAGAAATCTGAAAAATGGAAATTGTTAACAGATTTAAGAACCATAAATAATCACCCGATAGGCTATCTACAATCTGGATTTCCCTTGCCTTTTCTATTACATAAAGGATGGTCTACTATAGTGATTGATTTAAAAGAATGTTTCTTTACTATACCTTTACAATAACAGGATAGAGAACTAATTGCCTTCACAGTACCTACTTATAATTCACAGCCCGTTAAAAGTTGTAAGTGGAAAATTCTCCCACAGGGGATGTTAAACGGCCACATCCTGTGCCAATATTTTATACAACAGCCACTGAAAATAATTTATAAACAGTTTCCTCAATTATAATTTCTCATTAGATGGACAATACCTTACTAGCTGATTCAAACAGAAATACCTTAGGGAAAAAATTGTTTAAGGAAGTAAATAAAATGTTCCCTTACTGGAGATTACAAGTTGCTCCGAAAAAAATTACAAAGAGGAGATTCTATTAATTACCTAGGATATAAAATAGTTTTACAAAAAATCCACTACGAAAAGTACAAATCAGGAGAGATCAATTACAGACTCTTAATGACTTTAAACAATTACTGGGAGATATTAACTGGTTATGGTCCACAATTGGATTAACAACTCAAGAACTAAAGAATTTATTTCAAACCTTACAAGGGGACAAGGACTTAAATATTTCAAGAAAATTATCAGCTGAAGCTGAAAGAGAATTGGCTCTGATAAAGAAAACTTAATGATGCACTTGTGATCACTTGGATCCATAGCTTTATTGTATCCTAGTTATTCTGCCTTCTACCCATTCTCCTACTGAAATTCTTATACAAAGAAGATAATATTCTGAAATATATATTTTTGCCATACAACACAGCAAAAAATTAAAGACCTATGTAGAAAAGGTTTCTGAATGGACTCTAAAAAGAAAACTGAGACTTCTTTAATTAACAGAAATGGACCCAACAGAAATTGTAGTACCTTTTACTAATGCTGAAATTTCCTCCTTACAGACAGAAAATGAACATTAGCAAAGAGCTTACAGTAATTTTTTGTGAAAGATTAAGAACAACTATCAACTATCCCAAAAGCAAGAGACTTTAATTTATAAAAAGAACCAATTGGGTCCTTCCTCACACTGTATGGGGAACACCAATATCTGGAGTCCCTGCATTCGATATTGATGCAAATAAATCAGAAAAGGGTTATAAATCAGAAAATTTAAGTAAAGTGGTTCAAAGCCATTATGATTCTGTTCAAAAAATTTGAATTGTATGCCATTCTATTCTCATGGTATTATTAGATTTTTCAGAACCTCTTAACATAGTTATACTGACTCTTAATATGCAGAAAGTTGTTTTAATATCGAAACCACTGAACCCATTCCTGATGATTTAGAATTAACTTTATTATCTACACAACTACAAAAAATAGTCAAGACAAGAAATCATCCAATATATGTAACACCTATCAGATCCCATACAGTTCTACCAGACCCTCTAGTCCACGGTAATGATAAAATTGATCACCTATTAATAGGAAATGTGCTGGAAGCCTCAGATTTTCATAAGAAACACCATGTTAACAGCAAAGGTTTGAAATTTCTATCACTTGGCAACAAGCCAGGGAAATTACAAGGAAATCTTCTACTTGTTCTTTGTATAATCAAACTCTACTACCTACAGGGATTAACCCAAAAGGTACTCAAATAAATAAATAAATAAAAAGAATTTGGCAAATGGATGTTTCATTTTGCTGAATTTGGGAAATTAAAATATGTATACTATACCATAGTTACATTTTCAGAATTTCAATGGCCAACTGCTTTGAGTTCTAAAGAGGCTGATTCTGTAATTATACATCTATTAGAAGTTATGGCCATCATGGAAATAGCTGTGCAAATTAAGGCTGACAATGCTCTAGCATATGTCTCTAGTAAAATGAAACTGTCTTTTCTATAAACAACATAAAGCATATTACAGGCATACCACACAATCCTACAGGACAAGCAGTTATAAAAAAATCTAATCACACTTTAAAAGAAATGCTTAATAAACAGGAAAGGATAATGACCTCTAGAAAAAGATTGTGCAAATCTTTATTTTTTAAAAGTGCATAATTTTAAATGCTAATGAAAAGGAATAACAGCCAGAGAGAGACATTGGATAATAGAAGGGAAAAAAAAAAAAAAAAAAAAAAACACCACTAAACTAAATCAGCCAGTATACTTTAAAGACGTGTTGACCTCAGAATGGAAATCAGGATGTATGTTACATTGGGAAAGAATTTTTGCTTTTGTTTCTTTCCACAGTAGAAGAAAAGCTACAGATACCATCAAAATTCAAACAGGAGAGACTTCTTGATTAGGAGGTGACAGTTCATCAACCAATGTAATGATTCAACATGACAAAAGGAAAAACTCACCAAATTAGGGTCAGGACAGGGTTTTGAATTTGTATTTCCAGGAAAATAAAAACATCCAATTGAGGAGGGGCGGGGGAGGGATCATCTGAAAAAATTACCAAGAAAAGGAGTAATCTGACCTAATGATATAGAATATTTCCTTCAGGGTAAAATAACTAGCCTTTTAAAGTGTCTGTTTTTGCTGATCTCTATAGATATGTTAAACATGTAGTATTTATGTAGTCCCACTCAATTAAAAACTAAGGCTAGCTCTATAGTTGGAGTGTGGTTCTCTTCTTCTCTAAACCCAAGCATGTCTATTAAAAAAAAAATTCAAACCAGGAGGTGGTGGTCCATGCCTTTAATCCTAGCACTTGGGCAGCAGAGGCAGGTGGATCTCTGTGAGTTCAAGACAAGCATGGTCTACAGAGTGAGTTCCAGTACAAGCTTCAAAGCTAGAGAGAAACCTTGTCTCGAAAAAACAAAAACAAAAAATTCAAGGTCTCTGTCTCATATCAGAAGAGCCACCTGGTTTGGGACAGAAATAATCTCAAATCCCTTGAATTTATCTTGACTCTTTAAAATTTTTTTTAAGGTATAAGTACTACCTCAAAATTTAACTTTCTGTTTTGATATTAATGATATTATGAAGTACAACTAATTCTAACCTTAGGTTTCATGTAGCTTCCTGTACATGACTTCAGTCATGACTTTAAACAGATATTTAGAAATTAAGCCAGGATCTCCCAGATGTATTTAATAGGTCATGGTCCTTTAAACCTCCCTAAGATTCACAGCATATGACATTTAAAATGTTTAAGTTTTCTACCATGAATGATAAACATTCCTAACAGTGATCTCTGAAGTCTCCAAAAGGATGATGGAGTCCACAGTGACTCTACCTGTATTGTGATAATGCCACTAAGCCCATAAACACCACCCAAAGATTGGCTTTGGACTTCAAACTGCTACTTGAAATGGTCCACCCTTATGCACTACTCCAGTCAGGACTTCACATAAGCTCTACACTTTACCATTACACAGAGACTGACAACAAATGACACAGCTAACTCTCCCAGAATTGGACCATTGTTTAGGCTTTTTCAGGGTCTCCTAGAGATGCCATCGCCCACCCACCTGTCCCTCCCCTGCCACCCAGACAACAGAAGTAATTTTAAAAACATGACACCCACATTCCCAAAAGGTGGAGTGGGTAGTTTTTTATCTTTTACTGTGTTATAAATATTTCTCATTGTGTGCAGGGGTTGGCTACAAGTTATTATTGGTTATGGTAAAAAAGGGGGGGATAGATAGGATAAAAATTTCTTGAATCTACTTCAAACTAAAAAACAATTACTAGTCTTAAATAATTTACATTGGTATAGAATTTTATATATTGATATAAAGTTAAGGTTATTTTTGTTGCACTGTATATTATGTTTCTACTTCTGTTTAAGATAATTTTTGTAAGGGCTGGAGAGATGGCTCAGCAGTTAAGAGCACTGGCTGCTCTTTCAGAGGTCCTGAGTTCAATTCCCAGCAATCACATGGTGGCTCATTACCATAAGTAATGAAATCTGGTACCCTCATCAGGACTGCAGGCAAAAAAAAAAAAAAAAAAAAAAAAAAAAAACTGTACACATAATAAATAAATCTTTTTTAAAAAGCTATTTTTGTCTAATGTTACAAATTTGAGGTTACTTTCTTTATATTGTACATCTGTTTCTATTTTTGCTTAAGGAATTAGCAATACAGCTCACAGCTATATAGCTTGTGTAATTATGCAATGTGAAGTTTTATCCTTAAAAGTTATTTAGGATAATGAAGAAATACAGGCTAAAAGTCACCCATAACTATCAAACTTATAGCCATGTGTCTTCTAGGTATATAGAGATATATTTCAGATAGATAGGTAATCTTTAAACATCTGAAAGACCTACAGAATACGGCTTTTAAAATGTTTTAACAAGTTAGACTTTTCTCAAAATGAGCTTCGTCTGCTTCTTGGAGCACCAATCTACTTCTAAAAAGGATGATGGACATCGAAGAAACTCCATATGGAATATGCTTTCTTTGTGGCAAAGCTTGCCATTTGAGGCAAAACTGCCCTTGCCTTGACTGCTGACAGTACTCTGTCCAAACTGGACAAGAGGACACAAAGAAAGGTGACTGCTGAGATTTGCCAAGGCAGGTTAGAAGAGTCCTACAAATTTTCTTGCTCTGAAAAAAAGTTTCTCAGATATTCTAGGCATGTAAGCCAAAAATGCATGCCCCAATGTTGCAGAGGTACTCTTCAGGAGAGGACAGCTAATGGAGTCATCTCTATAAATGTGCCAATTACTTATGGAGTGGACATTGAGAATGTATTTCTTTCTTGATAATTGTTCTTGTTGCATGTAATTTCATTTTAGTTAATGCTACCTTTCCTTTCTATTGGACAATATTTAATAACTCTTATTATATATAGTTTTACTATGTTAAAAGTTAGAACCTTTCCTTCTAAATTAGACAAAAAATAGGGAAATTCTGTCACTGGTCCATTAACCAATTGCAAGGAGTGTTTTGGTCCAAGAGGCAGTGATAGGAAATGTTCTGCTGTATATATGTTTGTCTTATTGTTTGATAAATAAAACATTGATTGGCCAGACAGGAAGTGACGTAGCATGGCAGATACTGCCACTAGCTAACCATAGAGATCTGGAGGTTTGTACAGACAGACAGGAAGTGACATAGCTGGGCAGGGACAAACAGGAAATCGTTCTCTTCTCTGCAGGCAAAGGAGATGCAAGTCCAGCATTCCTGTTAAGTCAAGACCATGTGGAAATACTTAGATTAATAGAAAAATGTGTTAATAATTAAGTCAGAGCTAACCAATAAGAAACCATAGCCAGTCGGGCGTTGGTGGTGCATGCCTTTAATCCAAGCACTCGGGAAAGAGAGGCAGGCAGATCTCTATGAGTTCGAGGCCAGCCGGTCTACAGAGCTCGTTCCAGGACTGCCTCCAAAGCAATACAAAGAAACCCTATCTTGACAAAAAAAAAAAAAAAAAAAAAAAACAAACAAAAAAAAAAAAGGAAAAGAAACCATAGCCAATGGCCAACAGCTTCATAATTTATACAGCCTTTCTGTGTGTTATTTAGGACTGATGCAGCTGCGAGACCAGGATGGTGGGAAAACGCTCGTAACAAGGCAAGGTTTGTTTTTCTTTTTTTTTTTTTTTTTTTTTTTTTTTGGAGACAGGGTTTCTCTGCATTGCTTTGGAGCCTGTCCTGGAACTCGCTCGGTAGACCAGACTGGCCTCGAACTCACAGAGATCCACCTGCCTCTACCTCTGCCTCCCGAATGCTGGGACTAAAGGTATGTGGCACCAAGGCCCAGCAAGGCAGGGCTTTTGTAGGGGATGGATGTGACTGAGATCCAGGAAGAGCAGAGGAGTGTATGGTCTTGTTGAGCCAGGAAGTGGCAGCAGCAGGGCTTTTCCACGATAGCTTGCAACCCACCTCAGGTTTTTATCTGATAAGTTTGTTCTTTAGTTATAATAAATAAACGTAAAAGAAATCAATAACAATCCCCAGCACTGCCCACCAGCAAAAAAAGAAGGTTTTATTTGTCAAAAATAAGTTGCTAACAAGAAATTTCAAAATCAAGCATCAGATATTTTCACTCATTGTCACACCAAACCAATAGTTTTCTATCTATACACATGCCCAAGCTGTCCTCAACATAGCTTTAAGTCACAGTACCCAGCTAAACTATGTTCTAAATATTTGTGGAGATAAAAACTGTGTAGACACAGAATTTCACCTATGGGGGAAAATAATTTGGCCTCAATGACCCAAATATAATAGTTAATGACCCAAATATGTGATGAATATGTCCCTGTGCATGCATGTGTATTATACAGTTTCACTATATAGCCCAGGCTGGTGCAGAACTTGTTACATGCTTGCTATCTATATAGCAGGCTGACTTCAAACTCAGCGATCCTTTTGTTTTTGCCTCCGAGTGCTAAAACTAAACAAATTTGTTATTACACCCAACTTATTTGTGTAAGGAGCAAGGATTCTGGAGTTTGAACCAGGGTCTTATACGTTAGGCAAATGCTCTGAGCTATATCCTTAGCTTCAAAACTGCTTTCTCAAGAATAAACATAGCCAGGCAGTGGTAGCCTTTAATCCCAGCACTTGAGAGGCAGAGGCAGCCTGGTCTATAGAGCTATATCCAGGAAATTCAGGACTACACAGAGAAACCCTGTCTCAAAAAATTACAATAAATGAAGAATAAAAATATAAGGGCTGGAGGAATGGCTCTTCAATTAAATGCACATATTTTTCTTGCAGAGAACTCCAGTTCAGTTCCCAGAGCCCATGTCACATGATCACCTGTAACTTTAATTCCTCGGGGATTTGATGCCTCTGGCTTCTGTGGACATCAGCACTAAGTTATACATGGACAGATAGATGGATAGTCAGGCAGTAATAGTTCATGCCTTTAATCCCAGTACTCAGGAGGCAGAGGCAGGCAGATCTCTGTGAGTTTGAGGTCAGCCTGGTCTACAAAGAGAGTTCCAGGAGAGTCAGGGCTACACAGGGAAACCCTGTCTTGAAAAAACAAAAAAGAAAATAAACCAGGCTGGACACTCAGGAGGATCTCTTTGAGCCCAAGGCCATCTTGGTCTACACAGTAAGTTCCAGGCCTGGGCTATAATAAACAAACAAACAAACAAACCTCAAGGGGCTAGAGAAATGTCTAGGGGTTTAAGAACATTGTTGTTGTTCCAGAGGACCTTGGTTCAAGACCCACTACCCACATGGCAGCTCACAGCTGTCTCTAACTCCAGTTCCAGGGACTCCACCCTCTTCTGGCCTCTGAATACCAGGCACACTTGTGATACACAGACATACATGCACAAAAATACTTACACATAAAACACATGAATAAATATTAAAAGAGAATACTGTGGGGAATAAATTAAACTGGCAACAGCAGGAGGCTGAAAGCAGGGGAATCTTGAATATAAGGCCCATCTGTGTTACATTGCCAGACCCTCTCTCAAATGGGCCTAATTGGGGCTGGAGGATGGCTCTGGTTGGGAGAACACACAGTCTCTCTGAAGGCTCTGAGTTCAGTTCCCAGTATCTATAGCCCCAGCTCAAGCAGGATCCAACACCTCTAGCCTCTGTGGGAACCTGAATTCCCATGAATATACCAACACACACACACAATTAAAATTAAAAATAAATTATTCTTAAAAGAGCCTAACTAAATAAAATTACATTTAAAAACATAACATGTTCTGGATCTAAATACCTATAAGGCCTAGACTCTAGTAATTAGTTTGAAAATACCAATGCAATTGAGCATACAACACTGGGGAGGGGGATGCTTACAAACAAAAGTTTCTGCTGAACAAACATGAACTGCTCTGATCCTCATCTCATCCCAGCTAGAAAACAGCAATAGTCTAGTTTGCACAAGGCTTATGCTACAGTTTCCCAACCAGTCCAAAAGGGCAGTCTCATGCACTGCAGGGTGGTCAGTATGTGTCAATATTTTGAGTTTCCTCATCTCTCTTTCTCAATTTCTGGCCACAAACTACTGACTTCATCAGATGACTGGCCAACACAAACTTACAAAAAGAAATGGACCACTCTACCCTTCTAAATGTTAGCAAGGATGAGTACTCAAGTATCAGAAGCAGATTTTGCAGAGTTTTATTGTTTCAAAGTTTGACAGATTTTAAAATACAAATTGAATATGAACTAGTTCAGAAACAATCATTATTTACATAGTGAAAAATGCCTGGGACCAACTTCATTTTAACTCTCACCACAAAATGAGTTTTTCATTATCCTCTTTAAATCTTTTGAATTGTTTTGGTTAACTGGTTAGCTGACTGGCTGATACAGGATCTCACATAGGTTAGGCTGGTCTTGAACTCATGATCCTTCTGTATCAGAGTCTGACTATTGGAATTGATTACCAAGAGTACAGCCCAATGTTTGGCTTTCTTGGAATTGTTTTTAAACTCAGCTTTTCTTTTCATCTCCAAAACAGTCATTGCTTCTTCATTTAGAAAAGTAACTAATAGTTTTGTGTTGTTTTTCAAAACACAGTTTCTCTGTGTAGTCTGGCTGTCCTGGAACTCCCACTGTTGACCAGGCTGGCCTTGAACTGAAGAGATACACCAGCTTCTGCCTTCCCAGTGCTGGGATTAAAGGCAAAAGACCAGCATAACTGATAATTTTTAAATGAACAATCAATTTACAAAGTATAACATTAACACAGTACCAAAGTATACAATGTGCAAATAAAGTATAGAGATGCCAAATCTGGCACCCACTGTAAGGTGCTAAAATGACTACGTCTGAAGGGAAGGAGAAGCAGCAAAGCCACTGTTATCTCATCTTGCTTGAAGCTAACCACATGGAAACACTAATGACTTAATTTTGTGTCACACTGTATTTCACATAAAAATTATACATTTTTGTGGCAAACCTTAAAATACACAGCAAGTAGTTTTAAAAACTAACATTTTGCCAGGCAGTGGTAACACGTGCCTTTAATCCCAGCACTTGGGAGGTGTGAGGCAGGTAGACTCTGAGTTCAAGGCCATCATGGTCTACAGCAGAAGTTCCAGGACAACCAGGGCTCCACAGAGAAACACCTGTCTCAAAAAAACAAAATAAAAATAAAAAAACAGTCCACACATTTAATCCCAGCACTATAGAGGCAGGTGGGTCTGTGAGTTTGGGGCCTTCCTGATCTAAATAAAGAGCAAGTTCCTGGAAGGCAGATCATTATGAGTTTGAGCCCAGCCTGGTCTACAGAGAGAATTAGTTCCAGGTCAGTCAAGGATACAGAGAAACCCTATTTCAAAAAACAAAACAAAACAAAACAAAACAAACAAACAAAAAACAGGGGAGGGAGATCAACATTTTGCCAGATGTGGTAATGCACACCTTTAGTCCTAGCACTCAAAAGGCAGAGGCAAGTGGATCTCTTAAGTTTATGATCTGGACCAGCAAAGGATACACAGTGAGATCCTTTTTCTAAAGAAATAAAAAAGCGAATGATTGAAAAATTAGTCATTCTCAGACCAGCAAGATGGTTCCACAGGTAAAGAAACTTGCTGCCAAGCTTGACTACCCAAGTTCAATCCCCAGATCCAACATCATAAAATAAGGAGAGCTTGAAAATGAGAGTTTAAGACCAGCCTGAACTACTTACTTAGTCAGAACATTGTGTCAGTTGGAAGGAAAATGAAGCAACTGTAATGATTTGGATATGAAGTATGCTTCACCTCTGCTAAAAGGCTCTTTAAGTGGAAGTTTTGTTCACAGCTAGTGATGTTCTTTTGGGAGATTCTTAAACTTTAAGGAGTAGGTCACCAAGGGCATGTTCTTCTTAGGGACTGTATCTTATCCCCAGGCCCCCTCTTTCTGTCTCCTGTCTGTCATGAAGTGAATAGCCTCTGTCATATGGACCCACCACCACAACGACGTTCTTCCTCACCACAGAGTACATAATCAACAGAACTATGATGTAAAAATGGGAAATCCCAACACTCCCAAGGTGGAGGCCAGAGGATTAGGGGTTCAGGACATCCTCAGCTAACAGAGTTCTCTAGGCCAACCTGAGCTACATGAAATCTTGTCTCAAAAATTCACATACAAACTAAGTGTTGGTAGGCATGATGGCATAATCCTTGGAATCCCAGCACTCAGGAGGCTAAGACAGGAAAGTGACTGTGAATTCAGAGCCAGCCTGTGGTTACTTAACAAGACCTTGTATTTAATAACAAAAAAAAAAAAAAACAAGGTCAGTAAGATGGCTCACCAAATAAAGACATTTTGCCACAATGTCTGGTGACCTCAGTTTGATACTGGAGACCCACCTGGTAAGAAAATGTACTCCTGCAAATTGTCCTCTGACATCCACCATGCCCTGCACATGCGTATGCACACACACACTCTCACATAGCCTGGTCCCTTGGGCTCTCAAATGAAATTGTTTCCCCACATATATCAACAGATAAACATGAAGCAGAAATGAGTCATTGGAGTTTATTATCTAACAAGATGAGGAGCTCACAAATAACTATACAATAGAGACCACAGAAAGAACACAGAAGGTTAAGGACGGTAAGTAACAGTAATAAGAATAAGGTCAGGGAGTGATTCTCAGAGGAGCAAGAACAAACAGCAGTAACTAACCTCCTCCCCCAGACAAAAATCCTTCAAGGTAAGAACTTGCTTTCACCACCCTGTGCCCTTCACAGTGAGTGCCTGTACCTATTAGGTACTTTTAAAAAACAGCTTTTAGGGCTAGCAAGTGGCTCAATGGCTAAGGGTGCTTGCCTGATAGATCTGAGTTCAATTCCTAGGACTCACATAGAAGGAAAGAATAAATTCCCTCCTCTGGCCTTCATTCATGTGTGCTGGAGAGATGGGTAAATGATTAAGAGTACTTACTATTCTTGCAGGACACCAAATCAGTGCCAGCTACTTATAACTCCATGGGGATCCTAGGCCTCTGGGACTCCTTAGGCATCTACATTCACATGCACATACACCGCAGGCACATGCATGTAAGTAATAGAGTCTGGAGATGATGCAGAGGTTAAGAGCCCTGACTGCTCTGCCAGAGACTGCTCTGCATCCACCACATGGCAGCTCACCACTGTCTGTAGCACACAAATGGTGTACAAACATACAGGCAAAATGATCATATACATTAAAAATATTAAAAAATAAAAATGATAACTTTTAGTAGGCTATGGTTAAAATCTTTGCATGTAAGAGATAGAAGCAGGATTAGCTCAAGGCTAGACTTGGCTATGCAGTGAACTCAAAGACATGTGGACTATGTGAAACCCTGTCTCGAAATTTCTTAAATTTAACAACTAAAGAGATGGCACCATGGAAAAGAGCCTTTATTGCTCTTACAGAGGACTCACGTTCAATGGACAGCACAATGTATGGTTAAGTTGTTATGGGTTCACATCCATCCATAACTCCAGTTCCAGGGAATCCAACAGGCACATACATGATGCACATATATGTAAAACATTCATACGTGTATCATAAATAAATTAAAAATTACTTTTAAATCTGGGCAGGAGGTCCTGGTTTTTATCCTTAGCACCACATAAACTGGGTGTGAGGGCTCAAGTCTGTAATCCCAGTAATTGAGAGACAGAGGCAAGATCAGAAGCTCAAAGTCATTCTTGGATGCATAGCAAGTTCATAAGGGAACTAAAGATTTAAAGGAGAATAATGGAACAGGAAGGCTTAAACTGGGGTGGGGTAGCAGGAAGTAGGGTAGAAAAGGGAGCATGGGAAAGACCTTTCAAAAAAGACATGGAGACCTAGTACTATAGAAACTTTCTAAAATATCTACACACCCAAAGACACAGAGAGAGAGAGAGAGAGAGAGAGAGAGAGAGAGAGAGAGAGAGAGAGAGAGAGAATATGTCCCTAGTAGACACCAAGAGCTAACTAATAAAAAGCCCAGTGCCAGGAATGGGTTAAGATATTGTCACTGCTCTTGGATGTCCTCCAGAACTTGACAGTAAGACCCTACTGCTGAAGACACCATATACTTGAGTCATAAGACATGGCAAAATCAAGCTGGTATGGAGCTGGAAGCTTCACCCCTATTGGCTAGCTTTCAAAGGGCTGGAGGGTGTTATGCATGGTACTGAAGGGACAAAGCAATCATCAATCATACACAGCTACAAAAATGACTGGCCTGGAAAGACATGCAGCATACTGGTGCAATAGTGACACAAACTTTCTGATTGGATTTTAAGTCCCAATCTACAGTATGAAACCAATACCTAATGCCATTATTAAGCTAAGAACCTTATGACTGGATAGGTCATAGACCCTAGAAGAAAACTTTTGCTGCTAAATGGACACAGTATTAAGCTGTGATTTATTGTTACACCCATACATTGTCCTAATGATTTATTGTTGCACCCATAGAGCAATATAGCTCTCAACCCTCGCATGAAAAGGTTCTATTTGCAGAAGATCACAGTGATTTACAGTGACCCACAACTGGACAAGATGCAGAGAATAAGAGACTGCAGAATGCTTAGCCCTAAGGAGAACACACAAACTACACCTCCAAAGTTCAGGCATGAAACAGTCTAAATGCCAGAGGCAGTGGATGACTACAAGGAAACACTATCTTCTGGACACAGCAGCTGCACATAGAACTCACAGCAGTTGGAACAATATGTACAACACCTTTACAAATCCAAGCCAAACCAAATAAATCCCAGCATGGAGAAGGGAGTTGAGAATACAATCCAACCCCTAGCTGAGGAGCTATTGTCAATTATCAGCTGCTGGGAAAAGTTGACACAGTTTTCTGAAAGAGCATTGGTGGAATACGCCAACCAATCCCCACTAGAAGACCACACACCAAAGAATATTTGGGCAGAACAAATTGGTCCTGATTTGTTGTTGTTTTTGTTTTGTTTTTGTTTTGTTTTGTTTTGGGGGACAGGGTTTCTCTATGTAGTCCTGGCTGTCCTGTAACTTGCTCTGTAGACCAGGCTGTCCTGGAACTCTACCTTCTGGGTGCTGGAATTAAAGGCATGCACCACCACCACCAGGCAATTAAAAAAAAAAAAAAAAGTGGAATGGGTAGAGAAGGGGGGGTGGATCTGAGAAGGGTCAGAGAAAGGGATGAATACAATCAAAACATACTGTATGAAAGAACTAATAAATATAATCAGTTCTCAAAAGCCAGGTACAATATACATGCCTAAAATCCCAGTACTTAGAAGTCAGAGATGATAAGACTGTTATGAGGCTAACCTGGGCTCCTGTCTAAAAACAACAAATACGTAACTATTAACTACTCTGACTCTTCCAATACTGATGCACTGGGCTGAAGAAAGGAAAAGAGACTTTCAATGTTAACGACAGTTTGCCTAGTTCACTCAAAGCCCTAGGTTTAACGCCCAGCACTGTACCCATAAAAACAGAAAAAAGGAAATGTTTTACCCAAACACCATGTATCCTTATAGAAAGTCAAGGAAAAATCAAAGAGAACTTCTACTTCATTGTAGACTGGAAAAAAAATAGAGAACAACTTTACTCATCCAGACAACATGCTTAATCTTGCTACAGGATGACAACAAATTAGATAAAATAGAGAGGAAAATGACGCCTGAATGCCTTTAAATCCCAGCACTTAGAAAGAGACATGTGCAGGTAGATCTGTGAGTTAGGGGTCTACATAGTGAGTTCCAGGATGGACAGGGCTAAGTAGGGAGACCCTACCTCCAAAAAAACAAAAAAGAAGAAAATGATGATACGCAGCACAGACCAAGCCACTTCTCTGAAGGAATGTGTTATACAAGAGTTCGCTTAAAACATTCCCATTGCCTGCTGCTTCCCCATTCGTTATCCAAAAATGTAAACATCGCTAAATCACAAGGATTTGCAAATTCTAAAATAGCTCTTTAGGATTGTTAATCCCCACCCAGCTAAATCCTTTAGAACCTGGTCTAAAAATAAAACTGTGTCAAGTGTTCTTCAAAATATACTATGTACACTGATTGGAATGCAATGCCAATTAACACACTGTAAGCAATTAAAAAAAAAAAATTCAAATACCCTGTGCCAAGCTAAATAACAAAGAAATACCATCCACTTGAAGGTTTTTTTTTTTAGTTAAACAGAGATCCTGGGAGTAATTTCAGAAGTCAAACATCTGAAATCACTCATTAGGTGCTGTAGCACACATACCTGTAAACCCAAATCTCAGGATGGCTGAAGCAGGAAGATTATAAATTTGAGGCCCACCTTGGCTACATATATGTATTTAAAACAAGCATGCATATAGCTTATTTATTTTTACTTTATGTGTATAGGTGTTTGACCTGTTGTATGTACCAAGTGAGAACAGAAGAGGATGTCAGATCTTCTGGAACTGGAATTACAGACAGTTGTGAGTCCCCATGTGGGTGCTTAAACTCAAATCTGGGTCCTCTGCAAGAGCAATGAGTGTTCTTAAACCTTGAGCCATCTCTCCAGCTCTGAGAATATGTATTTAAAAAACAACGATTGGACTGGAACAATGGCTCATCAGTTAAGAGTGCTTACTGCTCTTGCAGAAAATCTGGTTTGGTTTCCAGAACCCACACAATGGCTCACAACTGCTTGTAATTCCAACTCCAGAAGATCTGATGCCCTCTTCTGACTTCCACTGACACTGCACACAGTAGTTCATACACCTAGCCACACAAACATACACATACAGGTATAATTATTAAAAAAAAAAAAAAAAAAAAAAAAAAAAAGCCAACCACCACCACCACAACAAAAACTACTAAGGGGCTGGAGAGATGGCTCAGCAGTTAAGAGTATCAGCTGCTCTTGCAAAAGACCTGGGTTCAGTCCCCAGCATCCACCCACATGTTGGCGTACAACTGTCTGTAACCTCAGTTCCGGGTGGTGATGATTCCCTCTTCTAACCTCTAAGATACATGGTTCAGACAACTTTTGCTAACAAAAACCCATACATGTATAATTTTTTAAAAACTAAAATTAAATCACTGAGAGTTATACAAATAATTCTGGGAGCAAAGGAGTAACAGAATGACTCAAACACCACAAAAATTAAAGGTGTCAATTTTAATGTGTAATTAAGGAGTTTTTACTCACAACTTTGAAAGCTGAAATAAAACACTCAGACATTACTATTACAAGATTACAGACAAGAGTTTAGACCTCATTAGTATCAACAAAATTTCAACATGAATATCTAGTGTTATATTTTGAGCCCATTGGATGAACAATTAGCAATTTCACCCATCTATATGTGCACATATAAGGAAAAAAAAAAAGAACTCTCAACAACCTCTTCCTAAAGAACCTTTAATCCCAGCACTATGGAGACAGAGGCAGGGGATCTCTGTGAGCTGAAAGCCAACCTGGTCAACATACTGAGTTCCAAACCATACAGGGGTTACTCATTGAAACTCTGCTTTTAAAAAAAACAACAAAAAAGATTCCTGATTTTACAGGTCTATATACAACTTTAAAAAAATAATACAACAATTTTTTTTAGTCAAAGCTTGGTTTTATGGTTTCATAAATTCCTCACTGTTCCATTTGTTCAATGTCTTTCAGAGACAGCACTTAATTCTCTTCTGCAAGTCAACATTAAGGCATGCTGTTTAGCTAACAAGCTCCTCCCAAGATCAAGGTTATTACTATTATACCTAATAGACAAACCAAAGCATTTGTTCATGGGATATTGTTTTCTATTTTTAGGTAGTAGGTGACTAATCAAGTTTTGTCTGAAATTTAAACATTAAGTGACCATACATTTACTAATAGACTTCCTAAAAGAACAATTTGAAGTTAGTCATTATATTTACATTTTAAAAAACTTTAGTGCGTCTGCAAATGTCAAATTAACTTCCAAAAGATGTGAAATTGTTTAATCTTCAGAAAAGTGATCTGAAGCTAAAACAACTGGGTTCACAGTAGTTGTAATGCAGTGGCATTCTTATTTTTTTGGATACTTTCTGTCATAAATGAAAAGTTTTAATATGTTTCTCAGTCTTTTTTCTACCAAGCCAAATCTCTTTAAATAAATTAGTTCAAAAGCCTTTCAGTCAAGCCTTCTACTTCACAGGCACACAAGGTCTTTTCAACTATTGACAAGACCTTAACAAAGCTGCCTGGTCCCACTTCAGGGCACAATCACAGCCCTGCAGACCTGATGATAAGCCTTCAGAACAGAAACATCAGCAGGTTTATTTTTCCAAGTATCCAGAGCTCAGCTAGGTCAAATGTTGCTGCTGGATTTTAAACAGCTTACTTAGCCCTTGAAGTGATAAGAGTAAAAACAAGTCCAAACACTCTCTGGTTTTCAGTGGTACACAACACCAAAGATTTTGAAACTGCCCTGAAGACTCTTCACATCAGAGTAGCCACTTCAGCATAAGCCTTAATCGAAGTGGCTATTTAAGAATAATGATCATTGGGCTGGAGACTTTAACAAGGACTGCAACTTAGGGACTTAATCCAAAGAAAATAGTGTACTGTACAAATAGTGTTAATTAAAAATACTTTCATGCTACACTTTTTCAGGTGCTTTCCATAATCTGCCAATTTCTGTAGTTTAGGGAACATTGTTTTATATTGTCAGCAGAGATTTAAAACTCAAGAGTTAGTAAAGAATACTACGTTTATGAAGCCAACATTTTTACAGGAACATATAACCTTAGAAAAACCTGCGAGAATATCGCGGAATAGGAGTCCAATTCATTAACCAGTGAACAGGCACGAAACTGTATCAATTACCAAAAACTGGTTAGCTAGACTTAAAGTAAATCTTTCAATTTTATCAATTTCACTACCACTGGAGGAGGGGGCAAAGCAGGCACCACCAAGAATTAAAAATTAGCAACATGAAGTTAATTAACCCAAACTAAATGAACTAGATCGCCACCATCCATTACACAGGTCCTTCACAAGCTTTCAACTTTTCTTTTGGACCCTGATGTCTCACTATCTCCTTCCTGCACCCCACATTTACTAGCTGCTCCCCAAACTCATCCCAACTCCTGTAGGCCATACCTCTGTGCCTCGGTGCCAGCAGTTCCCTCGCTGACAATGTCCTCCCCTCTGCCTCACCTGGCGAACAGGGTCCTTCCAAATTCCGCGAGAAGTAAACAAGGAAGCTCGGGGCTTCTCTACTCTCAAAAACGCACTTAACTGTTCTAAATCCCAAGAACAGTTGAGAAACCAACCCTTATCACCACTCATTGTTTTCACGCCCCGGGAGCCACAGCATCGAGGGCAGAGTCTCCACAGAGCCCCCACAGGACGCAATGCAGGCATCCAGACGTGCCCTGAATTTATTCCCTACTTCTACACACAGACCCGACCCCCTCCCCAGGTCCCAGGCACGTCTCCACGGGGAGAGACCAGATCCCACCGTTCGTAACCCCCCCCCAAGAATGAAAACCAGAGGCACACCCTGGGCCCTGGAGGGAGAACAATGAATGAACACGGCCGACTCGCCTCCCGTGATGTCCCAACTCCTCTTTCTGCATCCACTGGCTCTGCAGAGCCTGGACAGCTGTGGCTTCACACAAAAGGCATCCCGACTCCCGTTCTCGAGCATCCCGGGCCTCTCAGTATGAAGCTCCGGGCGCGGTCCCCACGCCTTAGTGGCGGGGCGCTGACCCGTTTCTCGCAGCCTTCCTCGATCCCCTCGTCTTCCCTAAAAGGGTGTCACTTGAGCGAAGCAACCCGAGAGGAGGCGCAAGGTCGGGCTCCCCTCACTTATGCAGCCCGCGAGAAAAAGAACGAGCCCATTCCAGTGACAACACAGGCACGGAGCAGCTCTGGGCGGATTTTTTTTTTTTTTTAAACCCATTGCCAAAATATGAGGAATGCGCGCTGGGCACCGGGGTGGCGCTGGCACGTTTCCGAGAAACACTGGGAAATCTGAGCAGGGGTGTGGAAACTGGCTCGCCGGCCATGACACTCGGCCCGCGCCCGGCCCGCCACCCGGGTGACAGCGGCCTGGCGGACCCTTCGCCCCGCAGCCGCGCCGTCAACCCTGCGGCCTACCTGAGGGAGCCGGGCCACGCCGGGTCCCGTCGTGCGGCCGCGGCGGTGGTTGAGTGAACGGGATGCGGTCACATTCGGCGCGTCCCCAACCCGGGGGACGGGGCCCCGGGCAGGCCCCGCATCGCTGCACTAGCGCCCCGCGCCTCAGGGCACGCGCCCCAAAGCCCGGCCAGCTGGCCCGTCTGAGGGCCCGCGGAGAGTGGCAGAGAAGCCTTCCCGCCTCAAGCTCGCTCGGTTCTAACTCCCGCCATCTAAGATGGCGGCGCAAGCACCCGCAATGAAGACGCTCTCTGACCGCCCCGGCGAGCGAGCCCTGCGCTCGACGCTCGTCTTCGCGACCTGCGGCGCCGCGGGCTCACCGCCTCTGCGCGAGCTCTAGAGCTCGGCAGTCCGTTTGAAACTTGGCTCGGGGATCTATCTCTCGGGCCTGGAACCTGGCCCCGCCCCCGGGGGCGTGGCCTCGCGATGCTGCGGCCGCCATTTCGGAGTTGAGACTGGCGTCCCTGGGTGACTGCGTCTGGCCAGAGGCGAGCCGTAGTGGGTGCTGCCCGGGTCGGGCCACCCGCGAGGCAGTCAAGGGACTAAACGCGCCTGGTGACACACGGCGCAGGGCCCGTCTTTGGCGCTTCCTCTCTGAAGTTGACATCCACGGAGAATGGCGGCTTACGGGGTTTTGGAAAGCCCTCCTACTGTCTTAAACCTCGGATTCCTCATCTGGAAATCTAGGTTTTACTGTGGTACATTAGATTGACCAAAAACTAAAAGTATGGTGTTACGCATCTGTCATCCCAGCGTTTGGAAAGTGAAGGCAAGAGGATCAGGTCATGCTGAGCTACATGAGACCCTGTCTCAAAAAAAAAAAAAAAAGATTGGCAAAAAAATAAAAAGTAGTTGATGAGCCAATACGGCCCACGGTGAGCTGAATCCTGTGGTGCGCCTTCGTGCCTTCGTAAAGCCCTGGTGGAGTAGAAACCTGGAGGACAATTTGACATCGTCGGCATTTTGGGTCTTTTTTCCTTCTTTGAGTGGGAGTTTTAATCCGGAGCTAGCTTCGACCTCTAGTCTTCTGCCTCTTTGTAACTATTTTTAAAGTAGTCATTTTGGGACCAGCGAAGAGGCTCAGAAAGTAAAAAGTTAGCAGAGTGCACAAAACCTGATGACCTGAGTTCAGTCCTCTGATCCCATGATGGAAGGAGAGGACAGACTCCTGAAAGTTACCCTCTGACCTCGGTATTCTGTGCGCAACCTGCAACCGCATTTACAAACATGCATACAATTTTTTTAAGTAACCATTTCTAAGTAAACATATTGGCATTTAGTACATTCACGGTGTTGTGTAACCACAAAACATTTCCATTACTCTGAAATAAAACGACCCACTAAGCAGTTTCTCGATAGCTTCCCACCCAGGGGCAATCACCAATATTCATTTTGCTACTTCAGACTTCACTTTTTCTAGACTATCTTGTGTGTGTGGATATGGGGCAATCACCGATATCCATTTTGCTACTGCAGACTTCACTTTTTCTAGATTATCTTGTGTGTGTGTGGACATTTATAGAGTGTGAGGCCTTTTATGACTTAAATCGTTCACTTAGCCTGTTTCCAAGTTCATCTGCATTACATGTGTGCCAATACTTCATCCCTCTTTAGGGCTAAACTGCTCCATCATAAATTTACACCAGATTTTCTGTATCTGAGATAGATATTGGGCTCTTTCCATCTTTCGGCTACTGGTTACTTTTCTAGTTTCTGTGACAAAATACTAGACAAATATGAGGTAGAAAGGTAGGCCTGATGGTTAGAGCACCAGTGGTTCTTGCAAAGAACTCAAGTTTAATTCTCAGCCCCTTATGGTGGTCACAACCACCTATAAGTCCAGTTTAGAGGACCTGATGCCTTTTGCTGACCTCTTCGGGCACCAGACACATAAAATTAAAATTTTTAATACAAAAAAAATTACATGCAGTCTAAACATTGTTACATATAAATAGATAATAATAAAGGAAGGGTTTATTTTGGCTGACAGTTCAAAAACGCAGTCCATCATGGTGGGAAACTCCTGATTAAGGCCGCTGCTTATGTCCTGTCCATAGTCGACACAGAGAGATAAGTGCAGGTCTTGTTTGTTTGCTGGCTTGCTTTTTCAAGGCAAGGTTTCTCTGTGTAATGGCCCTACCTGTCCTGTAACTTGCTTTGTAGCCCAGGCTGCCCTTGAACTCACAAATTTCCACCTGCCTCTGCCTCCTGTGTGATGGGATTGATTAAAGGTGTGAGCCACCACATCCAGCCCTCACTTCTTTTAATTTGCTTATTTTTATTCAATCTGAGATCCCCACACACACAACATGAAATGGTGGTCACTTTTAGAATGGGTGTTCCAACATCAGTTAACCGAATCTAGAAACTCCCTCACAGACACTCCCAGAAATGTGCCACCTAGGTGATCCAGAACAGTGGTTCTCACCCTTCTTAACACTGCGGCTCTTTAACACATTTCTTCTGTTGTGGTGGCCCCCAACCATAAAATTATTTTCATTTTTATTTCACAACTGTAATTTTGCCACTGTTATTAACTGTAATGTGTTTCCCAATGGTCTTAGGTGACCCCTGGGGGGGGGGTCACAACCCACAGGTTGAGAACCCCTGAAGCATGTGCAATTGGCAGTTATTAGGAATCATTACAGCTATTGTGAGTGATGGTACTAGAAAGAGTGTACCGTATGTACTTAATTGAGTTCCTTTTCTTCTTCCATTTTTTCCCCCTTGATTTAGTTTTGTTTTGATTTGAGTTTTAAGGCAAGCTCTCACTATGTAGCCCTGGCAAGCCTGGAATTCATAGAGATTTGTCAGCCTCTGCCTCTGGAGTGCTGGAATTAAAGGTATGCTCCTGGCTAAGTACTTGCTTTGTTTTGTCTAAGGTTTAATTTAATTATGTGTGTATGTCAAGAAGGGTGGCATGCACATGTCAATGCAGGTGTCCATGGAATCTAGAAGAGGGTGTTGATGTTGAATCCCTTGGAGCCAGACCTACAGGTGTTGTGAGCCACCCAATGTAAGTTGAGTATGTGGGTACTAGGAGTAGAACTCAGTTGCTACGAGCTGAGAAGCACAGGCCTTAGCCACTGTACCATCTCTCTAGCTCCCCAGTTTTCATTTTCTGAAGTGTATATCTAAGAGTGGAATTTGAGGGAACACTTTGCCTTCTGCTGGGGGTTGCATGTCGCCACCTTGGAGACCTAGTTTGTTGGTAGGCTTCCTAGAGTTAATTAGGAAGGACTTGTAAGAGGAGCAGGGTGGGGCCTGAGAAGTGGTTTGAAGAATGAATCAGTGGTGTCAGGTCTGGAGGGAAAGAATGGAGATGTCACAGGAGAAGGTGAGAGAGAAGGCTGAGGCAGCTCTTGCCAGCGTGAGAATGTCCTCAGAAGTGGCAACACTAATGTGTATAGATGTGAAAACCAATGCTCATGTGTAAAGATGTGAAAACTGATAGGTGTACCTTTCTTATTTTTTACAGCTCAGTAAAATTTCTTTTAGAAGATGCTACAAGCTCTAAGCCTGCTTTAAAAAAGAAAAGAAAAGAAAAGAAAAAAGACTTTTTTTGAGTGCCTGGAGAGCTGGCTCAACAGTAGAGAACATTGCTGCTCTTGTAGAGAATCTATAGACTCTGTTCCCTGCACCCACATGGTGAATCACAACCATCCATAACTTCAATTCCAAGGGACCCAACACCCTCTTCTGACCCCCTCAGGCACCATACACACAAAATTAAAAATGTTAATACAAAAAAATTACTTTTGAGATGAAAGACAGAAAAAAATAAAAGAATATCTGCCATTTATGAAGTCTTTTCATTTATCATGCATTTTCCCATAGCCCCCAAAACACAGCCAATGAAAGATGTCATCTTCGGGTGAGAATTCTTCAGAGACTGTGAGGAATGCAAGGACAGAAATGGTAAAGGGTGGCATACAGATTTGGACCCATTCATTTATCCTTGCTTCTTTCAGTTAAGGATCTGTGTAAAATCCAGCCATAATCGTGCGTGCCTAAATTCCCACACTCAGGAAGCTGAGTCAGGAGGACCGAAAGTTCAGACCAGCCTGTCTTAAACATGTATGTAATGCCAGGTATATGCCATGCCAGACCCTGTGTTAGCCTTGGGCCGGTAGCAAGGAGCAAGCCAAAGTCCCTCAAGGGGTCTAATGCATCAAAATAGCACCAAACAAGCAAGCCATGTGCCTGTGAGTTTGGCTAGTGAAGATGATGATAGGAATGGAAGGATGGGATCCAGGACAGGCTGGTCTCCCTTAGAAGATAGTTAAGCTAGGCACTGAGAATGAGAAGCAGCCAGGGAAAGAACACTGTAAGCAATCGAAAGGGTACATGCAAGGGCCATGATGTGAGACAGGAGAAAGGCAAGCATGTTGACAGAAAAGAGCCAGGAGGAGATGGAGCTGGCAAGGTGAGGACAGAGGGCAGAGTCATAGCCAGTCTGACACCCACGCCCTGGTCCTTCCTTGCCATCTTGCCTCTCCAGTGAGTTTAATTTTAGTCACAAATGAGTTTGGAGTGTGGGCCCTGCCTGGGCTGGGTGCTCAGAGAGAGACAGCCATGTAAATAAACAGTTACCCCACTGGGTGAGTGCGAGGGCACCCAGAGGAGGAAGGGAGAGATGGCCTCTGTCACAGTGGGTCAGGAAAGCCTCCACAGGGGCGAGGCTCATCAGATGATGAGTCGGAATTTTCCAGAGAGAAGGGCAGGAGGCCAAGCAGAACAATCAAGAGCACAGTGTGGCTGGCTAGCATGGCATATTGGAGAACAGCATATTACAATGTCATTTGGTGGGAGATTGCCTCCCAGGGCAGGGACTGAAGAAAAGTGAAGCAGAAGTTTGGAGGGGCAGATATCTGGCGCATCATCAGTTCCCCTCAGGGCCAGGGCATGCAGTCACTCCGCTGTGGTGTGTGCTGTCACTTACAGGAAAGCCTAATGCAGTCACTTGGAGAGCAGAGCACCAGCCCACAGGGCAGAAACAGGCTGGTCCCTTGCAAACTAATCGCCTACAGTCTCTGGGCAGGGTAAAATGGTCACAAGTGCACCTACCATCAAAAAGAGGAAACAAAGGGCAGAGTGAAGTTACTTACAGTCCTATGGGGCAGGAGCAAAGGCTGCTGCCATCTTTGGAAAATAGAGTCAGCTGTATATATGAGCTGCATTTTAATAAATCCTTTAATTAGCATATATATTTAGCATCACAAGGGGCTGGAGAGACTGCTCAGCAGTTAAGTACCCTTGCCACTTTCCCAGCGAGCCTGGATTTGATTCCAGCACCCATATGGAAGCTAACACCCTCTGTAAGTTCAGTTCCAGGGACCTGACACCCTCTTCTGGCCTCTGTGGGGAGGTATACACCCATACACATAAAAATAAATACAATTTCAAAAGAAACGGTTTTAAAAAGCATCACAAACTATCCTTAAGTTGCAAGGGAGGATTTAGTTTAAAGTACTGCTTTGCTGAATATAATGATGAACACATCATCCTTGGTGGTTACGTGCCTATTCAGCATGTGTCAGTACCACAAAGGGAAAAAAGCCAAAACCAAAACACACTTAAAGTGCATTATCATCATCATTTTATACCCACTACTTACAATTCAAACATGAGACCAAAAAAAATAAAATAAAATAAAACAGCACGATAGAAATTATACCAGGTATTTAAAGGGAGGGCATCTTGGGCCTCTCTCAGCATCTGGGATGAGTGGCAGTAAGTTGGTGCCTAGTGTGAACTTCTTTTTATTAGCTAAATGCTAACAGAACTAGGCTTACTGGATGACTAAACCCTGGGATAACAAAATCTTCCTCTCAAGTTATTTCATTGTTGCTGTTATCCAGAGCCTAAAGTGGCTGGTTTCCCTCTTTAGCTCACACTGACTGCTCCAATGCAGGAACAAAAGCCAGAGAATCAGAAGATGCACTGGTGTTGATGTTTGATAAAACTGCACAATCCAGCTTTCTTCTTTGGAGGTTAGAGCTGGAGGGTTTTTGAGACATGGATGCATGCAATCCAGTCTGGCCTTCAACTGGCTATACAATCAGCTGTGGCCTTCAATGGTGACTCCATCCTCCACTTCTCGGGTTCTGGGATTACAGGCATGTACCAATAGACTGGTTTTCTTTTTAAAAGATGTATTTATTTATGTTTAATATGAATGTGTACGTGCCTACACCATGTGAGTCCCTGGTGCCCAAAGGAAAAGGCATTGCATCCCCTTGAACTGGTTTTATAAGCAGTCATGAGCCACCATTCAGGTGGAACCACCATTCAGGTGTTAGGAGTAGAACATGGTCCTCTGCAAGAGCTCTTCAGACCTTTTCCCTTAGATCTTGTTTTGTTTTTTAGAGATGAGGGTATGTTATGGAATATTACTTTAACTAGGCAAAGGTGCGTTACATTTGTTTACACTGCATTTGTTCAACAACTTAAAGATGTGTTACATTTGTTTCTGCTGAATTTGTTTAACAATGCAAAGATGTGTTACATTTGTCTATGCTGCCTTTCTTCAACAATGTAAAGATGTGTTACATCCAAGCAGATGCCTTTAATCCCAGCACTCAGGAGGCAGAGGCAGGTGGCTCTTTGTGAGTGCAAGACCAGCCTGGTCTACAAAGTGAGTCCGCCTTGACCAGGGCTACACAGAGAAACCCTGTCTTGAAAAGAACTAACAAGAAAGACATGTTACATTTGCTTATGCCGCCCACATTTGTTTAATTATGTAACAATGTGTTGCTGTTTCACCTTACCTGCCTAAGTCATCTGATTGGTCTAGTAAAAAGCTGAATGACTAGTATCTAGGCAGTAAAGGGATAGATGGGGCTGGCAGGCAGAGAGAATAAGTAGGAGAAGGAATCTAGGCTTGAGAGAGGGGAGAGAACTAGAGAGAAAGAAGGAGATGTCTGGGGCCAGCCAACCAAATAGCTGCCAGACAGACAGACATGGAGGAAGCAGTCAAAGAAGGACATACAGGATGAAAGAAAGGTAAAAAATCCCTGAGGGGAAACATTGAGGAAGAGAAACAGATTAAATTAAGAGCTAGTGGGAAAAGCATAAAATAAGGCCAAGCATTCATAACTAATATTAAGTGTCCATGTCATGATTTGGGAGCTGGTTGGCGGCCCAAAAAAAAAAAAAAAAAGCCTGTTAAAGCAATAGGGTTGTTTCTCTCTAGACTGGTGGAGAACTCATATCCATCCTCCTGCTTCAACCTCCCAAGTGCTGAAGTTATAAGCATGCACCAGCACACCCAGCTTCACACTAGTTCTCCAGTTCATTCTCCAGGCATTGACTGGGCAAGAACTGCATGCCGGAGGCCTCACAATGAACTAGCCACTGAAGATGCTGAGATGCCCAGCCCTAGGGGGACTCACTGTGTCCTGTGGAGAAAGAAAACACAAGCAACAGCAAAACGGAAAACAAAAGAACTACAGGCCTTTACAAAGAACCCAACCATGAAAGTTTTGGCTAGATATTGTGTCACATTGTCATGTGCTTAAAACCCCAGCACTGGTAAGGCAGAGGTGGGAGGATCAAGGGTTCAAGGCCATCCTGAGCAACACAGTTAATAAGGAGGAGGGGGAGAAGGAAAGGAGGAATGAAAAAAATTAAAACTTAAGAGAGGAAGAAAGCAGGAGGGAGGGACTGGCTAGGGATACAGTTCAGCGGGACTGCTTGTCAAATGTATACAAAGTCCTGGGTTTGATTCCCAGAACTTCATAAACTTGGCATGACTGGAAAAAAAATCCCAATTGGTCCTGAGCCCAGTGGTAGTTCACTTGCCATAACATGTACAAGGCCCAGGGTTCAGTCTCCAGCAACACACACACACACACACACACACACACACTAAATGATTATAGAGCCAATGGGTAAAGACACATGCTGCCAAGGTTACTAACCTGAGTCTGATTCCAAGGACCTCTATGGTGGAAGGAGAGAAGTGGCCCCTTCAGGTTATCCTCTGACTGCCACTAACACGGCTGCCCCACAACAAAACAAGGAAAGAAAATACCAATATATGCTGAATATATTCAAAACAAACATTGCTCCTGGCTGAAAGCCCCAAGGCTGAGGGACGAATGAGGTGTGTCTAGTTTCTGCTCACTCTCTGCTTGTATCAAAAGCCTCCAAAGCTCGAAGCTGAGAGAATCTTAGCCACACTTCACTGTGAGCATGGTTGGCAGATGAATCCACTGACCTGAAAGCTGGTCCAGTGTTCTGCCTCCACACAGCAAGAGCCCAGGGCCGTGGAACCGCACAGACCATCCAGGTCTTTAACAAGCTCCTGTGACCTTGACAAAGGTCTAACCCCACAGAGTTCTGGTTTCCTTATCTGTAATGAAGTGGCATTAAATGAGATAAGATACACAAAAAGGTCTTCATCTCTTAAGAGTCCCACAATTGTTATCTCCCACCTTCTCAAATAGCTTGTCTATACTTTAGATTTTTTTTTCTATGTAGAATAAAGATAGAAAAGCTGAAAAACTGGATTAGCAGGTATAAAGCATTTTATGGCCCTTGATCTATGTTGCTAACCTGTCTCCTTAAGGTCATCAGCTGAACTGCCACCGGCTGCCCATGAGCCTGCCAATCTCAATACATTGTTGGCAGCACAAAATATTAGAAATGTTTCCTATTGGTGATTTAAAAAGGGAAAGTCCTTTATCAT
The DNA here is from genome assembly GCF_943737965.1 of Phodopus roborovskii. Lineage (NCBI taxonomy): Eukaryota > Metazoa > Chordata > Mammalia > Rodentia > Cricetidae > Phodopus > Phodopus roborovskii. The sequence goes on from NW_026126578.1 coordinate 8,115,631, forward strand.
GTTTTAAGTTGTAAGCCTTTGATTAGTCATGGGAATGAGTATTTTCCCACGTATATGTTCCCTGTTCAGGATTTATCTGTTTGTGACCTTTGCCCATTGGAGCATTGCTGGTTTTTCTTATCAATATGTGTGAAATATTTTGTGTGATAACATAGTTAACTTCTTATGACCTATGTTTGTAGCAAATGTTTCTTCTGGTCTTCGGCTTGTCTTTTTATTTTTAAGCTGTTTCATACTTGAAGACTCTGTCAGGACAGTTACTACGGCATGATGACAGGTTTTGAAGAGTTCAGTGCAGGGGATTTAAACACAGGATCTTGCATAGATTAAGCACACATTACCTCTAAGCTAAATTTCCTGCTCTGGGGAATTAAAAACAATTGTGTGTGTGTGTGTGTGTGTGTGTGTGTGTGTGTGTGTATACCTCGTGTGCCTTTGTGGCTCAGCATGCCGCTGGAGGTCAGAGGACAACTTGTGAGTTCCAAGGATCAATCTCAAGTCATTAGGCAAGTGTTTTCCCCCACTGAACCTTTGGTTTTCTTCTCCGTCTCTATTTATCTGAGGGGTGAAGGCAGTTAAGAGCACGTAACTGCTTGCCATAGAACTCAGGTTCAATTCCCAGCACCCACATGGTGGCTCTCAAACATCTGTAATGCCAGTTCCAGGGGATCTGATGATCTGATGCTGTCTTCTGGCCTCTGTAGGTATCAGGCTTGCATGTGGTGCACAGACAAACTTGCAGAGAAAACACTGATGCACATAAAATGAAAAACTAAAAGGGTTGGTTTTGTTTTTTTTTTTTTTTTTTTTTTTTGGTTTTTTTGTTTGTTTGTTTTAACGAAGTCTAATTATATTTCCCTGGTTGACTTGGAACTTTTTATGTATAATAAACTGGCCTCAAACTCACAGATATCCACATGCTTGTATCTCTGGAGTGCTGAACACATACTTAAACATAAAATAATTTTGAGGTCAATTTTCAAGATACCTTAAATACAATCAAAAGTCAAATTGGATTTTAAAAAATTGCATGGTACCCAACAGGGATATACCATGGTCAAAATGTGGTTTGGGAGCTGGAAAATGGTTCATCAGTTGTGAGTACTGGCTGCTCTTGCAGAAGACTCGGGTTCAATTCCTAGCACCCACATGGTGACTCACAATCATCCATGACTTTCATTTCAGGGGATCCAACACCATCTTCTGTGTTCCTCAGGTACCAAGTATGCACATGATGCACAGACATACATGCAGATACAACTCAAATGCACATAAAAAAATAAAGTTTTCCTAGCTTGAAGCTCATCCATTCCAATTGGAATATGTAATTTGTTCAACTCGGCTGGGCTGCATACTTTCTGGTAGTGCATTCCAGCTCTCCTCAAAAAAAAAAAAAAAAAAGGCAGGGCCAGGAGTGGTGGTGCATGCCAATGCCATTCCTCCAGAGGAACAGGTAGGCCTGCCTTTGTAAGCTTGAGACCAGCCACGTTGAATTTTAGCTCAGCCAGGAATGCATAGTGAGATCCTGTCTCAGAAACAAAACAACAGCAGTGCAATCCTATATGAAGGATTCATTCCTTAAAATGAAAAAGAGCTCTAAATATCAGCCAGAAAACAGAAACCCTCTAGGGAGAAGAAAACAGAAAACAAAAACAAAACAAACAAACAAAAACAGTTAAAGGAGGCAGGGCTGAGGGTGTACCTCACAGGCAGAGAGCTTGCCCGAGTTCTGTACCTATTGCTGTGGCAGAAGGGAGAGGTCATTGATACGACTAGACAAGTTGCAGAAGGGAGAATAAAATATCAAAAATGAAAATCTCAGGCTCAACACAATAGGAAAAAAAAACACACTGTAAGACCTTGAGGTTAGCCTGGCGGTGATGGAGCTCACTTTTGAATCCAGCACTTGGGAGGCAGAGGAAGGCAGATCTCTGTAAGTTCGAGACCAGCCTGGTCTACAAGAGCTAGTTCCAGGCTCCAAAGCCACAGAGAAACTCCGTGTCTAAAAAAAAAAAAAAGACCGTGAGGTCACATCTCATTTCTCCCCTGCCAAGTCAAAGCCAATAGAACATTTGTGTTTTGATGCTGGACATAGAACCCAGGATCTGGAGAGCTGGGCAAGTGCTTTCCTACTGACCCCCACATCCAGCTCTTTCAAGTACTCTTCTTGTTGCTGTTTTTACTTATTCGTTTATTTTTAAGCCTATGAGATTTGCTGTGAGTCGTCATGTGTGCGCTGGAAACCAAACCCAGGTCCTCTAAGATGCCCATTGCTACTTTTCCTTTGCTTCTTTTTATGCTGGGTCTCAAGCAGCTCAGGCTGGCCTTGAACTCACTATGTTGCTGGGGATGACCTGGAATGCCTCCTAATGGCTCTGCTCCTACCTCACTTATCCAGCTGTCCCTGGTGTACATTCTTGCCTGGGAAAGGCAGAGGCTAAAACCAAAAGGGCTGGCTGACCCCTTAAGACTCTTTGGGGTACTGGGGATTTGCAACTGTTCTGACTATGCTTGTTTGGCTCTCACTGTGGAAGGACCAAGAAACCAGCTATGATTAAGAAAGGACGAATAGTGTGTGTGTGTGGTTAGCCACATGTGACTGTGCCTTTGAGGCCTGGCTCTATCACCTGCTATCTTAAGACAATGGGTTAAGTGTTAACCTCTTTTTTGTTTCTGTTTATTTGGGACAGGGTCTCATGTAGTTCAGGCTGGCTCCTAATTCCCTGTTTAGATAAGTATGACCTTGAATCCCTGATCCCTCTATCCTCATCTCCCAAGTACTGAGATTACAGTATTAGTGTACCACACCAAACTAAACAGTTAATCTCTGAGCCTCAGTATTCCCATAGATGATAACAGTGCCTGTTTCATTGGGTTGCTAGGGCAAATAGGTGAGTTTATATAAGAACAGTATTTAAAACAATGTCTGGCATATAGTATTATTATATAGTATTATATAGTTTATTATTATTATTAATATTAATAATAATAATAATAACCACAAGGTGACCTTAAAGTCTGGATAGACAGAGAACACCAGCTCATATAATCGGGAAACCAGACATGGTACCCACCCAGTATGAACTAGGATCTTGAAAAAGAACCATGTTCACCAATCCTCCAACGTTGGTCTAAGCTTGGCTTTATTATTTCCATTTTACTAAAAGAAAAAAGCAAAAGGTTAGAGAGGTGAAGTTACCTTCTACATCATATAGCGTAGGGGGGCCAGGACCAAAACTGAGAGCCAGGTCTGGGCAGGTTCTTTCCACCTGCATGAGACCACAGGACAAAGATTGTCTTTTCGGCTTCTGGGAGCACCCTCTTGTCCACTGAGGCTGGAAAAACCCAGCCTAGTACTGGATGCTGGGCCCCAACTGGAATGCCTGCCAGGTTGCTATGCAGTCATGTGATCATCTGATTTATAGAGAAGTTGGGGAACATTCCCGCACCCCAGTCCCACCCCGTGGCTGGAGTTCTCAGGACGGAGTGGCGCCTTCACTCCTAAGAACTTGGCTGATCAGGAGTAGGGCAGGCTCATATGGATGCTCAGGCCTTGCGGGAGGTTGGGCATTACTCTGCTTGGGGCATAGGTCTGAGGTCCCTCAGCATACCCGCAAAGTGTGCAGTGACCTGTTTCTAAATACATCTTATTTGGGCCGTGACTTTGAACGCGTGCCAACAGGCTCTAGCCAAAAATAGACAGCTTACTGCACTGTTATTTTCATGGCTTAAAAAAAAAAAAAAAAAAAAAAAAAAAAAAAAAAAAAACCTGCAGAACAGCGAGTATTTTTATCCCGGGCCTGGCTTAGAATAGCTACGCCTATTTACTGGGAGGGTGGAGACTGCGGTTGGTTTCAGGCTGGGACTGTGGGGCCCTGTGGATCAGCACATGAGTATCCTCTGCCTCTCAGGGACAGGCCACAAGCCTGCAGCTCCTGTTGCCTTTGCCCCCAAATGAATAGCGACCCTGGTCTTGTTTCTTCAGAAGGAGTCTCACGTAGTCCAGGCTGGACTGAAGCTGCTGTTTCTCCAGCCTCCGTCAGTGCTGAGCGTACAGGTACGCTGGCACTACTCCTGCACCTATGCCTGGCAACCCTCCTCCCTCACCCCCCTGAATTCTGGAATCACAAGCATGGACCAACATGCCCATCTTACACATATTTCTTTTAACTATCAGAAAAATCAAGATTTGTTTATTTTGACAAAAATAAATAAGAGAAAGCTTGCATTCCCCTGGAGGAAGTATTGTGTTGTGGCAGTCAACAGCCACACATTCTGGAGCTGGGCTGCCTGAGTGTAAACCCAGGCACTTCCCATCTGTGTGGCCCTGAGTCATGTGTTGAGTGACTCTAGGCCTCCCTTCCCTCACTCCCGGACTCCAGGCTAACAATAGCTTTGACCTCACAAGACAGGCATGAGGCCTTATATGCAGAGTGATGGAAGTGGGCTCTGTAAGAACCTGCCCTCACTGAACCCTCAGACCAGGGAAGGCAGGAGAAATCCAGGTGGGGCCTCGGCTAGCAGCTGTTAGTGCAGGGAGGAGAGGCCAGGGCTGTGAAGCCTTTTAAGGTTTCTTTGTAGCTCAAATTGACTGAGAAAACTGAGAGGGAGTAAAGAGCCCCTGAGCTTCAGTGTTCATGTGAACTGAATCTCAGGCTCCCTGACAGCCACTAGCTGACGGCAGGTGTCACGCGAGTGTCCAGGCACTGACCTTTTAAGGAGAGGAGGTGCTAGCCAAGCCAGTGGGAATCTGCGTTTTCATTTTACAGATGAGGACACCAAGGCAGCTCAGAGATGAGCAGTGATTTCCTCACGGTCATATAGTATCATTATATTCATTAAGGAGACGTGGAGTCAAACTGGGGAAATCAGACCCAGGACCTTCTGAATGCCAGGCAAGAGCTCTACCACTGACATACATTCCCAGCATTCTCTCATGTGATCTTAGGGCAAGCTACAGTTGACAGACTGTGATCTCACCTATCTTGATTTATTTATTTTTGCACCGGTTACCACATTCCTGTACAGGAATGTGAAAGATTGGCTGTCAAGAGGCTGAGACAAGCAGATCTCTATGAGTCTGAGACCAGCCAGCTCTACATAATGAGTTCCAGGCCAACCAGGTTTATATAGTGAATTCCTATCCTATAAAGAAGGACAGCAAGGAGGAGAGGAGGTAGGTATGTGAGTAGGAGGGTAAAGAAAAGAAAAAGGTAAGGGCCTATCCTTATAGGATCCATGTTTCTGCAAAGGAGGGGAAATGCTCCCTACCCTCCTCTGGTTCATTAACTGAGTCCGTACAGGAAGCCAACCATGGAAAGGGAAAAACCATGAATGGGCAAAATGGTTTGCAAGTATATGACACACCTTGGGCATCCTGAGGAGGGGAATGAATATTGCAAACCCAGTGAAATCTAGACCCTTCCATGCACCCGTGGCTGGGTGAGCAGAGAGAGGAATGTCGACTGTGGAGAGGTGAGCTGATGGTTCTGAGAGAACTCAGAAGTACAGCTTCTGGCATTTGAATGTTGGTCAGCCTGAGTGTGCACACTTTCAGAAAAAAACACCACACACTATGCCTCTTTAGACTTCAGGAACAATGCAAGAAAATCTCCTTGACTGAATTGAAGACAAACTCTCCAAGAGTACAGGTGTCACACATCTCCAGCAACCTCACACACCAAGGAAGATGAACTCACTCTAGGGTTGGAGACAGGAGGCTGACTCCAGCCCAGATTATCAATAGCCAGTACATGTTCAGACCTTGTATCAAAACAAAACCCAAACAAATAAAAATTTAATCCCTAGAGGTTAGAATATTTCAGTGGCTAATAGTGCCTACTGCTCTTCTAGAGGATCTGAATTCAGTTCCTAGCACCCACATGGGGCAACTTACAGTTCCCTGTAACTCTAGTTCCAGGGATTCCAATGCCCTCTTCAGGCCTTCACGGGAATTGCACTTGTGTGTACATACCCACACCTAGATACACACATATAGACATAATTAAAAACAAAATGAATATTTTTTTAAAAGTAATACCTATCATTAGTTTTTCTTAGGTTCATTTAAATCAAACCATAATTTCCTGGTCTTTGTCTAGTACTGCATGAATTCTCTTAGGTCTTAATAATAAAAACCCAGAGTCAGATATTAGGGGGGAAAGCTGAAAGATCAGAGAAGCAAAGCTGCGAGCTACTAGAGAATTGTTACCTCTACCAATGCTCAGACCAAAGTAGCAATCCTTTCCTCAGACTGACTTCTCAGACTGACTACCTAGACTGCCTAGACTGCTACAGACTGACTGTCCAGACTGCTTTAGACTCCACTGCTGCTCAGACTGCCCTGAGTTCCTGTCTCCATCTCCTTAGTGCTGGGATTAAAGGCATGTCACTCCAAGTGCTGGGATCACCTTTATGTGAACTCTGTTTCTCTTTTAGACTGGATGTGTAGCCCAGGATGGCCTTGAACTAATAAAGATCTATCTGCCCCTGTCTCCCAAATGCTGGGATTAAAGGTGTATGCCACCAATGCTTGACCTCTATGGCTCACTAGTGTGGCTAGCTTTGCACTCTGATCTTCAGACAAGCTTTATTTGTTAGATCATGAACAGAATATCACCACAGTCTAAGACCAGCTTTTGTTATTTATCACAATCTTTTTCTTTGTGTCTCTTATTCCGAGCAAAGGAAATCACTCAGCCTGGCTGTGTATAAGCTTACTGACACCCTCGTGATCTCTAATACTGCAAAGCCTTGGGAAGATGATTCTAAACAAAACATCTTGAGTTAATTGAAATGTGTTGTGAAATGTTTGCTTTAGTTCCCTAAATAACCAATGTTGGCAGGGAACATTAAATTTGCATGAACCACCAAAAAAAAAAAAAAAAAAAAAAAAAAAAAGGTACAGAGAAAAAAATATATGTCAAGTTCCCATTGTGGGGCTCATCATAGAACCTAGGTAAATGGCTCCAAACAAGAAAAACAAGAAGTTGGCACTTTCTCAGGGAGAATTGGAGAATGGGCCACACCTAGGCCAGAGCATTTGCAAAACCTGGCCTCAGTCTTCCCACATGATTAAAGAATTCACCAGGAGAAAACACACAGAAAAGCCAGGCAGAAAGAGAAACCTGATGTCCCACTGTCCTAGCTGAACTCAGGTTTCCATGTCTTCTTCATATCAGCCATGTACATGAGCTATGTTGGGCATCCCCGGACCAGCTGAGGCATGAATGCTTTATGTCCCCACCAGCACAGCATGGAGCTGAGCCCAGACTACCTGCAGACACTTCAATGATCATCATCATATCCACTGAAACTTGCTGGGCTGCTCCCTAAGTGCCCATGTACGTACACCATTAGCCCAGGAAAGACAAAAGCCCAGCCTAGAAAGTGATACTAAACATAGCTTTATTTTTTAACGAGACAGGGTTTGCTATGGAGCCCTTGTTAGCCTTGAACTCATGGAAACCCTCTTGTTCTAGCATCTCACTTCTTGGGATGACAGAAGTGAGCTGTCACTCCAGACTAAGTACCGCTGTGTTGGAGTTGGCCCTAGTGACTGTCTTTGTTGGGGTTTCTATTGCTGTGAAGAGACACCACGACAAGTTGAGATGGCATCTTACAGTTTCAGAGGTTCACTCCATTATCATCATGGCAGGGAGCATGGCAGCTGAGAGTGTGGGGGCATGCAAGGAGACATGGTGCTGGAGAATTCCACATCTTTGACCCAAAGGCAACAGGAAGTGGACTATCTCACTGGATGTGGCTTGAGCATATATGAGACCTCAAAGCCTGCCTCCACAGAGACACACTTCCTCCAGCAAACCACACCTGGTCCAACAAGGCCACACCTCCTAATAGTGCCACTCCCTTTGGGGCCATTTTCTTTCAAACCACCACAGTGCTAGACATAAGAAACACACAGATCTTTTTTCTAACTCTATTAACTTGGACTGTAAAGAGTGGGATCTTGATTTTTGATCTTTTTTATGTTTACATTTTTACTCATCTTTTATCTAATTTTATTTATTATTTTTCAGTTTAAAGCTTTTTTATACTTATATTATTTTCTGTGTATGAGGGTTTGCTTGAATGTATGCATGTATATGCAACATATATGTGATGCTCAGAGAGCTCAGAAAATCCTCTGTAAGACAACAAGTGCTCTGGAACCATCTCTCCAGCCCTTACAATTTTATTTTAATTTACATGTATGAATGTTTTGCCTGCACTTGCATGGCTGGTACCCACAGAGGCCAAAAAGGGGGTCATATCTCCTGGAACTGCAGTTACAGTCAGTTGTAAGCTGCCATGTGGGTGCTGGGAATGGAACCCAGGTCCTCTGCAAAAAGAAAGATCCAGAGCCTAGAACCAAGAATCAACTAGAACCATCAAGGACAGGGGACCGGAGCTTGAATGTGTATTTCCATGCCTGGAGCTGAATTTAATGGACTTAATGTGGACATGGGAAGGCTCTACCCTCATGCCCTTTCATTTAATTCTGTCTCCTATTTTATTTAGTTAATTAATTAGTGTATATGTGCAGGTATGCACAGCACACAGACTGAAGACATAGCTCACTTGGTTGAGTGCTTGTTTGGTATGCATAAAACCCTAGGTTCAATCCCAGCACTCCATAAGTCATTCAAAATATAAAAGAGTCTCACACATGCTAGGCTGTTCCAGCACTGGTCTACACCCTCAGCTACCTTGCCATTTTGAAGGTAGCAACATCATGATCACTATGCACTGGTATTATCAGTGTTATACCAAGGTGGTACCATGGCAGACCCTATGGTGGGGCACAAACATGCCATCAGGCAGAAATTACATGGGAAGGAAGTTTTATTTGGGAAGGGAAGGGAGTGGGGGGAGGAAGGAGGGAGAGAAGAGGAAGAGAAAGACAGAAAGAGAAGACAAGAAAGAGACAGGAAAAGTCCTGTCTGCCCCTTCAGAGGAACAGTGGGGAAGAGAGAGCAGAAGTGGGTGGAGTTTGCCTCTTAAAGGGACCTTTGCACCTGCAACATGACATAGCAGCCATCGGACCCTGGGCTGGCCAGGGCACTGGTTGAGTGCAACCTGCCAGGTGACAGGGGACTGGCCAGCATAATGCCTTAACTGTAACAGCCAACATCTGGGGTTCAGGCATAAGAGATATAACTTTCCACTGGACACCCTCAGTAGCCCAGGGAATCCCCTGGACCTTTTAGGTCCTTGACTCAGGGCAAACAGATGTTGGTGGCTTCTACAACATAGGAAGAATTTCAGAACTATACAATTGATGAAGAGAGTTGGGATTAAACACAGATATTACAGGATGCTGTAGAGATGACTCAGCAAGTAAAGGCTCTTGTTGCCAAACCTGATGACCTGAGTTTATGGTGGAAGGGGAGGATGAACTCCTGAAAGTTGTTCTCTGACCTTCTATGTGAGCATTTGCCCATGTGCACATACACAGACAATAAAGAAATATAATGATAAATTAATTAACATAGGTTTAAGAATAAAGGTTAAGAGAAAGCAGTGCTCAGAAAGAAACATAAAATGAGCAGAAAAGCTTGGAGTTAGGCTTCACAAAGATGAGTCTCTGAATATAAGATGTATCCAATGTGGGTGTTTGACTCCTAAAGTCTGCTCAGTGTTTTTACAATAGTTACATATAGGAATTTCATGGGTTCGAAGTTACTGTATTCAGAGAGTTGTTAACAAACCTAAACTAGCTGGGTGGTGGTGGCACATACCTCCCAGAACTCAGGAGGCAGAGTCAGGTGGATCTCTGAGTTCTGGGTCTATAGAGCAAGTTTCAGGATAGCCAAGGCTACACGGAGAAACCACAAAAGGAGAGAGAGAAAGAAAAGGAAGGAAGGAAGGAAGGAAGGAAGGAAGGAAGGAAGGAAGAAGCCTAAATAAGAACCTGGACACTGCAGTACACACCTTTAAACCCCAGAACTTGAGAAATAGAGGCAGGTAGGTAGGTCCCTGTGAGTTTCAGGCCAGCCAAGGGTACATAGAGAGAGAGAGATCCTTGTCCCAAACAAGTAAAACAAAGAAAGGTAAATGAGGTCCCAGATGGTTCCAGAGGGGAAGGTCCTAGTTGATAAGGTAAAGTCCAGCTCCCAGGGATACAGGAAGGTTGGATACCTTTATTGCAAACACAGGGTTTGTTTGAGATTCTCAGGCCCTGTGGGGAAAGGAATGAAGCCCCACCCAAGGTCACAAATACACATTAAGCCTGGGTCCTTGCTACTTTACATAAAATATCTGTATGCCAAAGGAACTTTCCTATGTGAGAACAGCCTTTACAGCAAACAAGGATTGTGTTGGAATCCTTGCTTCTCTGAAGGAGGCAGGCTCTAGTCAGATTCTTGTGTGAGGGGTTCCTTTCCCTTCCTGTGTCCCATAACTTTCCTGACTTATGTCTGGCCTCAGATAGGTGGGCTCCGAGAATTTATCACTTAGGCTCACAGGCCTTTCACCCCAGGGCCTCATCAACAATAAATGACCAACTGTACTTTAAGACTAGGCCTAAGGCTGAACTCAGCTGAGATTTGGGGGGGGGGGCTATGGAAGGTGGGAGAATGTAGCAGAAACTGCCAGCCAGCCTACCCAAGTCTCAGTCACCCTGCCCAGGTGCCCAGACCAGCCCGCATGAGCGTGCACAGGCACTTCCTCCCTGAGCCAAGCCTGCCTCACACCTAGAGACTGCTGACCAGAGACTCCAATGAGAAAAGGACAGCACAGCAGCAGAGTCAGCGCCCGAGCCAGTGGGACCTCAGGAGGGGTTATAAAGGCAGGCCTACCTTCCTTAATAAACGAGTCTGCAGCACACTCTGCTACTCACTGGCTCCTGGTGCCTGAGCCCTTGGTGCTGTGTCTTTTCACCTGATATGGGTGCTGGGGACTGATCATGGGTCTGTTTGAAGAGCATCACATGCTTTTAACCACTGAGCCACCAAAGTAGACTCTGAGTTGTGCTTCTCGGTGCTCATGCCTTTGTGTAGATTTCTCCCACGTGGGACCTGGGCTGGTCCTATGGCTTGCTTTAGCCAATAGGAGGAGGTGAAAGTAATGTTGGGCCAGCTCTGAATTGATATTGAAGGCCTAGCAGGGTTAGTCGAGGCAACCATGACCTATCCTGAACCAAGAAGGACCTCATAGAAAGCTCTGCAGGGAGGAGAGAATGCTGAAGTGAAAACCCAGCAGAGTCTTAGACTTTGTGGTTTGAATAGATATGACCCCACAGACTCATGTTTTTGAAAGCTTGCCTGGTAGGGAGTGGCAGGCACTATTAGAAGGTGTGGCCTCGTTAGAACAGATGTGGCCTTGTTGGAGGAAGTGTGTCACTGTGGAGGCGGGCTTTGAGGTCTCATATGCTCAAGCTATGCCCAGTGAGATACACTGCTGCCTACAGACCAAGATATAGAACTCTCAGCTCCTTCTCCAGCACCATGTCTGCCTGTTTGCCGCCATGTTTCCTGCCATGATGATAATGGACTACAACCTCTGAACTGTAAGCCAGCCCCAATTAAAAGGTTTCCTTTGTAAGAGCTGCTGTGGTCATGGTGCCTCCTCACAGCAATAAGAACTCTAAGACAGCATCCCACCATCCTGAGCTGCCAGCCGTTTGGATGTCCCCTCACAGACAACTGTCAGGCTTGACAGTTGCAGAGCACAGCTAGCCCTAGTCAACCTAAAGAGCCCCAAGACACAATAAAACAAAGGCATTTACTATTGTCATTCTGTCTCTTTGAGATAGGGTCCCCTGAGCCCAGGCTGGTCGTGAACTCCTGATCCTCCAGCCTCCACATCTATCCTAAGTTTTGAAATTATAGGCATGCATCTGATACCAGCAAATTCAAATGCCATTTTAAAAATTGTTTTACATATTGTTTTGCTTGTGCATATGTGTTTGTGGGTCCAGGGATTGTGTCACTGCATGCATGTGGAGATTAGATGACAACTGATAGTACTTGGTTCTCTTCTGAAAGCTGGTTCTCTTCTTTCTTGTGGGGACTTGGTTCTTTTTCTATCGTGTGGGTTCCTGTATTAAATTCAGGTCATCAGGCTTTGGTGGCAAACCTGTTTTGGTTTTGGGTTCTTTTGTTTGTTTGTTTGTTTTGTGTGTTTCTTTGTTTTTTTCAAGACATGGTTTTTTTGTGTAACAGTACTGGCTGTTCTGGAACTTCCTCTATAGACCAGGTTGGCCTCAAACTCAGAGATCTGTCTGTGTCTGCCTCCCAAGTACTGGAATTAAAGGCATGACTCACCATGCCCAACTTTGTTTTTGTTTTTGAGACAAGGTCTCACTCTGTTGCCCTGGATGACTTAGAACCTACTACAGGCTGACTTCTACCTCAACAAGTGCTGTGACAAAAGGCCTGTGCCATCATGCCCAGCAATGCTGGTAATTCATTTTTAAACTTTTTAAATAAGATTTCTTTTTAATGGGGCTGGAGAGATGGCTCAGCAGTTAAGAGCACTGTTTGCTCTTACAGAGGACCTGGATTCAATTCCCAGCACCCATATGGCAGCTCACAGCTGTCTGTAACTCCAGTTCCAGGGAATATGATACCTTCACACAAACATATATGCAGGCAAAACACCAATGCACATATTTTTTTTTAAAAAAAGATTCACTTTTATTTTATGTGTATGGGTTTTTTCCTGCATGTCTGTGTACTACATGTATGCATGGTTCCCAGGAAAGTCAGAAGAGGGCATTGAATCCTCTGGAACTGGAGTCACAAATGGTTGTGGACCACTGTGTGGGTGATGGGAACTGAACCTGGGTCCTCTGCAAGACCAGCATTGTGCCTTTAATCTGATCCATCTCTCCAGCCCCAGTCCTGGTCATTTTAAGCCATTAAGTTGTGGAACAAATTTGCTATGCAATGATAAATAATTGCAACACCACTGACCAGATTAATTCTAAGCACTTAGAACAAAGAGATCCACTAATGTGTCCTGCAGTCAGCTTGTGGCCAGTGTGAGCCAGAGAGTGAAACTGTGCCTCAGAAATGAAGCAAGACCATAACTTCAGCTAGGGCCTAAGGCGAGCTTCTCCAAGTGAGATAGAGTCAAGGACTGATGGCTCAGGACTCCCAGTGCCTACCCAACAGTCCTGCAAAGCATACAGAGAGGGGCAGTGGAGAGGTGGGACTAACCCGACAGTGCAAGGCAGGAAGACCAAGACAGAAGCTACAGAAAATGTGATCAACCAAACCCTTCCCCAAAGCTCAGAGGTCCAGTCACAGGAGGACTGTGGCCTCTGGGAATCCATTCCTTCTTTCTTTTTAAAAAATATTTTAAAAAATAAATGTCAGTCTCTGTCTCTCTGTCACTCACTCTGTGTGTGTGTGTGTGCATGTACACTCGCACACACCTGCACGTGTGCATGTACAGACATTCCTGTAGTGCCCACTGAGGTCCGAAGAGAGTTTCAGATCTTCTGGAACTGTACTTGCAGGTAGTTGTGAACCACCCAGTGAGAGTTCGGGGAACCAAACTCAGATCCTCAAGAGAGCAGTATGGGCTCCTAAGCCTTGAGCCATCTCCAGCCTCCCGTTTCCATTTTCCTTGGGATCACTCTGGCACTCATCCTCCTGTCAGCCAGCAGGAAATGAGAGTGCCAGGGGTTTCCCAAGAGGCCTGAAAACGCAGGTGTTCAACATCATTAGTCACCCCAGAAACGTAAGTTAATACTACCACCAGGCTGGCTATGCAAGGCTATGGGTTCAATCCCCAGAACTAAATTAAAAAGCAAAACAAGCAGGCAAAACTACCCAAAATGTTTCACTTGACACCCACTGCACAGCTATAAAGGAAAAGGAGCTATTCCAGCACTTCCTAAGGATGCTGAGCAATGGGACTCTCTTCCATTGTAGTAGCATGCATGGTACCACTCTCTAGGGAACAGCCTGACATCAATCGATCTGGCTGAAGATGCATACTGGGTTTGTTGGGTTCCCTGGGAAGCAGACTCTGAACGGGAGGTTGAAATGCTTTGATAAAACACCATGACCAAGCCAACATAGAGAAGGAAAAGTTTATTTGGCTCATGGTTACACAAGGATGAGTCCGTTATGGGAGGGAGACACATCAGCAAGCAGCAGATGTGGCTGGAGCAGCAGCATTCTGGAAGGTCACATCTTGAAACCACAAGCTGAAGCAGAGAGAGTTAACTGGGAATGGTGTGCAGCTTTGAAAGCTTAAAGCCCACCCCTGAGTGACAGCTTTCCATCAGCAAGGCCACACCAGCACTACCAGCTGGGGTCCTATGTGGGACAGTCTCACTCAAGCCACCACAGAACACTCAGGAACACAGGTGAGGGGTGGAGGGTGTGACATCTCACATAGGAAGATGAAGAACTCCAAGAGAGTTATTACAAAGATTTCTGCTATTGAGATGGCCCTTAAAGTGTGTACTAATCACTGCCCTTGTCACTGTGACCAAATACCTGACAAGAAGCAAGCTAAGACAGATGTATTATGGCTACTGTTCGAAGAGACACGGTCTGTCCTGTCAGGGGAAGCAACGTAGCATGCAGCTCCATGATTGTGGGAATGCAGGACTGCTGGCCCATATTTCAGGGGGCTGTGGCCAGCTGCTATTTCCTTCCTGCTTTCTACTTTCTCATTCACTCTGGACCCCCAACTGTGTGATGCTGCTGCCCACATTTGGGACAGATCTTCTGTCCACACTCCTAACCTTAGATTTATTCTCTGGGGTAACTTAGGAGGGTAGGTGGGATGTCTACAGCTGTCAGGTTACAGCAGGTCTCAGGTTTCCATGATGGTCATTGTCTCCCCATCTACTGGCCATTCTGGGTCACCAACATGTCGGCTTCTCTAGGCGCCTTACCTGGTGAGACAGACCTGAGCTGTCTATGCTCCTGGACACTGTGCCTGTGTTACCTGGATCTCCCCACAGCTGCTATATTTTGTTGATTTACCATCAAGAATTCCAAGAATAATCATGGAAGAAGCAAGGAGCTCCTCCAACAGTCAGCTAGTGTGAGTCTCGTGTATTCTTCCCTGCCCTTGGGTGAAGAGACACTACTTCCAATTTCCTCCATATGAGAATGTTCAATTAACCTGCTAGGCCAATGTTCATCTGTTTGTGACAAGGTGACAGAGTCTTGCTACATAGCTAAGCTTGTGTGTGCTTGCATACGTGCATATGTGTTGGATAAGTGTGTGCCAATACTCAGATGACTGTAGAGGCTAGAAGCGAGTGTCAGGCCTCCTGGACTTGAAGTTAAAGGGTACAAATAATTGAATTCATGTCACTTGGAAGAGCAGTAGACACTCATAACCATCGAGTTCCTCTCCAGCCCCACAGAATGAGCTTTTAGATACTTATTTGTTTTTAGTATGTGTGTATCGAATGTGTTGTGTGAGTATGGACACCAGTGTGTCATAGTGCACATGTAGAAGACAGAAGAGTCAGTTTTCTCCTTTCCCCATGGATTCTGGGGATCATACTGAGGTCTCAAAGCATCCATGGCCAGTGCGTTTTGCCCACTGGGCCAGCTCACTGGCTTTTGTTTGCTGGTCTTAGCCTCTCCACCCTCCCAGCTCAATCTCCTGCAGGCCTGTGCTGCCATGCCTAGACAGAGCAGTCTTAGGAGAACAAGCAAAGGCACAGGGTCTGCGTGACCACTCCAGGCGGCTCCAGGATAGCACACCCCTTCAGCATGTCATCGCCTCTAGAAAATGACACATCCTATGAGAAGTGGAAAATGAAGGGTACAGAGTAGCAGATACCCTTCCTCAGCTTTCTGTTGGCCATGTCTTTTGGACAGAGAATAGGGATTTCTAGGCCAAAAAGGAAATTAAAAAAAAAAAAAAAAAACCTCAGAGATGAACATAAATGGAGTCTGAGTCTCCTTCCCCTTGCCACACTTCCCACCATGGCCCTGGAGACCTGAAGGGGATTTGCAGGGAAGGTGAAGGAGCCACAGAACCTTTGGCTTAGGTGGGCTGTTAGTCTTCCAGGTACTGATCGAGAAAGCCTCGAGGCAGGCAAGGGGCCTTGGGAAGCAGTGGTGCTCCAGGGAGCACAGCTGAACCGATCACACGCACTGAAGAAAGAAGGGGCACGACAGGAAGAGTAAAGAACTGCATCACCCACACTTCCTCCGCCCTCTCCCTACCTGTACCTGTGCAGCAGAGGAAGATGACTGACTTCCAGGTGGGCTGGGGAAGTGCCAGGAATGGAGGGAGGGAGCGAGGGAGGAGGAGGGAAGGAGGGAGGGAAGGGGGGAAGAAAAGTACAAAGAAAGGAAGGAAGGGAAGAAAGGTAGAAGGAGAGAAAAGAAAGGAAGGAAAAAAGGAAAAGAAAGCAAGCAAAAGTGCGTGCAGGTCCATGAGTAGTTTGGATAGAGGCTACAGTTCCAAAGTCCTCTAGGCCAGTGGCTCCTGGGATGAGTTCATGAGTCATATGCAAACCACTGGACCACCTCAGCTGCCTCACGTATGCTAGGATATTATCTGAGATCAAATCTTTAGATTGCATCCTAATTTGGTGCTCTGTTTCTGTGATAAAGAACATTACCAAAGCAACTTGGGGTGGTAAAGATTCCATTTAGCCTACAAATTCCTATCACAGTCTGTCTCTGAGGGAAAAGTTAGGGCAGGAACCATGGAGGACCAGTGCTTGTTGACTTTTCTCCATGGCTTGCTCAGCTAGCTTTCTGATACAACCCAGGACCTCCTGCCCAGGACTATCACTGCCTCACACATCAGTCACTAATCAAGAAAATGCTCCACAGACATGCCATGGGTCAGTCCGAAAGAGGCAATTTCTCAGTTGAGGTCCTTCTTCCCAAGTGATTGTCGTTTGTAACAAGTTGACATAAACCAGCACAGACTGACTGAGGCTCTGCTGCCTGGAAAGATAAACCCACATCTCAAATGTATGTTGGGCCCTGTCTAGATGACTCTCTTCTTCTGGATTAGAAAGACCTCATGTTATTACTTTGTCACCAAGTGCTGTGGCCTTCCTTGAAGGATGGTAGTCATGCTGAGGGATCCTTCTCAATATCTGTGTCACTGTAAAATCAGACGTTCCTGGTAGCAGTACCTAGACCATTACTAGTGAATTCAGAACCTCTGACCATGCCATGCTTTTGATTCCCTTGTCCATGAGCCCACTGATGTGGCCAATGACAGAGGCCAACTTGAGTACAAACCGACTCATGAATCAGCTTGCTTAGGTGGCACCAACCAATGACAGATGCTTTCTAGTGACACAGACATAGGATGCCAACACTTTCACATTTTACCTGTCTTGGTCCACTTCCTATTGCTAGAATAGAATATCATGGACTGGGTAATTATAAAAGAGTTCTGCTCAAAGTGATGGAAGCTGGGAAGCCCAAGGGCATGTTGCTGGCATCCAGCATCCAGTCTCACAACTGAGCAGGAAAAGGAGGGAAGTGAGCCAAGAAGAGGGTGGAGCCAGAGCTGGGCATTTTTACAACAACCTACTCTGGAAATAACCAAGACCCCAGATGACAACATTAACCGATTCATGAGATTCCATCTTCACAATTCAATCACCTTCCACCAAGAGTCTCCTCCTTCAGTTTGGGGGACACGCCCAGACTAGAGCAAACCCACTTCCAGGTCTGCCCACACCACCTTTTCAAATTTCCTCATCTCTGATTCTGTTATGTTTCTCCTTTGTTTCTGTTTAGCTCTTTTATTACATTTATTTATGTATGTGGGGGGAACACACCACTGGACACATATGAAGGGCTGAGGATAAGTCTCTAGAATTGACTCTTTCTCCCCATCATGTGGGTCTCAGAGACTGAATTCAGGTTCTCGGGCTTGGCAGCAGTACCTGCCTAATCCTCCCATTTTCACCACTGGCTGGCTCTCTTCCCTGGGTGGATGCTCTGGGACACTTCCCTGAAGCTGTGCCTGTTGGTAGGCTTGCTGCTAATTTTTGTCTTGAATGGTTACTTCAGCACTAGTCTATTCTCAGTTTGTACCCACATCCCACACAGGCTCACCTGTGAATCAAACATAGCTCTCCTTGACAGTGAGGCTGAGGAAGCTCCACTATAGCCATGGTGGGCTGGAGGAGACAAGCTGGAATGCTACTGATCTGAGGAGCTGGGCTGCTGTGAGGGTCTCAGGAAGCCTTCTTGTACCCTGAGACCCTGCTTGAGCCTGAACTCATCTGTGTTACCTTACTATAGAATACTGTCAGGTCACATGATATAGTGCTTCCTAGGACCTGTGACAGGCTGCAGGGTCAGTTAAAACCTGTGGTCAGATGTGCATGAGGGCCCATTCTAGGAGAAATTTCTCTGTCTCTGTCTCTCTCTCTTTCTTTTCCAAGACAGGGTTTCTCGGTATAGCTTTTGGAGCCTGTCATGGAACTCACTCTGTAGACCAGGTTGGCCTCAAACTTACAGAGACTAGCCTATCTCTGCCTCCCAAGTGTTGGGATTAAATGTGTGTGTCTCTACCACCCTACTCTTCTGCTTCTCTTTCTTAAATTCTTATTTATTCATTATTTTTATGTGTGTGCCTGTGTGAGTTCATGTGCACTGCAAGTGTACAGGAGTCCTTGGAGGCTAGAAGAGAAGGCATCAGACCCCCTAGAGCTGGAGTCACATGCAACTGTGAACTGTCACATGGGTGCTGGGAACTTAACATGGGTCCTCTGCAAGAGCAGTAAGCACTCTTAACTGCTAAGCCATCTTCCCAGCCTTGAGAAGTTTCCCAACTGGCAATGATTTATGCTGCAGACTGAATGGCCTTGCTCAGAATTCTAGGGGTCCAGATAGTGTCTTTTACATCGTAGATCCCACTGTGACAAAATCCCTGACAAAGGCAACTCAAGAGAAGAAATATTTATCTTAGCTCACTGTTTCAGTCCATCACAGCTGAAAAGTGAATAAGAAATAAGTCAACTGTGGTAGTGGGAGCATATGTCTAAGGCTGCTCACATCACAGTGGACCAGAAAACAAAAAGCTACACCAGAACCAGAGGGGAGGCTATAACCTTCAAAGGCAAGACCCACCCAGACTGACCTTCTTCCACTAGTGAGGTCCCACACCCTACCAGCTCCACAATCTCCCAAAGTAATGCCATCACCTCAGAAACAAAAAGGAGCTGTGGGGGACATTCCAGGTTTACTGCTACGCTCTCATAATACCGGGTCTTCCAGATCTGGTGGACTGAGATGGAGAGCTGCTCATATCAAGGCCTGGAGCAGCTGCAGAGCTCTTGCTTGCTCTGGGGTCTGCTCAAAGCCCTGGTTATTTAGAAAACTAATTAAAGGAATAAATCAGCCCTTAGTGTGCATCAACTACTTCCGGGAGATCCAAAGCCTCGTTTAGGCAAGTGTTTGCATGTCACCTGGGCATACATCCTCATATGCTTCAGACCTTTAGATGATTGTATAATTCATACCCTTTCGAGTGTTTTCATCTGTGGGTCATTGAATTCAGGAATGTGGAACTCATGGATGTATACGGCTGGCTGCATTCCTGAGGACAGCGTGTGCTGACACTGGACCCTGAGGAGGTCCTGGGTATTGTGCTTTCTTCCAAGGGAGGCACAGGAATGGTCACTGGCCCTTTACTTCAGAGAGAACACCCTGTTTTCTCCAGCTCCACACACATCTGTTGTGTATTTTAGTCTAATTATTTGTTCATATCTTTTGAGACAGGATTTCTCTATGACTGTCTTGGAATGCTCTATGTAGACCAGGCTGCCCTTGAACTCACAGTGATCCACCTACTTCTGGCTCCTGAGTGCTGGGATTAAAGGAGTGAGCCACTGACTTGTACTTAAACAAAATAAAATAAAAACCCCTAAGATGTATCTATTTTTTATTTTTATGTCTGAGTGTTCACCTGTGTGTGTGTGTGTGTGTGTGTGTGTGTGCGCGCGCGCGCGCGCGTGCATGCACACACCACATGTGTGAAGTGCCTATAGAGGACAGAAGAAGGCATCAGATTCCCCTGGGGCTGGACTTACAGGTGGCTGCGAGCTGCCATGCGGGTGCTAGGAATTGTACTTGGATCCTCTGGAAGAGCAGCCAGTACTCTTAACTGCTGAGCCATCTCTCCAGCCCACCTCTGCCTAATTTCTTAAAAGCAGTAAATCAGGGCTGGAGAGGTGGCTCATCAGTTAAGACTACATAGAACTCTTCCAGAAGACCAAGTTTGGTCCCCAGCTCTCACTTTGTGTGGCAGCTTACGGCTTCTGTAGTCCATCTGCAGGGGATCTGACATTATCTTTTTGCCTCCATGGATACCCCCACCACACACATAGGCAAACACATAAATACAAATGAATAAATACTCCTTAAAAGTAGGAAAGCAAACTCAATGTAGGAAGTGTTAGCTTTTACTCCTGGCAGTGTTTGGACAGGCTCTTCCCGAAGCTATATGACAATACATTTGATTTCTTTACAGGATTGTAATAGAAAGGAAGAGAAAAACAAGTTATACCCATAATTAAAACACCTCTCCCCCAAGATCCAGAGCATCCTGAGGATGCTGGAGACTCCTCCTCCAACTCCAGTCAGGGTCTTCTGTGTATACACAGCCCAGGCAAGCCTGGAACTTACTATGTAGCTCAGGCTGGACTTGAACTCCAAATCCTCCTGACTTGGCCTTTCCTGGCTGTAATACTCTGCTGGCATTACAGGTGAACATCACCACCCTCAGCTCAGACATACACAATGAGGGAGCAGTCTCTGACAGTGTTCTCTGGCAAGTCACCTTCCAGATCTCAGTTTCCTCATCTGTACAATGGGTATAATAGCAGTACCTACCCCTACATTGAATCCCCAGAGCACTTGACACAAAGTATCATTTGACAAGTACAGACTGCATTAATTAATTGGTGGCTGTTGAGTATTAAATGACATGACACACACAGCCCACAGTTCATGGCAGTCATTATATTCTAGGGCCTGAAACATGTCCCTATCTCTCACACTCCTACAAGGTCTCATTTATATACTTATAAACTCAGGCTGGCCTGGAACTCACTGTGTAGCCCAAGCTGGTCTCAAATTGGCAGTATTCCTCCTGCCCCAGCCTCCCTAGTGCTGGGCTCATGGTGTGTGCTACCACACCCAGCTCATACCTGTCTTCTGACTCAACAGTCCCACTTATAGAATTGGAAACAAAACTAATAATTTAGGTAATTAAGGGAATAAATGAACAATTATGATAATCTTATTCATGTGATTGGTAATTAAGGACACACCAAAAATTTAGATGTAAGGGAGCCACTGGAAAGGCAGGTACCTATCTTTTGAGGGGTGAGGAGAGTATGCATGCAGTACACTAAAAGTCACAAATGTACATGGGGGTGGGGGTGTTTTATGTAGCCCAGGCTAGCTCCAATTGTATGTAGCTGAGGATGACCCTAAACTTCTGAATCTTTGGCCTCCACTTCCTGAGTGCTGGGATTACAGGTGCACATGTAACAATCAGCTCTATTCAGTGCTGGCCTACATCCTCAACCCACAGAGAGACTCCATGGATGATACATTATGGTAATGATCCTCAAAGTTGGTATTTAGTAGATGTGCATATACGTGCTTATGAATGTGTAGCTGTGTGGAGGCCAGAAGCCAATGTCTAGAATCTTCCCTTGATCACCCCCTCCGTCTTTGAGATGGGGGTCTCTCACTGAGCTGGAGCTCATTGATTCCTCTAGGCTGGGTGGCCAGTGAACATCCTCCTGTCCTGCACCACACCTGGCCTGGCTGAGTGCGGGGAGTGGAGATGCTGCCTTTGTGTGTGCATAGCAAGCACATTACTGACTGAGCCATTGCCCCATCGCCCTTCTCCATCAATTTGCTTTTGTTTCTTTTGAGAGAAGGCCTTACTATTTAGCTCAGGCTGGAATGGCACATACTGTGTAGCTCAGGCTGGCCTCAAGTTTTCAGTACTTCTCCTATCTCAGCCCCTACAGTCCTAAAATAATAGATATGAGCTTCCACATTCAATTATGACATTTTTAAGGTAAGGAAATTTTCCTCTGACCTCTGAGCTGTGGCAAGTGCACATGCACTCTCTCTCTACACAGACAGACAGACAGACAGACAGATAGATAGATGGATAGATAGACTTTCTTCAATAAGTTGATTGTGATGCATACCCAAGTTCGAGGACCATAAGCCCTAAGTGTTTTGTTTTTAAGGGAGCATGGGTTTTTTTTTTTTTTTTTTTTTTTTTTTTTTTTTCTCTCAAGACAGGATTTCTCTGTGTATCCCTGGTTGACCTGGAATTCCCTCTGTAGACCAGGTTGACCTTGAATGAACTCACAGAGATCTGCCTGTCTCTGCCTCCCAAGTGGGATTAAAAGTGTGTCACCACCACTCAGTATGTTGTTGTTGTTGTTTGTTTGTTTCGAGACAGGGTTTCTCCATGTAGCTTTCTTGGAACTAACGCTATAGATCAGGCTGGCCTCAAACTCACAGACCTGCCTGCCTCTGCCTCCCAGGCTTAAAAGCACCATTGCCTGGTGAGTATGACTACTTTTAATATTCTATTCTTGTTTTCATGTTTTTAATCTTCTTGACTTTCTTGACATAAGCATGCCTTACCAACTGATAAAGAAAATGCTTGATAAACTAGATGTAATAGTGGGTGTCTATAATCCCAGCACTCAGAAGGCCAAGGCAGAATAGTTGCAAATTTGAGGACAGTCTAGGCTCCATAGAAAGATTGATGGCTCAGTGAGTAAAGGAGATTACAGTAGCCTGAAGACCTGTTTAATCCCCAGGACCACATACATGGTAGAAGAAGAGCTCTAACTTCAAGTTGTCCACTGTCTTCACTAGGGCGTCTAGTGCTATGAAGAGACATCACGATCATGGCAACTTCTATAAAGAAAAAAAACATTTCAATGGAGCTGGCTTACAGTTCAGAGGTTTAGTCCATTATTATGGCAGGAAGCAAGGTGGCAGGCAGGCAGGCATGGTGCTGGAGAAGGAGCTGAGAGTTCTACATCCTCAGGCAGCAGGAAGAGAATTCCATACTGGTTGTAGTTTGAGCATCTGAGACCTCAAAGCCCACTCCCCAGAGATGCACTTCTTCCAACAAGGCCACACCTACTCCAACAAGGCCACATCTCCTAATAGTGCCACTCACTCCTATTGGAAGCTATTTTTATTCACACCACCACATCCTCCAACTCCCACACATGAACCAGGATATGTGCACCCACCACCCCAATAAAAACTACATGTAAAAAACAAACTTTTTCTCTGTGAGTTTCAGACCAGCCTGGTCTACAAGAGCTAGTTCCAGGACAGTCTCCAAAGCCACTGAGAAACCCTGTCTCCAACCTCCATCAATCCCCACCTTTTTTTTTTATTTAAAAAGATGCTTGAACCCTTGACTTTGGGTCTTTTCTCAGCAAAATGAGCAGATACAGTTATTTATTTACTAATTTTTATTAGTACTTGGGGTGGGGTTGAGACCACTATATAGCCCTGGCTAACCGGAATCTTGCTAGCCTTGGATTCATAGATACCTGCCTGGCCCTGCCTCCAGAGTGCTGAGATCAAAGGCCTGTGCCACTTTACCAGGCCTGAAAAGGTGTAGCCGAGACTGACCTCTATCAGCTTGTCCCACCAGCAGCAGCTAGTAAGTTGATTTTTAAAAATTTATATATTATAATATACATATTTTTAATTTTAAGGCAGGCATATCTCTGAGTTCAAGGCCAGCCCGATCTACAGAGTGAGTTCTAGGACAGCCAAGGCTACACAGAGGAACTGTGTCTTGAAAAACCAAAAAGAAAAAAAAAATTCAGATTTTTTTATGTGTATGGATGTTTTACATGCACCACAGAGGACAGAAGAGAATGTCAGTCTCCTGGGATAGAAGAGTTTTAGGTGTTGTGACCTGTCACATGGTGCTGGAAGTTGAACCCAGAACTTTATGAATGCTAGGCAAACCCTTTGCAGCCATCACCTAACCATGAGCTGTCTCTCCAGCCCAGAGTCTCAATTTATTTCTTCACTTGTTAGCCAGATTTCTGCTTCTTTGACAAATTCTGCAGAGAATCCAATTAAAAAGATGAAAGCTTCATTCTGGCTCCTGGTTTCAGACATTTGGGTTTGTGGTGAGGACATACATTGAAGCTGGAGCCAGACAAAGGAGGCCGCTAGTCTCCCGGTGAGTGCTGAGCAGAGCAGAATGGTGCAAAAGAGAGGCAGGAAATGGTTAGTGCTGGGTAGCAGATTCCTCAGAATCCAACCTCTCCCTTCAGGGTGGGGGGCCCTCTGTAGACCACAGAGGTAAACAAAAAGGCCTCGTTCTGGGAAAGTGGAAACTTGCAAGATTCTGTAAGGCCCCTCCCCAGCTTTCCAGAAGGAACAGGCAGCTGTTGGAGGAGACTCGGAGCAGCCCAGCTGCAGAGAGGAGATAACTCGGATCTGTCAGCTGCCTGCATGCTGTGCAGAGAGCTCCAGGGTTGCAGCTTTTGTGAGTCATTATCACCCTGTTGGGTTTTTTGGTGCTGCAGCTGTTTTTGAGTCACATCTGCTCCTGTAAGTAACCCCTCACCCATACTCCCGTTAGTAAGTCCAATAAAAACTCACTAGTTTATCATGTTGGACCTTGGATGTTACAATGTTAGTTGGGTCTGTCATGAGGTTTCCTTTCTGGGAGAGTAGGAGTGTGTGTGTGTGTGTTGTGTTGTGTCTCGTGTTTCCCCAGGAAAAGTCTGTCACAGGACAACTGGTCCATCTAGTCCCTTCAAGGACATGCACCCGTGACATAATATCTTTCCAAGAAGACACCGCCTCTTAAAGGTTCCAAAACCTCCTGACAGTGCCACAGGACCAGCCAAGATCCAAACTGTAGCAATGTCTGAACTGCATGCAATACCAGAACACTGAGCCCTGGAGCCCCACCCCAGCCTCTTCACAGGGATTCTTCCAGTGTTTGTTATTACTACTCCACAGGATTTACCTAATACTTACCTGTTAAAACAGTCTTCATCAACAAACCTGACAATGTTCATCGCATCCCAAATCTTTCCATTTTTTACACCTGAAAGTCTCAGCATGCTCGTGGCAAACTCCCTCCTCTCCATGCCTTATTTCCCTCCGCTTTTGAGGGAAACATCGGGTGTGGAGGGGGAGGGGGTTGGAGTCTCACAGAAAATGTCAGGGAGACTGCAGAACAAGGGCTCCGCGCCTCAGCCCTGCATATCTGACCTCACATCCAGGAGAACTCCACTTTCTCACAAAAGGTCAAGGACACTCAAGACTCAACAGGAGGCTCCAGGTGCCAGGAGTGAGCCTGCCCCTAAGCAGGTGCAGAGCTGAAATCCCACATCTGAGTCTCAGAAGCTTCCTGCTCAATGTTTTTCTCCGTTGCTAGGGAACCTGCTTCCCTTCACTGCTCACTGGTTAGCACCCCCTCTTGTGTTCATAAACAGTAATAGACTCTACAATTAAGCAAACTTCCTACTTCCCCCTTGCTCTCCTCTCTCTCTCTCTCCCTCTCTCTCTCTTTCCCTTCCTCCCTCCCTCCCACCCGCCACCCTCTAGGCACTTTTTAAAATTTAATGCATGGTTTAAATATTTTTGTGCTTTGTGCTGGGAATCCAACCCAGGACTCCATGTATGCTAGACAACATCCTCAGCCCTGATGATTTTTTAAAGATTTTCTTTTTAATTATGTGTATGTGTGTACATCTGTGTGCCTGTGGATGCATGTGGCCTCAGAGACCAGAAGTGTTGGATCTCCCTGGAGCTGGAGTTATAAATGGTTGTAAGCTGCCCAGTGTAGGTGTGGGGAACAGAACCTGGGTCCCCTGGAAGAACAATATGCACATGTAACCGCTGACCCACACATGGCAGGAGAACACTTTGATGGCTCCTGCTTTGGGCGCTGCCATTGCAAGTTCTTCCTCATAACATCCTCACAGACTCCAAATACAGCCCAATTGGGGTTAAGGTGTCAGTAGGAATCTAAGCTCAGGCTACAGCACATCTCTGCCTTGGAGATGAAGAACTGAACCAGCTGTTGAACTGGGGCCATTCCTTTCCAGTCTGTGGGACCAGCGCCCTCTACCGACTCACAGCCAGTGTCTGAAGACATCTATCTGAGTATCCACTGTGCAGGGCTGGGTTGCTTCACATGGGAGGTCAGGACATCTTGGGCAGTGATCTCCCTCTGCAGCTCTGCTGGCTTCACAATAGGGAAGACTCTGGGATTCTGGGGTAATGGGGGGAGCACTTGCCTATTGTGCAGGAAGCACCGTGTCCCATACAGCACTACATTAACTAGGCAAAGTGGCACAAGCCTGTAATCCCAGCTCTGGAGAGAATGGAGGCAGGAGGATCAGAAGTTCAAGGCTATCCTCAGGCATATATGGACTTTGAGGCCAGCCTGGGGTTAAAGAGACCTTGTCTCACAAGCAAGCAGGAAGGATGTGATGTCAGGGTGTGAAGCTTCTTCTGGGTCACACTGAGGACAAAACGCAGGTGGAGACAGACAAGGGAGAATGGAGGATGGAAAGAGGACACTGAGATGTAAAATAGAGACACTCCTCAAATAATTCATCCTGAAAGGGTGTCCCAGGGCAGCCCAGATCTCTGCACTGGCCTGAAGGCTTTTCTGCTATAATCCACTTATGGGGCAGGGGGGATAAACTGGACGATTTTGAGCTACTCCAACCCTTGTAGCAGTACACCCTCCATCTGTCATTTATTCACTCATCAAACCTTTGTTTGCACCCTTGGAGGTCACATGGGTACAGTGTCCAGAGAGAACGCTAGAAGGCATCAGATCTTCTGGAAACTTCAGTTACGGATGGCTGGAAGCCATCTTGTGGGTGCTGGAAACCGAACCTGGGTTCTGTGAAAGAAGTTGCTCCTAACTGCCGAGCCATCCCTCCAACCCTGTTTCACTTTTTAAAAGATTTTTCCACATTCTGATATTTTTTAAAATTTGTGTTTGTGTACCTGCTTGTCTATAGGTACATGCAGTGGCCATGAAAACCAGAAGAGGACACTGGATCCCCTGGAGGAGTCACAGACAGTTGTGAGCTGCCATGTCAGTGATGGGAACTGCCTTAATTACTTTCCTATTGCTGTGATACGACACCACGAACAAGACAGCACTGATGAAAGAAAGTGCTTAATCTGAGCTTACACTTCCAGAGTTAGAGTCCACGATGGCTGAGCCGAGGCATGGTGGCAGAAGAGCGGAGAGCTCATATCCTGAACTGCAAGTAGGAAGCAGAAAGAAAAGGCACACAGGGAATGGCGCCAGTCTTTTGAAACCTCAAGGCTGCCCCACAGTGACACACCTCCTCCAAAATACCTCCAAAATACCAAATTCCAGCTGGGCGGTAACGGCACAGCCTTTAATCTCAAGGCCTTTTATAGTCTTACTTTCTGTGTGTTTTTAAACTCATTTTTCAACTTAGAATACAAAGTAATCGGTTTCCTCGTTCTTTTTTTTTTTTAACTCCTAAAAACCAATCTCATTAAGTAGCCATTTCCAGTTTTGAATTTCCTATGTAGACCAGGCTAGCCCCAGCTTGCAGGGACCCTCTTGCCTTTGTCTCCTGAGCACTGGGGTTACAGGCATGTGATGACATCATGGTCTCTGTGTGTGTTCTCTAGCTTGTCATTGATATAAAGTCTAGAGCTGAGTCAGCAAGATGGCTCAGCAGGCAAAAGCAGTAGGGACAGCCTTGGGTACCTGAGTTAGACCTCCTCTATCCCACACGCCTTTAATCCCAGCACTTGAGACACAGAGGCAGGTGGATCTCTGTGAGTTCCAGAGCAGCCTGGTCTACATAGTAAGTTCTTAACAAGGCAGGGCTATAGTCTCCTTTGGTATTTGTTGATGTGAAAAATACCAAATTCCAGCTGGGCAGTAATGGCGCAGCCTTTAATCTCAGCATTCAGGAGCCAGAGGCAGGTGGATCTCTGTGAGCTTGAGTCCAGTCTGGTCTACAGAGCTAGTTCTAGGACAGCCTCCAAAGCAATACAGAGAAATCCTGTCTGGAAAAACCAGAAAAGAAAATACCAAATCCCTCACCCCCGTTACTTTTTGACATAGGATCCCGTTAACTCGGTCTGTCCTTGAACTTCCTATGTAGCTGAGGCTGGTCCTAAACTCCTGACCCTCCTGCCTTCACCTCCTCAGTTCTGGGATTACCAGCATGTAACACCATGCAGTTTGTATGGTGCTGGGCTTAAATTCAGAGCTTTGTGAACTCGAGGTAAGTGATGAGCCCATCTCCAGTGCGCGTGCGCACACACACACACACACACACACACACACACACTTTGCCCACAGGAATGTTTGCAAATCCCCTCCTACCATCCTCACCTATGCAAACGAAGTCCTGAATTTTATGCTATATGTACATTCTTGTTTATACTCTATGCAATTGAATAAGTGCTCATTCATCTAGATGGGTCCAAAGGAGTTCCCAAATGTTTTCTCATACTCAAGAGACCCTAAGGACGACCAGCCATATATCTCAGCTGGTGCTCACCT
Source organism: Phodopus roborovskii (assembly GCF_943737965.1). Taxonomy (NCBI): domain Eukaryota; kingdom Metazoa; phylum Chordata; class Mammalia; order Rodentia; family Cricetidae; genus Phodopus; species Phodopus roborovskii. The sequence goes on from NW_026126578.1 coordinate 8,144,155, forward strand.
ACCAGCACAAAGCATGGGGTTCAAGTCCTACCACCACATTACACTGGGTACAGAGGAATACACCTAAGATCCCAGCTCTCAGGAGGTGAAGGCAGGAGGAGCAGGAATTCAACGTTAGCCTTGGCTACTGTCTTACTTAGCACACCATGACCATGGCAACTCTTATAAAGGAAAAACATTTAATTGAGGTAGCTTATACTTTCAGAGGTTTAGTCCATCATCATCATGGTGTGACATGGTGGCATGTAGGCAGACATGGTGCTGGAGAAGGGGATGAGAGTCCTACATCTTGACTCAAAGGCCACACCTCCTAATGGTGCCACTCCTAATGACTTTTGGGGCCAATTACGTTCCAACTGCCACAGCTACATTGAGAGTTTGAGCCAGCATGAGCAACATGAAAGCCCACATAAAAAAAAATAAAAACAAAAAAGAAACTTAAGGAATATTTAGCCTACACTTTTTAGCATAGAGAAGAGAATATTTATTTGGATTTTGAAGGAGTCCGAGGGCAGCAGGGTGGTCACTGGGTGATGGTAGCATAGCTTTAGTCCCAGGCATCTTACCTGGAACAGGTTCCCCCAGGGACCCAACCTGGTAGCACCCTGCCTCAGGGCAGTAGACCATTTGTCCCAGGATGGCTCTGCAGGAACTGTGAACTCATGGCCATGGTCTGAGGACCATGAGCCCACAGATGCCAGGCTGTGGGGCCTAGGACTCATGTTGCCCCTGAGAGCAATGGTGTCCCAGGGTCCTTCTTGATGACTTAGATGCCATCCCTTCTCTCGTCCCCATGGAGACTATTGTGTTAATCTGCAGAGTGAGAACCTGCCCACTGGTGTCAACACTGAGACTTCATGGAAGGAAAGAGCTCTTCATTGCCCAGGCAGGGCCTCCTGGTGTCTTCTAGCGTGTCATCTGTCTTCTGGGCTCAGGTGTGGCAGTGGTTACAGTGGTCACATTGGGGACTGGCTCAGAAGCCATCAGGCAGTGTTCTCAGTCAGTTCTCCTGAACCCTGCAAGGCAAAGCCAGCAGGATGATACAGGATTTGGCAGGCAGTCAAGTCCTGCCCCCACCCCCACCTCACATGACCAAACAACACAGGGCGGGTAGCAAGAGGCCCTTCCTGAAAGTTCTGTGGGTCCCTGTGGTCTATAGTTGTGGACTACCCCCACCCACAGCGCAGAGACACACCACCCATGCCTGGCTTCCAGACTCTGAGGCACAATACCACCAAATACAAAGCTGCTGGGCTGCTGGTTAAAGACAGTGGGTAGGAGTGCCGCTCTGCAGTAGAGCAATTTCTTAGCCTGTGTGAAGCCTTGGGTCTCATTCTAGCCAAACCTCCCCCTCTCCCGCCCCCCCACACACACTCACTCAGAGAGTCTCTACTTTAGCCCAGGCTATTTTAAAGGCAGCTACAAAGTTACTTAATACAGCTAGGGAGCAAGCAGCGTTTGGAGAGTGCAGGTCCCCTGCTTCACCTGTCTGCTTGCAGCCCTCTGCATCCTTCTTTACCTGATGGGCTGCCCCACACAGTAGGAATTATACCAATTTTCCAGCTGAGAAACCTAAAGTTCAAAAAAGGCTACGGGCAGCTGGATTGCACTCATCTAGCATGCTGCAGGTATTGGACTCCATTGCCAACACAGAAAAAGGCTGTGGGGGGGGGGGGTCACAGAACGGAGGCAGAGCTGGAACCTGAGCCTCTTGCCTCTGGGGCTTTCCCTAGATGGCAGATCTCTTTTCAGGATGAAAGCCCCAACCAGGAGAGTTTGGATGAGGAAATGTGTAGCATGTTACCTGGCAGCCTGAGCTTCTGAAGGAGGGGGATGAAGCCCTGAAGTACACTGTGGATCCGGTACACTGCTCAGAAGCAAGGGGAAATGTTGGTCAGGATGGTGGCCCCTCAAGGGCCCCAGGGTTGGCCTCATTCCCTGCTGCCCCAGGGGTCAGGATCACTCCCTGCTGCCTCAAGGACCAAGGCACACCCCATGCAAACAAAGCCTAACATGCAATTTTAGGCTAACATCAATAACAGTGCTGCGGTTATTACACGGAAAAGAGTCACAGGCAGTAATAACAGGGACAGGAAACCCAGCGGCCTCGATGCCTGCCTGGCTCCACTGCCTTGTTTTCAGTATCTGAGGAGCTACGTGTATTTGCTACTTTAAACTGTTTTTGTATTTGCTACTTTAAACTGTTTTTGTGGGACAGCCCCCTTTTTCCACAAGGTTCTGCCAAGGACCTCTCACTGACCTCACATGCAGGCAGGAAGAAAACACAAACATAAGGAATTTATTTTTTAAAAAAAATGTTTAGAACGTGACTCTTGGAAAGTATGTGGCCAGCTACCACTCCATCCCCCAGAAGCCTTCCGGTCTGTGTAGCTTTTTGACAGGATCACTTACCCAACCCAAAGTAGATGCCAATGGTCTCCAGGGAGGCAAAGGTGAGCAGGCCAACCCCGAGAGACATGAACCAATCTTAAAGAGCAGCAAGGAAAGAACAGTAAGCATTTGGGTTGTAGGTTGATGCCCTGTCCTCCCATGCAGCCCCTTCCAGTCCCCAGGGAGCCTCACCTGCATAGTAGTGATAACACACCAGCAAGGCTCCAATGGCAAAGCACAGGAGGACGAAATGGAAAAACTCATCTGCAAGAAAGGGTGGAGGCTGCTCTCCTCTCTCTCTCTCTCTCTCTCTCTCTCTCTCTCTCTCTCTCTCTCTCTCTCTCTCTCTCAATTAAGGCCATTACCACAACCCCCTCATTTTTATTTTTTACTTTGTTTTCTGAGATAGGGTCTCTATGCAGCCCAGGGTTACCTTCAAGTTGGGAATCTTCTGCTTCTGCCTTCAGAATAAAGGGTCCAGGCGCGTGCCACGACACCGTGCCTGTGTCTTGTTTTTATTTGTATGTGTGTGCTTGTTTTACCCTGTAACCTTGGATGACTTGAAACTGTGTAGACCAAGCTGGCCTTGAAGTCACAAAGATCCCCTGCTTCCAAAGTACTGGGATTAAAGGTATGTGCCAAGGTATGTGCAGTTATTTATTTATTTATTTATTTATTTATTTATTTATTTGAGATAGTGTTTCACAATGTCGCCCTGGCTGGCCTTGAACTCACAGAAATCCGACTGCCTCTGCCAGCCTAGTGCTGGGATTAAAGGTGTGTACCACCATGCTCAACTGTTCTATTTTTTATTGTATTTGTGTGTAGGTGAGTGCATGATCCTACTTGAGTGTGGATCAAGTACCCACAGAGGTCAGAAGGGGGCATCAGATCCCTTGGAGCTGGAGTTACAGGCATTAGTGGGGGACCCGATGTAGGTGCTGGGATCCAAACTCCAGTCCTCTGACACAGGGGAAATGCTGAACCATTGACCCAGCCTCTTCTTGTTTTATAAATGACAGTGCTCCTGCTCCTGACCAGCCAGTGTTAAAGAGCACCCCAGGAGCCTCCTTTTCAGCCCCGTCTTGCTTCATTATTTTTGGAACATGTACAGCCTTGCAGCTTGGGTTTCTGTTTTTATTGGTTCCCTCCTCCCTGGGCTCTAGGTCTTGGAGAAGGATCCCAGTGAACCTCCTGTCTAAAGAAATTCAGCAGGGGCTGGAGAGATGGCTCAGCACTGACTGCTTTTCCAGAGAATCCCGGGTTCAATTCCCAGCACTCACATGGTAGCTCATAGCTGTCTGTAACTCAAGTTCCAGGGGACCTGATACCTTCACACGGGCATACATGCAGGCAAAACACCAATACACATGAAATAAAATGCATACAATATTTAAAAATATTAAAAAAAAAAGAAAGAAAGAAATTCAGCAGCTACAGCAGCTATATGGTGTGCTTAGGATTCATTTGTTGAGTGAGCATTAAAAACAAAACAAACAAACAAACCAAAAAACCCCACAACTGTGAGACCTGCAACTGTGAGTGTAAAGTTGTGAGGCTAACAGGCATGAGAGAGGCTGGACCTTGGGTGCTAGGCACTGAGGGTAGGTATGTCACCAGGGTCAATAGCGGTCCCTGCTTCCTCATAAAGGGGAATATGTAAGAGAGTTTAGGGGAAGTCAGAAGTGGTGGTGCACGCCTGTGAACCCAGTACTAAGGAAGCTGAGGCCAAACCCCAAGTTTGAAGTCAGTCTGGGTTACCCAGGAAGAATGATCAAGACAAGTCAGAACAGAACACTGCCTCCCACACAGCAATCAAAACAAAAGCCAGCAAGCAAACCCTGCTGTCTGGGAAGGGTCTTTCTCAAGGGCGATACATAAGGCCAAGGCTAAGTCAAAGGCTAGTGCTTCCAGACAGAAGGGAATTGCCTTCTTCCTTTGGAGCATAATGTGCCCTACATGTCCTGAAACAAGGTGGACATGGTCTGTATTTTGAGACTGTGTTTCAGTCCAATGAGACTTTTTATGCCCAGCCCCATCCCAGCCAAACAGCGAGCTCTGCTGTCAGGGACCAAGATTAATAAAGGGCTTAAGCCCGGGGCTCTCCTTCCCTAAAAAACAGGAGTGTATGGGACCTTTTGAAGTAACTCAGATTTTTCTAGAACAGCTACCATTTGTTTAATCAAAAAACATGGTGAGGGTCTGGAGAGATGGTTCATCAGTGAGTAGTGCTATTGCAGAAATCCAAGTTCTATTCACACCGCCCATCTCTACCAGTGTACAGCCAGCCACCTGTAACTCTAGCTCCAGGGGCTCTGACACCCTCTTCTGGCCTCCTTGGGCACATGCACTCATGTAAATTGTTTTTTGATCTTATAAACAAATAAAAAGCCCAAGTCTCCCTTTCCCACCCTCATGGTCCTCCAGGAAGCCTTCATAGATTCCAGGCTTGGAGCAGAGGAAGGCCTGGAGCTCTCATCACTTCTTCAGTGAATCATTCCCACAGCCTAATTATGTCCCATCACAGAGTGTGACACTTTTATTTCCCTGCGTTTGCATGCATAGCATGCCCAGGTTATTCCCTTCAGTAGCTGTAAGGCTGCCACCAACCATGGTCCCCGGTTTCTACATGAAGAGATAGGCATCACGGCATGTACCCCGCCCCCACACCCCCAGTGATTAGAGCCAAGGCTTTGCTAACTGTCGGGTACCTGACAGAGGTGACTAGGGTTACTGTGGTTCTAGCTGGCAGCCATCACACACACACAGAAATCTGCACTGGCCAGGTGAATATGGCTCCTGAACACCAACTTACTTACCATCCTTCTTTATGTTCAGCCTTCTTAACTGAGAGGCCTCCACTTCTCCTTCAGAATGAAAGAGAGAAAGATGTGTGCTGTAGATTGCTGCTCTGGCCTTAGAGACTTGAGTGCTGCGTATCTCTGGGTCAGATGGTGTTCACAGCAGGAACACCAGGCAGGACCCTGAAGGTAGGGTGGCTGTCCCCAGGCCCCTCGCTGACTTCCTCACCCTCTTTAGGCCTAGCCCTGATCTTCCTTCCATTCCCCCTCTGATGGGGACCTCTTTCTGAGTCCTGCGGATGTTGACATCCCTGCTAGAACTGGCCCACCCTCTCAGGCCATTTTGCTCCTTTCTGTCCCCTCTGGAATCCACACAGCCTCTTGCTGTCCTGGGAGCTTATATATTTACCCCCGGTAGAGCCGGAACCTCTCCTTCGGAGTCCTAGAAATGAGAAACTCAATGTTAGTGCCCAGGCTCCTTGCCAAGGGCTTTCAGCCCTGTAACTAGTCACCCAGAGGTGACTAAGATAAGGCTCTTAATAATTCTTCAGCCATGGAATCCAAGGGACCTTTCCTAGCTGGCTGATGTCTGCTTCCTCGTGCCTGGACCCCCATTCCAATGTCCCACAACTGGTATCCTGCCTGTTGCATGCAGTCAGGTGTCTAAGGCCCTGGAGTTCCCATGTCTCACAGCCATGGCCCTGAGAGTGCCTCATAGGGACAGTGCTCAGACTTCACCCAATGCCAGTATCCGTGACTCCCTCCCCTTCCTGGGTACTCACTCACCTGACTCCCCAGCAAGCACCATTTCCCCAGCATCACCTGCATGGAAGGAGAATCAGTGAACACACACACACACACACACACACACACACACACACACACACACACACACGATGGTGCTCTCCCAAGAAGGGGTACTATGAAGGAAGGTAGGGCCTGCTTGGAAACTTACACTGATCTGGTGTAGACTGGGTGGGGACCAGAGAAGGCTGAAGGATTCCTGCTCCACCTAATTGACAGTCACCCCCCCCCATCTCAAGCCATGTATAATAAAATAAAATAGGGACTGGAGAGATGGCAGGGTGGTTAAGAGTTCTAGATGCTCACAACTTCCTGTAGTACCAGCCTCAGGGGAATCTGGTGCCCTCTTTTGGCTTCTTCTGGCATTGCACTCATATTCATAAACCCACACTTAGGCACATACATATGGTACAGGAGAAATAGCTCCTCTCTCAGAGGACCTGGGTTTGGTCCCCACTTTCATGGCAGGTCAAATATGTTTGTAATTCTAATTCTAAGAGATCCAACTCCCTCTTTTAGCTGTCATGGGCATGCACATAGTACAAGACATACATGTAAGCAAAACACTCATAAAATAAACAAATGAAATTAAAAATAAAAAGTAAACAAATCTTTAAAACAAAATAAAATAAAAATCTTTACAAAGCCATCCTTGAATTCAGTCTCTAGTGCTAAAATAAATGAATAAATAAATTCAACTAAGCAAATAAGACAATATAAAGCTCCCCCACAATGACAGTCCTCAAAGGCAGCTCTGTGTTATAGTCCAATATGTGCTATGTGGACCGTCTCACTCTGAGTGTAACGGACCCGTGTTTCTTGCTGTTTCTCTAGGTCATTACTAGGAGCTGGGGGACCAGGTGGATATTGGGGATCCTGACTCACTGGGTAGTGCGCATCTGCCAGGCTCTTTGATGAACTAAATCAATCTGTAGATTTCCCTACTTCATTGTAGTCTACTGACCAAAGTGCCCTGTTATTTACACTTCATCTCCGTGGCTCCTACACCTCCTCACCATTGTACAGGGCTCTTGGAAACAGTTCATAAATGGGGACGGGGGATCTGAGCCATTCTCAAACAGTGCAGAACTCCAAGAGAGTGAAGTGGATCACACCCATTTTGCTGTGGCAAAACTGTGGCCCAGATCTGTTGAGTGACCAGTCAACCGTGCTGAAAGCAGGGGCTCCAGTCCTTGAGAACCACTGTAATCACGGTAGAGGGCACCGCAGTCCCCCCGGATTGCTGCGGCTCACTACCTCATCTGTCTGCCTGGGAGTCTTCTGATCATGAGACTTCACCCTTGTTCTGCCCACTGGTCCCTCAGCCCTCATGACTCTCTTCTTCAAAGCCAGGCCAGCAGTTACCTCCATAGAGCTGAAGCCCGTCTTTCGGCACCTCCAGTTCCCCGTGGTCAGCACCTGGGTGGAGACAAACCTTGGTCAACTTCTCCCCAGTGTCCCAGGGCCACCTCCACATCGCCACATCAGGTCCCAAAAGGTAAACAGAGTCACAGGTACTTACTTACCCTCAGTGCCCCTAGAGGCAACTATGTTCTGTTACTGATATGAAACTGCAAGTCTGGCTGGGCCCAAGGCTCAGTCAAGAATATTTACTGCAGTGGGAGAGACAGCTCAGAGGTTAGGAGCACTGGCCACTCTTGCAGAGGGCCTGGGTTTAGTTCCCAGAACCCACATGGCAGCTCAAAATTGCCTGCAATTCTAGTTTCAGGACATCTGAACCCTCTTCTGGCCTCTGTGGGCATACACATGTGCATGGTACATACATATACATATAGGCAGGCAAAACATTCCACATAAATAAGTTAACCTGTAAATTTTTATATACTATGAATACTTATCCTTTACTAAGCTCTAAGGTGTACCAATGGTATACTAAGTTATTTATATTGAATGTTTTCTTTGGTTCTCATCGAAAGAGCATGGAGAAGGCACCAGTGCATGCCTATACATTCTGCAGACAAGGCGCCTGAGGTGCAAAGATTCAGTTACAGCTCAGGGAAGAGTTTAGTGGGTGAGCACTCTCCTAGCATGTGTGAGACACCGATCTGATCCCAGCACAGGGATGTGGGGTGATGGAGAGGAAAACAAAAGGTAAAACGATTCTACCAGACATACACAGTAAGGAGTGACTCCACAGGTCTTCCATAAAACCTGAATTCCTGGTTTGGGTTTTTATCTTTTATTTGTTATTGTTTTGTTTATTTATCATCGTCCTCACCATCATCATCATTACTGGCGTTGGAGATTGGACATAGGTCTTCTGTATGCTAAGCACAGACTTCACATTGATCTCCATACCTAGATCCCCAGCTAGTTGTAGCTCTAGACATAGAACTTAGGCTCAACTCCAGCATCCTAAGTAGCATTTATCAAGCACTTTGTGTATACCAGGCTCTATAATAGACATTCATTCATTAATTCTCATTCTTTCCCTGATGCTCTTTTCTTTTCACAAAGTTCATTTATTTTGGCAAAAGTGATTTCCTAGGACTAGAAAGGTGGCTCAGGTTAAGAGGTTAAGAGGTTAAGAGCACTGGCTGCTCTTGCAGAGGACCCAGGTTCAGCTCCCAGTCCCCAACCACCAGTTGGCCCAGAACAATCTGTGACTCAAGTTCCAGGGGATCAGACACTCTCTTCTGATTTCCCTGGGCACTATGCATGCATATGTATATGTGCAGGCAAAACACTCATACACATAAGCAATACATTTTTCAAAAGGGGGATGTGAGGTTGTAGCTCAATGTAGTTCAGTGGAAGAACCCTTGCACAAACCCTGGGTACCATCCCAGCACAGCAAAAATAAATACATCCCAGCACTGCAAAAATAAAATACATAATAAATACGCCTCACAACTTTACCATCACAATTACTATTAATATATTTATGTTTTCCTGTTTTGTAAACTATTCTTTTTAATAATTATTTACTTGCATGGGGGCGTGGTGCTCATGCCACGGAGCCCATGTGTTGGTCAGAGGACAACATTTTGGAAGTCAGTTTCCTCCTATGTGGGTCCCAGGCATGCAGCTCAGGTCATCAAGCTTGGAGTTAGGTGCCTTTGGCTTGCTGAGCCAACTCAGCCCCCTCCTTCCTGTTTTGTGTAAGATTTTTTTTTTTTAAACAAATACATTTGAGGTCAAGTGAGTTCTGTAACTTGCCACCCACCATGCCAGAGTTAGGAAAGTGCTCATCAAAAACAAACAAAGCTGGGTGTGATGGCACATGCTTTCCCCAGCACTCAGGAGGAGGCAGAGGAGCTATGTGAGTTTGAGGTCAGCCTGGTCTACAGAGGGAGTTCTAGGACAGACCACACAGTGAAACCCTGCCTTAAATCATACAAAACGACAACCATGACTGTCACCAAGACAGAGGCCCGCAGAGTGTGTTGTGGGCTATTTCCCATTCAGATGGTTACAAACAGCATGCTGTGATTAACCTCTTCCGTGGCCCCACTAGCAAAGGGATGGTGGGGAGCCTGCCGCCTACCAGGAGAGCTGTCCCTGCGGGGCTTCCTTCCGTGTTCCCTGGGACCTCTGGAGTGCTGGTCCTCATCGCCGCTGTCTGTGAGGAGCAAACACAAGCTGTAGGGCCTCAGGCTGGAAGGACAGTCTCAGTGACCTACTTCGTGGAGTAAGAAACTTAGTGGCCCCTAACTTTCTGTGTCACTCTCCTGTTCGTATTTTGTGGCTGATCCCTGCTTTTGCTGCTGCCCAAGGAGGCTTTCCTGAAGAGGCAACCAAGTTCCATGACATGCCATGTTATGGAGAGTCCACCAAACACAGTGCTGTATCATCTCTGACCTCATGATGTCACAGGACTCAAGTTGTCTGCTGGCCTGGCACCCTTTCCCACTTGCCTCCCTGATTGTGAAGCTGAGCGGATGCCACATGTCCTATAGGAACCCTATTCATGTTGTTCAGACACTCACTGGCCTTACCCTCCCTACCTGGGGTTTCTATGGCACTGTCTTATGCCTGAGCCAGTCATCATGAGGGATAGACGATGTCTGTTTCTCCAAGCACCTGAGCTCCCGAAGGCCACAGCCTGTATCTTCATTGTCTCAGGCTGCCTAGCCTGGAGCAGGAGGCTGAAGGGATATGAAGCATGGCTGAATTATATACATCTTAGACTCGACAGTGGTCTAAGAATTCAGAGCCAGGAGTTCCTGGCTACAGGACTTTCTCCCAAGACCATCAAAATGGCCCCAGATGAGTTCCCTACGTGTGCTTAGTGACTTCCTGATCAATCATGGAGTCATTAAAATCCAGGAAGCAAGTCAGTTGTGTTCCCAGGTCAGTATTCATGTATTTTTATCTGACACAGTGCAAGAGCTGGGTGGCGATATAGTTGTCCCTTGGTAGCCATGCAAGAAGGTTCTAAGACTTGCCACACACACATCAAAGCCACAGACACACCAGTTCCTTACACAGGACTTTTTAGTATTTGCATAGAAACTATGTGTTCTGTCGTGTTGCTTTCCTTAATTTAAAAAACATGTATGTTTGTGTGGTCAGGGAAGCACATGCCACAGCCCATGTATGGAAGTTCAGAGTACAACTTTCAAGAGTTGTTTTTCTCCTTTTACCTTGTGGGTCAGGTGGGTCCCAGGTGGTTAGCTTGGCAGCAAGCACCTTCACCTGTTGAACCATCTTGCAGACCCCTCTTCATTATTTAAACCACCTCTGGATTACTTGTAATACTCACTACAGTGTAAATGCTATGTAATTCATACTTGGTGTTGTATGTAATAAGACAATAAAATAGCCATCTGTGTTCAATATAGACACAGTTTATTTGTATGTTTTTCACCTTTTGGTTAGTTGTATCCAAGCATGCAGAGTCCATAGATATGAAGGACTGATTGCAAATCAAAATAACAGATGTGTGTTTACCTTTTTTTTTTTTTTTTAAGATTTTTATTTATTTATTATGTATGCAGTGTTCTACCTGCATGTTTGCCTGCACACCAGAAGAGGGCACCAGATCTCATTATAGATGGTTGTGAATCACCATGTAGTTGCTAGAAATTGAACTCATGACCTCTGGAAGACTAGCCAGTGTTCTTAACCTCCGAGCCATCTCTCCAGCCCCTGTGTGTTTATCTTAATGAGTAAAACATTGAGTGACTTTATTCCTACCCCTTTCCCTTTCAAACAGAGTCTCATTATATAGTTCTTGATGGTCTGGAACTCACTATATAGAGTAGAATGGCCTCAGATGTGTGGTAATCTTCCTGCCTCTGACTCCTGAGTGTTGGGATCACAGGTATGTGCCACCATGCCTAACTATTTCCTTCTTTTCTAAATTTTACAAAGATATATCAGTGAGAAGGCAGGCGGTGGTGGCGCACGCCTTTAATCCTGGCAGTTGGGAGGCAGAGGCAGGCAGATCTCTGTGAGTTTGAGGCCAGCCTGATCTACAAAGGTACACAGAGAAATTCTGTCTCGAAAAACATATATATTTACACACACACACACGTGTGTGTGTGTATATATATCAATGAGAAAGGAAAAACGAATCTTCATTGCAAAATATCAAACAATATGAAAAATATAAATGAAATAAAACTTACTCCAGATTCTATCAGCCAGGGACAACGTCCATCAACACGTGATTGACAGTTATTTTAGCTTTGCCTATGATTTCTTCATTATATAAATTTAGGTTTATTTTCTGTTTTCTTGGAGCAGTTTCTCTGTGTGACCCAGGCTAGTCTGGGATGGCCTGCCCATCTTTCTGCCTTTACCTCTCAAGAGCTGGGAATTCAAGTGTATATCACCAACCTTGGCTTTATTTAGTGGTTACTCAATCATGTAGCCCAGGCTAGCTAAGGATGATGGTGCACTTCTGATGCTCCTGCCTCCACTCCCTGAATGGTAGGATTATAAATGAGTATCGGCATACCAGGTTTGTGTTATGCTGGGGATGGAACCCAGCGCTTTGTGCTAAGCAAGTACCCAACCATGCAGAGCTATACCCTCAGCCCAAGCCTAAGAATTGTAAGCTCAGGTCTACCATATAAAATAGATCAGAGAGCTGAAGCTCCAATTGAACAGGTAGAGAATCCACTCCCATGCATTCCCCGGTCTCAGAAAGACCTTCAAGGACTTTCAAGTTTGTTACTGAGCTTTCTTAAAGCGGGTTACATAGTCTCCCTGTGCTTCACCTGTAAAAGGAGTCTTCCAATAGTGTTTGTTATATCTTCCTTAATGGGGTCCTGGGACAATTGGTTGAGTTCTTTTGTGTAAAGTACTTGGAAGAGTACTGAAGGTAAGCACTCAATAAATGATAGCTCCAATGTTGTTATAAATTCAGCCCTGTATGTTTTCTAAATGTATTTCTATTACTCTCTCTCTCTCTCTCTCTTTCTCTCTCTCTCTCTCTGTGTGTGTGTGTGTGTGTGTGTGTGTTTGCTGGTGATAGAACCCAGGGCTCTGTACATATGAGGTAAACACTGTACCATCAAGCCACAGCCCATTCCTAAGAATGTTTGCTATACCTGAGGAGGAGGAGGAAGATGATGAGGAGGAAGAGGAAGAGGAGGATGAGGAGGAAGAGGAAGACTTGTCTCTCTCACATCGTTCCCGAGCCTTCCCATCTTGCTTGTGGAACTCTGTCTCTTGGTCTGGAGGCACACAGGCAAGGTGGTGAGCTATTCTATTCCCTGCCCCATCCCTGGTAACAGTGCAGCCTCTCCATGGAGCACTCAGCAAGCCAATGGGGGAACTACTCCCCTAAATATCCAAGGCCAGTGGAAGGTGTTCAAGATCAAGATTCTCAGAGACCCCTGGGTAGGGTGTCAAAGACAGCCCAAAGCAAACATTCTTCTGCATAGAGACCCTAGAAAATAGGGTCCTAAGCTCCCTTCCCCCTTGGTCTCTGCTACTGCACCTGGAGATCTCCAGACTCAGTACTGGTTCAGGGTTCTCTAAGTCACACAGAGGGCAGCCTGTGGTCAAGCCCCAAACCTTCCCTTTCTCCAAGGGCAGACACATGAAAACCCTCCAGCCTTCTAGAGATGCTCCCACTTCCAAAACAAGCTGCCCAGAAACTTCTCAAAATCTGGGGAGCAGCTGAGGACCTGCTCAGCCAGGAAGTGTGGGGAAAGGGCTGGGACAGGCCTGTGACTGGAAAATCACTTCTTTGATGTGACCATCATGCCACATGACCTGAGCAGGTGTCTTTGATGCTCCAGTCCATGCTGCACCCATGCCCCCAGAGGCTGTGTGTAGAGGGTCTGAGAAGGCAAACTTACAGTCTAGATTTTCTGTTTCTCTGTGAATTCCACTGGCGGCTTGAGACTGGGAAGATCCTGAAGGCTCCATCACTTTCCCTAGAGGAAGACCAGCAAGTTATTAACCTCATTTTAGTTAACATCCTTCATGTATAAAGAACTTGGCAAATGAGCCGGGCAGTGGTGGCACACGCCTTTAATCCCAGCACTCGGGAGGCAGAGGCAGGCAGATCTCTGTGAGTTCAAGAACAGCCTGGTCTACAAAGAGCTAGTTCTAGGACAGACTCTAAAACCACAGAGAACCCCTGTCTAAACTTGGCAAATGAATAAGGAAAGGGAGGGAAACACACAACATTTGAAGTTATTAGCATTTTGGTTTTTTTTTAGTCAATGTCTATCTATGTAGCTCTGGCTGGCCTGGAATTTGCTATAGAGACTAGGCTGGCCTTGAACTCACAGAGATTTACCTTCCTCTGCCTTCTGAGTACAAGTACTAAAGGCATGTGCCACCATCCCCAGAAACATTTTTATTTTTAAAACATATTTGTTTGGGGACTGGAGAGATGGCTCAGAGGTTAAGAGCACTGGCTGCTCTTCCAGAGGTCCTGAGTTCAATTTCAGTAACCATATGGTGGTTTACAACTATCTGTAATGATATCTGGTGCCCTCTACTGGCCTATGGATAGAACACTGTATACATAATAAATAATCTTTTTTAAAAAACATGTTTGTGTGTTGGTTTGCTTAGCCTTCAAGAGCACAGCACTTATGGAGGGCAAACAACAACTTATGGAATCAGCTTTCTCCCTCCATCATTTGGATCCCAAGGACTACATTCTGGCCATCAGGCTTGGCAGCAAGTGTCTTTACCCACCAAGCCATCTCACCAGCTCCAGAAATACAATTTAGAAAAAAAAAAAAAGAAAGAAAGAAAGAAAGAAAGAAAGAAAAAGAAGAAAGCAGTACACAGAGGTACATTTTCTCAAATAAGCAAAAGGAAAAAAAATAAAGAAAAGAAAAAATATGCATTAGGGAGATTTGAGTATTGATCATCTTCTGATGATACTAGAGTCTTTTAGAGGCTGAAGAGATGGCTCAGTGTATAAAGCACTTGCCCCATAAACCTGCCAGCCTGAACTCAGATCCCTAGAATCCACAGAAACCCATTTGAATCTGTAATCCTAATGATCCTCTATGCCAGGGGGTGGAGGAGACGGAGAACTGCAGGATTGCAGACTCGCTATCCCGGCAGTGAAAGCAGAGACACCCGTCTGGAACAAGACAGAAGGCAAGGATCAGCAGGCAAGGCTGTCTTCTGACCTCCCACTCCACATGTATGCCTGTGAACAGACACGGAACCTTTTTGAGCTGGGCATAGTGGTAAATGCCCATAGTTCTCACTTTCTGGGAGACTAAGGGCAGGAGTACTGTTCGAGGTTAGGTGTTTAGTGTCAGACGATGAAACAATAAGACTCTCAAAATCAGGAATAACAACAAAACACCCTTTAAAGTGTGATATTTATGTTAGTGTTGGGTTTTTGTTTTATTTTGTTTCTTACAGACAGGGTCTCACTTATAGCCCTGGCCAGTCTGGAACTTGCTATGTAGAACAGGTTGGCCTGCAACTCACAGAGATCTGCCAGCCTTTGTCTCCTGAATGCTGGATTCAAGTGTGTGCCACCTACCCAGCAGTTTTTCAATGTCTGATTTTTAACATTTATTGCTTATGTCAATGTATGTGGGTTCGTGTGAGTAGAGGTCAGAGAACAGCGTTCAGGAATGGATTCACTTTTCCATCATGTGGATCCTGGGGATTGAACTCAGGTCTTCAGGCTTGTCCTCAGGTGTTTTACCCTCAGAGTCATCTCCCCAGACTCTGTTTGTTTATTTATTCATTTGTTAAGTAGTTCAGGCAGGCTAACCTCAACCTGAGGTTAGCCCTGCTTTATCCCTTTGGCCTTCTTATCTCTCTCTCTCTCTTTTTTTTTTTTAGCCTTTATTTATGTAAAGATAGATAAAAAAACAGGAGTTGGGGAGATGGGTTAGCAGTTGTTACATCTGGGAATGGAGGCACCCAGCAGATGGGAGGCAGAGGCCAGGGGATCTTTGAGTCTGAGGCTGGCCTAGTTTGTGTAGGGAGTTCTAAGCCAGCCAGAGCTAGAGAGTAAGGCCCTGTCTCAAACAAACAAAGTAACAACAACAACAATAAAAAAGAGCATTTGTTCCTCTTGCAGAGAACCTGGGTTCCAGTCCCAGCACCTACAAGGTGGCTCACAATGGTTCATAACTCCAGTTCCATGGGATCCCTACTCCCCCTTCTGGCCTTGGAGGGGCAGTGCAGCACATAATGTACAGACATACATGGAGGCAAAACACCTGTACACATACAATAAATAGATTAAAAACAAAAACACATGCCACCCCTGTATTCATATTCTCTCAATCGTGTTACAAAGGACATATATCCATGATTCCCTCTGCACTTCTAACAAATCAGTCAGGTAGGAATGGAATCAGCCCTCACCTGTGAATTTCCAGATTAAAAAAAAGATCTTTTTAAAAGATGGTCTCATTTGACCCTTACAATAATCCTGCAAGGTCATCTGTTGTGGGATATTTGATCACACTGTGAAACCTCAAGAGTGTGTTAATAAAATTAACCTTGGATCAAGGGGTGGTGCCAACAACTAGTTGACAAGAATTAACCATAGAGAGTATGGAGGATCTGGGAAGATGGATAGAGCTTCTCTGATCTGGTAGATTTACACCCCAATATCTGACTCCTGTACTTAGAACAACATAGATTAAAACAACAGTCAGCTTTGCTAGGCATCTATGCAAGGTATTGGCTCACAGAGACCATGATCTCACACAAGCTGGGACTTCAGAGTTCAAATTCTATCACACCTGAAAACAGGGACTAGGGACACAAACTCATACGTCACCATGAAGGCAGGTCAGAATATTTACAGGTGGAGCTGGTGAAGACTAAGCCAGGGGTTGAGAACAGTCCCTTTGGGACAGCATGCTCTGCTATGCTGAGCTTCTAAGAAGTCACTAGAGGTCACTACAAGAGTGTCTGCAGGTGGGGACGAAAAAAGTTCAAATGGCTAGAAGAGCAGATGGGGTGTGTGTGTGGAAACACATGTAGCTGGGCCCAAGCTCCTGATTTTGGATAATCAGGAAAACACCAGTTGGAGACTACATTTCCCAGAATCCCTTGAAGTTTGGTATAGCCATGTGTTCCCTTGCTAATGTACAGGAGCACATACAGTGGCCTGCTGGGAAATGCTTAGTGGTTGTGAGTGAAGGAGGAATGCAAACTAATCTGTTCACACACACACACACACACACACACACACACACACACACACCTGTTACATAAGTGTTACTGACATGAAAGCAAGTTAACTTTCACATGCCTATACTTCATGTTTCAGGTAGGGCTACTCAGAAGGTCTGACATCCCCACAAGATCATGAACCTAGAAAAGTCATTCACTACACGTATAGGGCGAGGCACAGAGCAAAAGATCCCTAGTTAGAGGGATAGACTTTATAAGACCATACCACCTAGGAGTTGGTTCTATCCCTTGAGCCTTTTTTTTTTTTTTTTTTTTTTTTTATGACTGCTGTAAGAAATGTCCACATTTACAGTGGCTCAAAACAAAACACACTTAGTAGTTCACACAACATTAGAGGTCAACATGGGCTCCTCTCTCTCTCTCTCTCTCCCTCTCTCTCTCTCTCTCTCTATCATGGGCTTTTCTTGAACCAGGGCCTCAGCATGCTGGGCCAGCATCTACTGACCTTGCACCCTCAAATCCTATTTTTTTTCTTTATTTATTTATGTTTATGTACAGAGGAAGAAGGGGGAGGAAAAGCCATATAGAAGACAGATATTCCTGGGCTAAAACCTAGATGTAGAATTCCTCTTTGGAGGCTTTCCTGAGGACTATTTTCTTTTCTTTCGTTTACTGAGACCAGATCTTATGCAGGTCAGACTGGCCTTGAACTTGCTATTTAGCCGAGGCTGACCTTTGAGCTCCTGATCCTCCTGCCTCAATATCCCAAGTACTAATATTACAAGCATGAATCACCATGCCTACCACCATGCCCAGCTTCTTTTTGTTTTGTTTTGTTTTTTATATTATCTACATTAATGTTCCCCATCCCCTGTCTCATGCCCCACCCTGCTTTAGGGTCCCCAAAGCAGCCTTTTCCTTCAAGATGTACAGCATCAGCTCAAGTTCTCATACAGCGTTGTTCTGCCATCCACCTGCTGCCCCCTTGTCTGCCCATCTTTAAGAACCCCTGTGGCACACCAGGCCCTGGCTGGAGTGCAGTGGCTATTCTAAGGTATGATCCTGTTACTGGCATTGGGGTTTGACCTGCTCCATTTCCAGCCTGGGCTGGCTTCCTACTCTTTGGTAACCTGGTGGTCCCTACTCCTACGATGTCACCATATTGATGTAAAACAGTGCAAACCTCCAATCGGCATAGCACACTGCAGCCTAGCACTCCTGCATTCTGCTTCCTGAATAGCTGGGATTAAAGAAATGCACCACCACACCTGGCCCAGCTGCAGTTTTAAATCCCCATGGCCATTCACCTAATTTACAGATTCTGTCATTTGAATGTGAACACTGTGGAGGACCTTCTTGATCTGTTTTTTGTTTGTTTGTTTTTAAAAATATTTATTTTAAACTATTTATGTGGGTGTGTACTCTTGAGCACAGTATGCAGACCAGAGGTATCACATCCCCTAGAACTGGCTGTTGGGAGGCACAGGAATTCAGGTCCTCTATAAGAACTGCATATAGTTCTTAACCACTGAACTATCTCTTCAGTTCTTAACCACTGAACTATCTCTTCAGCCCCAAGGACCTACTCATCTGTAACTCAGTGTCTAGCACAGAGGCAGCCCAGCAATCACTGAGCTTCCTTCTTTCTAAATCAGCTACCGTGTGTGCGTGTGCCTGTGCGTGTGCTTGTGTATGTGTGCCTGGGTGTGCTTGTGTATGTGTGCCTGTGTGTGTGCTTGTGTGTATATGTGTCTGTGCATGCATGAGTGCATATGTGCACTCGTGTGTATGTGTGTGAGGGGATGTGCATGTGTGTGCATTTGTGTGTGCACACATGGATGTGAATGTGTGTGCATGTGTGCATGTGTATGTATGTGTCTATGCATGCACAAGCAAATGTGTATGTGTGCTCATGTGTGCATGTGTGTGTGAGTGTATTGCACAAGTGCATGTATATGTGCACATGCATGTATATGTGTACCTGTGTGTGTAAAGATGTGCTCACCTGGGCATGATGTGTAGATGCAGAGGTTGACATCAGATCTGCCTGCATTGCTCTATTTTTATTTATTTATTTGTTGAGATGGGTTTTCACTGAACCTGGCACTCCCCAGTTTGACCATATTGGCTAGCCATCAAGTCCCCAGGGTCTGTTGGCCTCCTCCCTCCCAGCACTGGCACATGCTACCATGTCTAGCTTTTTTATGTGAGTGCTGGGGTTCTGAACTCAGATATTCACTCTTGTAGAGCAAGCTTTTGCCCGCTGAGTTGCAGTGGGATATTCACTTTGTCCGCACCTATGGCACAGACCAGGCCCATTGGAGTGGAGTCAGGGGCAGATATTACCTGGGGGAACTAAGTCTGAGAAGGGGGACTGGAGAGCTCTCTTGCTTGCAGCTTGGGGACAGGAGGACATCCAGAGGCATCCTTGGGACCAGGAACCTGCTGGTGTTCATCTGTCTGTGTTCTAAGTTATTTCTCCCTGAATAAGCATCTATTTGGCCTATTTGTTTCTCCTGATCCTTATTAAACATCAATACTGAGTCACCTCCCTGACCACCAGGCTTCCTCTTTGAGCCCATCATGCTCCTGGAACCCCAAGTTCCAGATCAGAAAAGTCAAAAGTGTTCCTTCCTCACTAGCAAGCCAAAGCCTGAGAAGGCTCCAGAAAGCATGACCCACTGCACCTTCCCGTGAGGCCCTGGAGGGGGAATCACACATCAAAACTGTTCATTTTTTCTTGTCTCAGCTGCCAGACTTGCTAGACTCAGTTTCCCCATCTGTATAATGGGGTGATAATCTCTGTTGTTCAGAACACTATGGAAATTAAGTTATAAAGCCTAAAATCAGCTGGGCATGGTGTTATATGCTTTTAATTCCATTACTCAGGAGGTAGAGGCAAGTGGATCTCTGTGAGTTTGAGGCCAGCCCTGTCTACAAAATGAGTTCCAGGACAGCTAGGGCTGTTACATGGAGAAATCCTGCCTTCAAAAACAAACAAACAAACAAACAAAAAAACCCCAAAATCTCTAAAATATTGCACGTAAAACATAAGCCCCCTCCTTTCTAGATACACAATGTCTCCTAAATTGAAGTTATGATCCGGTTTCATGGGAGCATGGTGACCATGAATTTCTGTGACTCTGGCCCTAAGTCAGGCTCCAACATCAGGAGAAGTATCAGGTGAGAAGGTGGTTATCTAACTGCTCTCCACCTGTAGCTAGATAGACTGTGGCCCTGCCAGAGCCTCTCCCATGTGGCTGGCCTGTTTCCAGCCTCCCCTCTCCAAACGCTGCTGGATTGCTTGGGACCTGTTTCTCCATTTCTGTGGTGCCCTCCCAGTGCTGACATTCTAGAATAGTATTCCCTTCTAGATAAAGCCTTTAAGGTTAACCTGTCCAATCACAAAGAACCTTGGGGCTCAGGCATGATAGGACCTGTCAGAGAAACTAGAACAGCATTTAACAATCTTGGGAGGGCAACAGGTCTTTAACATGCTCTGACAGCAGGGAGTTTGCGTTTTAGTGCATTGTTAGGCTTGTGCAATATGATTATTAAAGGCTCTGAGGTCTGCAGGAGAGAACACTCCTTGATGTGGTCTCTCTCCTAGACTATTCAAGAGCCCAGTCCTTGTCCCCAGAATGCAGTCCAGTGCTTTCCAAACAGTCTTGATTACCTAAGTGTTGAATTCTCCCTCTAGAATCCAGCCTGGGTGCTGTCACTGCCCACTGTAGACAGTGCCTGTCAATCAAAACAGCTGGCATACACTGAATCAAACACAACCCTTGTGGCTCCAGGCCACAGGCCACAGAGGCCTTTTTACCAGCAGTAGGATCTGTGGTGTGACTGACCAGTGCAGGTATCTTCGGAGCCTACAGGGCTGCAAGAGCTGCAGAGGAAACTGAGTCAGCAAGCCCAAGAGCCTAGCACTGGAGTACCCTGAGACTCCCACCATCTCCTCTGAGCCAGTGGACATGTCACTTGCCTCCTCTGTATCCCTCTCCACAATTACAAACAGGGACAAATGTCACCACTGGTCTTTGGAGCTCATAGGGGCTGCAGTCCAGAGAGTGTGCAGGCTCTGATACCTTTTGTCTTATTCTTCACAGACAGGGTCCAGATTAGGTCATTCTAGCAGTGGGGAGAGATGGGGGTGGGGATACAAAGCCTGTGTCCCCACTCTACTCCCCCCTCGCCATTTCACTTTTGAAGTCCATTTCCCCCTTTGTAAGAGGGTTAGTGCCATTATGTCGCAAGGGCTTCTATAAGGGTTGAGCTAAGAAGGTCACTGAGCTCCTGTGAGCAGGAACCATGTGTTTCCCACACAGAGAAAGTGTTCATGCCTTTAATCCCAGCACTTGGGAGGCAGAGGCAGGTGGATCTTTGTGAACTGGAGGCCAGCCTGGTCTACAGAGTGAGTTCCAGGACAGGCTCCAAAGCTACACAGAGAAACCCTGTTTCAAAAAAAACAAAAGAAAAAGAAAGGAAAAAAAGAAAGAAGCAAACAAACAAAGAAAGAAAGACAGAAAGTGCTTCATAAAACACAGTTCTGAATTTAAGAGCTAAGGAGATGGTTAAGGTTAGGGTTAGGGTTAGGGTTAGGGGCTGAGTCAGCAAAATGGTCAGCTTGAAAGCATAAGGATCCAAGTTCAATGCCCAGAATCTAGACAAACAGGCAGGCCTATGGTGCACACTTGTAATCTCAATGTTGGAGAGGAAGAGACAGAGCCCCAGGACCAGTGAAAGATTCTGTCTCAAACAAGGTGGGTGGCTGGAGGTGTGGCTCAGCAGTTAAGAAAACTGGTTATTCTTCCAGAGGACCTGAGTTCAATTCCCAGTACCTACATAACAGCTCACAACCATCTGAAACTCCAGTCCCAGGGATCCAATGCCAGCTTCTGACCTCTGAGGTCACTAGGTACTCTCATGCAGGCAGAACACCCATACACATAATAAAACAATAATAAGAATTACAAAGAACAAATAAGGTGGATGGGTCCCAAGGGATAACAGGTGAGCTTGTCCTCTGGTCTCCACATGCACAGGAGCCGATGTGCACAAGGGAAAACACACAGAGACCAGAAAGAAACAAGCCTGAGCTGGCGGGCGGCTCAGTGGGTAAAGGCACCTGCTGCAAAGCTGTGCAACTCGAGTTCCATCCTCCAGACTGGCTCCCACAAGTTGACTTCCACACGCATGCCTGCCTTGGAACACCATGCACACACACAAATAAGCAAATAAATGTAATTAAAACTGGGGGGGGGTTGTTGTTGCTGTTTGTTTGTTTCAAAGAGCACACCTGCCACATTCTGCAGCTTCCCGGTAGGAGGGGCCTATCAGGAAGGATCTAGGTAATTGGGAGGCGTGTCCGTGGAACTGTGGTCTCTCTGGCCTCACTCTCCCACATGCTCCTGCCATGTTGTACCTCTGGACCACAGGCCCGAAGTGAGTGGATCACGGGCTAAAACCTCCCCCCTCCCCTCACTCCACATCACTCTCATCTTTTCCCATTGTTTCTTTGCGTTGCCCTCGATTCTTTTATATGTCTGAAAATGACCTTGAACTCCTGATCAGCCTGTTTCCACCTCTCCCTTGCTGGGACCACAAGCTCACCATGCATGGTTTTTCCAGGGCTGGAGCCAAAACTTAGGTCCTCATGTATGAATTCTAAGCAAGTACTCTACCAATTGCGCTTCATCCCATTCTGTTTTTGTTGTTATTGTTTTCTTTTTTTCTTGAGATAAGGTCTTGCCCATGCTGGCACCTTCTGCCTTGATCTCCTGAGTGTTGGGATTATAAGAATGTACCACATGTCTGGCAAATCTCTGTGTAAGTAGATGATCTCAGGTGTTTTGTTATGGATGGATGTGATGGAAAGCTGGCTGAAACAGAACCACTCAGAGGAAGAGAAGGAAGACAGAACAGTTTCTACTTTGTCTACTGTTTTGCCCCAAGTCCTGCTAGGGGATTTAATGGTGGGAAAACAACCCACTCTGTCCAGTCAACTTCCCAAACTAGATTGACCTGTGGCCATGGCAGAATAAGGATGCTGCTAGGACCTGGGAACTACAGAGGGTCTGAGAATGACACCTAGGCTGAACCCAATGATGAAAGGGGCTATCGAAGGTGACACCCCTGACTGTAGCTACTGAGAAAGGATGGCGAGCCAGCTTGAAGACTGCTCAGCTAGACCTAAGGCAGATTTATTTTTTGTTTGTTTTGTTTCATTTTCTGAGGGAGGAAGGTTTTCTTTTTGTTCATGGTTTGACACACTCCATCACCATGGGGAAGGTTGGAGGCAGGAGCCTGAGGCAGCTGTGATGGGAGATGTCATTCTGTAAATATGTTTCTCTTATTAGTTAATGAATAAAGCACTGTTGGCCAATAGGAAAGCAAGATAGGTGGGACTAGGAGACAAGGAGGAATCAGGGAGAGAAAATGGAGATTCAAAATGTAGGACCAAGAGAGCAGAACTCTGGACCCTCTCTCCAGTAAGATAAGACCATGTGGAAATACTTAGATTAATAAAAATGGGTTAATATTTAAAACAGAGCTAGCCAATAAGAAACACTAGTAACAGGCCAACAGCTTTATATCTAATACAGCATCTCTGTGTGTTATTTGGGACTGATGTGGTTCTAGGACCAGACTGGCAGGAAAACAACTCGCAACACAGCTGGTCACATTGTCTCTGCGTCAGGAAGCACAGGGAGATAAATAGTTGGGGCTTGAATTCTCTTTTTTGTTTGATCTAGGAGTCCAGCCCAAGAGGCTGGGATGTCCACATTGAGGTTGGGTCTTCTCTGATCAGTTAAACCTTTATGGAAACATCCTCAGAGGTGTGTTTCCAAGATGAGCCTAAATCCTGTCAAGTAATAATCCAGATTAAGCAATTTAGGGATGTTTTTGTTTTCTTCTGAGATGTGGCTGGCCTCCAATTTATGATCTTCCTACCTCAGCCTTCCAGGTGCTAGAATTAGAGGTGTGCACCACTACACCAGGCTTAAATCTCAGATGTTTATTTGAGAAAGGATTTCATGTAGCTTGAACTTCTGAAGATCTGAGATTTTTAAAAGATAACTTGAAAGGTAAGCACCCAGCATGGCCTGCAACACATAGTAGGTGGACAAACACTGCATGCTAAAGTGGCAGTATAGACCAGCAAGGCAGGAAGTACAGAGCCAAGCTAGCACAGCCTGTGACAGAAGCAGAGTCCACAATGAGGAAGAAGACCCCCACCTCTCCATCCTTCTTCCTTGGGTTCATGCTCTGCACAAAACATGATCTGGACAGGCCAACAGAACTCAGAGGATGTGGGGTCTCAGGCTCCATCTAATAAAAGTGCTGGAGGAACAGGGACAGCGTTGAATACCATTTGAACAAGCCCAGGCTGCTACCCAGGGTCAGTGTAGGGTCACTCACATTTGGGCTGCTCAGTACATGAAGTAATTTTCTCAGAACAATTGCTTTGGGGAGATCCTCAGCACAGTCAAGTGTGGAACCAAGTTTGTGAGTAGTAGCCGTTAGTGACCATGTCCTCAGCCCAGCACCTGTTAGTCCCTGGGACAAACATCTCCAGAGCAGTAACCAAGTCTGTTTGTCTCTTTCTACTAATTGCTTTTTCAGACAGAGATACTGTGTATCCCTGGCTGTCCTGGAACTCATTTTATAGAGCAGGCTGGCCTCAAACTTACAGAGATACATTTGACTCCTAGGGTACTTGGATTAAAGGTGTGTACTGCCACACAGGATTCTCTCTCTCTTCCTCTCCCTCTCCCTTTCCCTCTCCCTCTTTCTTTCTGTGAATTGGTGTTTTGCTTGCATGTATATCAGTGTCAATACATCATGTTCCCTGAAACTGGAGTTACAGACAGTTGCCAGTTGCCATGTGGGTGCTGGGAATTGAACATGGGTCCTCTGGAAGAATAGCCAGTGCTCTTAACTGCTGAGCCATCTCTCAGCCTTAGGATCCCTTTTCTACTGCATTTTAAACAAAAAAAAAAAGCTAACAGCATGTAGTACAATCCTGATGTACATCCTTAGTCCATGTCCCTGTACAGTGTCTCCAAGATCAGTGAGGCGCCCCACAATGCAGCCTGAGGTGCAAGCAGAGGGCAGGAGCCCCACTGGGTAGATGTGAGACCCAGACAACACAGTTGTCATTGAATCAGCCCCAAGGGTGAACAAGTGGCTTCAGAGTCCCCAGAAAGAAATCGAGGGTGGAGATAGAGCTAATCATGGAAATACAAGGGAGCACAGGAAAAGCTCAGCTGGCTCAGCAGCTGCACTAAGTCCTCTGCCAGCCTTGCTATCACTGAGGACATGCAACTCTCACCTGTGCAAAATTGCTTATTGGGTCAATAGCAAGGAAAGTGCTTTACAAAAACAAAGTGGCTCTTCCCCCTTTCAGTGGCCATCTTCACTCCCTGTGGACACCAGGCCTCAGGACGTGACTGCAGGACACCTTTCGTGTAGACCAGTTGCTTACCAACTTACACACTGTGAGTTGGAGGTAAGTTGAGAATGTGTTGCTGTACCTAACCAAAGCTTGCCAGTTCAGCCCCACAGTGCACTGAATGCTGGGTTTTCACCAAGTAGCTGATCTGGAAATGGCTACTCCATGTTCAGAAGTGGATTAGCATTTGCTCTAGATGCCTCTTTGCTGGTTTGTGTTGTTGCTGGTGTGTGTGTGTGTGTGTGTTGCAATAAAATGACATCTAGCCCAGTTTAAAAGTGGGCAGAGGATATGAATAAATGTTTCTTATACACATAGTCAACAGACCATTATTCATTAAAGAAATACAAATCAAAACCACAATGAGATTCCACTTCACTTCCACTAGCATGGTTAAAATTAGACAGACAGTAACAAGTGTTGGCAAGGATGAGCAGACACTAGAAAGAGGCCTCATGGGTTGTGGTGGCAAGGTAAGATTGTATCACTTGCCCTGGAGAATAGTTAGGCAGCCCCTCAAAATGCTACCATAGTTACCAGCTGATCCAGGATTCCACTCCTAGGTATATACTCAAAAGAACTGATTTCTGGGCTGGTAAGATGGCC
The DNA here is from genome assembly GCF_943737965.1 of Phodopus roborovskii. Classification (NCBI taxonomy): domain Eukaryota; kingdom Metazoa; phylum Chordata; class Mammalia; order Rodentia; family Cricetidae; genus Phodopus; species Phodopus roborovskii. The sequence continues at coordinate 8,169,772 of NW_026126578.1, forward strand.
CAGTGTGTTAAGGTGATTGCCACCAAACCTGGAACCTGAGTTCAATCCCCAGGACCTAACAATAGGAGAGAACCAACTCCAGTAAGTTGTACTCCAACCTCTACACATTCTCTGTGGCATGTGCATGTGTGTGCAAACACATCCACACACTAAATAAGTAAGTGTAATTTAAAAAGAGAATTTTAAAAGAAGTGAAAACCCGTATCTATACAGAGACCAACATGAATGCTTGTGCTGCGTCATTTGAAATAGCCGGGAAGTGGTAACAGCACAAATCCCCAACTGGTAAGTGGATACACAAAACAAGGCATAAACAGAACTATCCGGCCTTGCAGAGGAAGGGAGGGTGGTCTGGTACTGTGTGGGTGAGCATCAAATCAGAAGGGACCACATACTCCATGCACGGGAATTGCCCAGCCACGGGCTAGCAAGATGGCTCAGCAGGTAAATACTTGACAGCAAACCTGACAACTGAGTTCCATTTGCCATGACTCACACTGTGGAAGGAGAGCACGGTCTCCCAAAAGCTGCCCTCTGATCTCCACATTCATGCCATAGCATGCACACACATGTACCCCATACATACCCACAAATAAATAAACACATTTTTTTACAGAGTCTGAAATGCCTAGCTACATCCATTGGGTCAAGGCAATCAGTTCTCATGGGGGAAGTGCCCATTGTGGAGCACCATCTCTATCTAAAAAGTGTTTTATATTTGATAGTCAAGGTTTTATAACTCAGTGAGCTATGAGAAACCTCAGAACTGGGACTTGTAAAAGGGAAAGATTGCTGGGCATGGTGGCACATGCCTTTAACCCCAGCACTTGGAAGGCAGAGGCAGGTGAATCTCTGTGAGTTCGAGGCCAGTCTCATATACAGAGTAAATTCCAGGACAGCCAGGGATGAGAAACCCTGTCTCAGGAATGAGTTGGGGGAGAGAAGGAGAGAGGAAGAGAGGAAGGGAGGGAGGGAGAGAGAAAGAGACAAAGACAAAGAGCAAGGATAGTCACTGAAGAAGCAGCTTCAGGGGAATTTCAGAGCCCAGGAGACATTGCCGAGAGCCACAATCACCCTGAATCTAGTCCTATTCCTTACAGATCTTGCTTGACTCTAAACAAGACCCCCCCCCACACACACACACATGTTACTTTTCACCATGCCTATCCTAGCACGAGCTCCCAAGCTCTAGGTCAGACTCTGGAGTCTCTGGGGGCAATTTTTAACAGACCAAAAGAAAACAGTAACCTCTCAGATAACCTCACTGCCCCCTTGAAAGGCCTGCTGGAGGTTTGAGAAGCAGGGTGCTCTGGGCAGAGACCACTGGATGAGGATGGCTGCCATGGGGGGAAGTGACCCCGAGGGGTGAGTGGGACTGGCTCTCTGGGGTCTGCCAGCACCCTCTCCCTGCCCCCCCCCGGGGGGGGTCATCCCTGAAAGGCTCTGCTTAGGAGCAGGGTCTGCCTCGTCCCCTCTCCCCTCCCACTGTGGTCAGCATTTTCAGGTGCTTTTCAGCATAGGCTTCCTCCCACCATGTCTCCCAGCCTGGCTGGGCCCTCATGCAGTGGGGGGATGGGATGGCTTTACCTGCTCTAAGCCAGAGGCGGAGAGCCTTTGCATCCCTAAGCTGGAGGGTTCCACCACAGCAGGGTGGGAAAAGCCTATAAATACTTAGCTAAACCCTTCATTCCCAAATGGGGAAACTGAGGTTCAGTGAGGTCAAGGGTTTTCTAAAAGTCCACATAAGCCAGCTGGTCGTGGGCTGTGGGCAAGCCTAAGCTGGAGGACAACTCCTCGGGGCAGATGGTTCATCCTGCCCTACTTCATCCACAGTGGAGACCAGGGGCCTCAGCTGCCCAGAAGATACAGAGCTGGGCTTCTATCCCAAGTCCCCTAAGGAAGCACACAGAGCCAAGCCTAAGGATCAACTATTTCTCCCAATCCTCCTAAAACCACCCACCTACCCCTCTGCCTGACCAGTCCCATGTCCCATTACCTGGAGTCCCTGGGCTCGTGTGAGTAGCAAGGCGAGCAATCGGTGTGCTGATTGTGAATGTGGCCAGGCTGGGGAAGGACAGGCCATGGCATCCTGACAAGCAGAGGGCGGGGCAACCATGACGTTGCCCCTGGGCCTCACTGGCTCACTGGAGTGCTGTGGCATTCCTTCCTGTGGTGCTATCAGCCCCCAGGCCTTCCTGTCTGACTTGCCTCTTCCCCCAGCATGCTAGCAGGCACAGATGGTGGTGTATGCATTGCTGCAGATCCCAGGATCACACTGTAACCTCAAGCCCCCAGTGGCAACCATGTTGGGCCGCCATAGGTTGTGGCAAGCTCCCAGGAAAGTTTGTCTTGGGCCAACCCCTCTTTGCTCAGGAGGTTGATTCAGGCCCCAGCCATGTGTCCTGACCTGCCCTACAAGTTAGAAGACACTGTCATGATCCCTGCTTCTGGAAGCCGAGGCGGCAGTGGTATCTACATACAGAGGAACAGGGAGCTCAGGGACCATGGAGAGGGGCGGAAAGCTAGGGCAGATGAGGAGAGCAGCAGCTGTCTAGGATGGGTAGGAACGGAGTCTTCAAGGGACAGGAAACGTCATACAACTGCCGCGTCTGTCTTGTGCTCACTCACCAGTCACCCTGTGCTGCCACTGTCCAGGAGAGTACCAGTCAGCAGGGACAAAAGGCAAAGCCAGGAACTTTCTGGAAAAGGAGCCACCCACATCCTGAGCTCAGTCCCAGCCCTCGACTCAGTATACACTTGGCCTGTGAGGCAAATTCTACTGGATAGCCTCTGGTTTGTCCCAAATCCAGCCCCCTCTCACTTCCACAGCCACCATGTAGGTCTACCACCACCATCACTGTTGCCTAGCTTCTGCCATGCCCTCCACTGTTGTCCACCCGGGCAGCCACTTCAGCTCCATACCTAATGCATACCAAATAAGAACTTGCTAGAAATGAAATACATTGATAGGCTAAGCAATGGGCCCTCCTCCCAAGAGCAGTATATAAGAAGAAACTTCGAGACCCCTATTTTGTTTGTTTGCTTTTTGAGACAGGTTTTCTCTGTGTAATAGCCCTGGCTGTCCTCTGTAGACCAGGCTGGCCTCAAATTTACAGAGCTCTGCCTCCCTCTGCTGGGATTAAAGGCCTACACCATTACCACCTAGTTCAAGACCCCTTTTAAGCCAATATGAGGAGGTGAAACTAAATTAGGTATTCTTAAACTGGGCATAGTAGTTCACACTTATAATACTGGCCCTCAGCAAGTTAGTCAAGATGATCTTGGGTTCCAGGCTAGCCTGAGCTGCGTGGGGAGTTTCTGTCTCCAAAACAAACAACTAACTTGGTTATTCTTATAATGTCTCACTTCCTTAAAGGAGCAAGAGACAGAATCACCCAGAAACCTCTTAAACACTGCTAAGTCCCCAGGCTCCTTGCCAGACATCTCAATCCACAGAAGTTGTGTGATCCCCAGGCTATCTTAGCCCGACTATGCTGACATCTGCCCATGTCCGAGGTCTTCCGCCATCTGCAGGTTTAAATGCCTGGCATCCAGAAAGTGCTCCTCAAAAGCCATCCTCTATCTTTGGTTTGCCTTCTCATCGGGTCATTAGGCACCTCCCTCCCTGAGCCTCAGTTTCCCTGTCTGTCTCTCCTGCAGCACCTGCTTGTGTATTTTCCTGAGTATGACAGATGCACCCCACGTGGGCAGATGTCACAGTCAGGACAGACCTGTCTGAGGTGTCAAGGAGCCTCTGCTCCAGCTTAGCTCCACCCAGGTAACTTCAGTGCCCAGAGTGTGGGTGAATCATGGCACAGCCTTCCACCATGATGGAGCGTAGCTGACAGACCCGGGGAGTCAGCACCACAGCTGAGCATGACTTACAGCTTTCCTGCATTCCACAACTGCTAGCCAGGCTCCTGACTCAGCAGGCAGCTGAGCCTGCTGTAGACAGCTCAGCCTCAGTTTCCCCATTTGTCAAAATGGTGAGGCAGCAGCTCCCTACACATGACAAGGGCGCTCATGTACACTGCCCAGTGACACCCAGCTTTTGCTATGCCTTAGTGTTCTTGGAATGAGGCCGTGGGGAGCCCTGAAGAAGCCCCTAGTGTCTTCTTAGGCCTGACACATATGCCCACAGGTGTAGAGGAAAAAAAAAGAAGCCTCACCTTCTGTGAGCACCAGGCCTCTGGCTGTTTACACCCTTCAAGAAGAATGTCTGGGAGGGCAGAACATATCTTTATCATCTGAAATTGTCCAGTAAATGTATCCTCTAAGGCCAGGAGTGGTGGCTTAAACTTGTACTCCCAGTACAAGTGTACTTGTACTCAAGGGCTGAGGCAGGAAGATCTCTGTGAATCTGAGGTCAGCCTGGTCTTCAAAAGGAGACTTTACCTAAAAAAAATAATAATAATCAATTAGTTAATTAAGTATAACACAAATAAGGGCTGGAGAGATGGCTCAGAGGTTAAGAGCACTGGCTGCTCTATCAGAGGTCCTGAGTTCAATTCCCAGTAACCACATGGTGGTTCACAACCATCTATAATGAGATCTGGTGCCCTCTTCTGGTGTGCAGACATACATGCAGGCGAAACACTGACTGCGTATTAAATAAATAAATAAATAAATCTTTTTAAAAAATTAGCACAAACAAACACAACCCTAAATCATATAGTATTGTGTTCATTTCATGGATATAGAAAGTGAGAAGAAATGATTTTTCCCAAGGTCACAAGGCTGGATTGAAATTTATACCAGGGTCTCCCTGGCTTAAAACCCCAACCCTTTCCACTTTTCCATGGAGAAACTCCAAGTTAACCCACAGGCTTACACAGCTCCAGTTTGTGCCATTCAAATTTACATTTGAAACCTGAGCTTTCCCCTCCTCCTCTTCCTCTTCCTCCTTCTCTTTTTCCTCCTCCCTTCTGTGGTACTGGGGATTAAACTGAGGGCCTTGTGCAGTGAAGCAAGCCCCCAACACACAGCCACATCCCAGCCATTGGTCTCCTGAATCTTTCCCTAATAGCTAACGATGCTGGACACCAGTCCACATGCTTATTTACCTTTCTTTTGGTGAGATGTCAGTCCACACCTCTTGCCTGTTTCTGCTTGCTCTCTGTAGAGTTTGCTGCTGGGCTAACAGATTTGAATCCTTTGTCAGCTCATGGTGGACAGATATTTCCCGTGTCCACAGGCCACCCTCTGAAAGTGCTGAATAGCCATTCCTTGTCTATTCACAGCAGTGAAACAGACTGAATGAACAGTTTTTTAGTAGCTTGGGTTCCCGCCCCTCCCCCCCCCCCAGTGCTGGGAATAGAATGTAGGCCTCCTATGTGCCAGACCAGGGCATGCTGAGCCACACCCTGAGCTCAGCACCTCACTGGTGGGTGCTGGGCAAGAGTTCTATGGGTAAGCCAAGTCTCTAGCTCCTGAATAGTCATTCTTTAAAAAAAAAAAAAAAAAAGTATCATTGTGTAGTTATGGCCAACTTAGAAGTGTTTTGTACACCATGCTGGCCTTCAACTCACAGAGATTGCCCTGTCTCTGCCTCCCAAGTGCTGGGATTGAAGGCCTGTGCCACCATGTCTGTCACTCTTAGGCTCACTTTACAGATGAGGAATTCTAGGCCTACAGGTTGAAGGGACTTGCCTGTGGATGTCAAGGACTTTGGGGGCAAAGGTGGGACCACAAGCCAGATCCTCTGACTTTCAGGCAACTCCCCATGGGTACTCTGTGGAAGGAAACACTTTTGCTGCTCTCCTTTCTCATCTCAGACAGGAGTGTACTGCACAGAGCCTCTTTCCCTGGACTAGCTTGCCAAAGTGAGAAAAAGCAGAGGGGCCTCACACAAGGCAGAGAGGCCGCTGCGGTGGGCATGGGCCAACCTCCCTAGAGCGAACAAACTTCAGGGAGACCCTGAAGCCAAAGGTAAGTAACTTATTTGAGGTCACACAGTCATTCCTGGTAAGATTTGGAGGTTCCAAAACAGATGTGGTGGCTCGTGCCTCTAAATTTAGCACCGAGGAGGTTGAGGCAGGAGAATTGGGAATTTGAAACCAGCTTGGATAATATATGAGACCTTGTCTTAATTCAAACAACAACAAAGGAATATATTGAGGATTCAGCTGACCAAGCTCACCGTGGTTCCCTCCATTTGGGACAAACTCTGGCTTTCTATAGCGGAGAAAATAGAGCAGCTGATAGAACATGGAGGAACCAACATCATAGAACAGCAGTCAAATGTATCCAAATAGTTCCTGAATGGATCAACTTCACAAAACAGTCAAATGTATCCAATGGGTCCTGGAGGTACCAACTTCATAGAGATGTCAAATGTATCCAATGGGTCCTGAGGGACCAAGGTCTGGATTTCAGGGAAGGGGACAGACTTTCCTTAAAGCCAAATCAATAGGGGTAGTCATGCACAGACCCTCTTTCCTGGGGACCAGTGGCTCAACAGGTGAAGACACGTGTGTGAGGTACACATCATCTGGAGGTGGAGTTACAGGTGTTCGTGAGTCACCTTACCCGGGGGCCAGGAATTAAATGATCTGGAAGAGCAAATAATTCCTTTTTTTTTTTTTTTTTTTTTTTTTTTTTGAGACAGGGTTTCTCTGTGTAGCCCAGGCTGTCCTTGAACTTGTAGCCCAGGCTGTGCTGGACCTCACAGAGATCCACCTGCCTGCGCCTCCCCAGTGTGCCACCACCACTGGGATGTTTTTTTCTTTTTTAATTTTCAAATTAGAGGAGGAAGAAAAAATGTTAGAATGGGAGGAGGAAGCTGGGAGGGAGGAAGATCAAAAGAACATTCTTACAAGTTTTATTACATGTATTTATTGACGAAGAGTCACAGTACACATGTGGAGGTCAGAGGACAACTTACAGGAGTCAGTTTTCCAAAGATCAAACTCAGGCTTGACTGCAAGCACCCACTGGGCCATCCCACCAGCCATGCAAAGGTTCTTGAAGAGTGCTTTGTGAGCAGGTATTTGGACAGGGATAATCTCCATAGCCAGGCCTTGCTTCCAGCCCTGGAATCCTCCAGTAACTAGACGTGACTGCCCTATGAGTGGTGTCTCAGCACAGCTCAAACCAGGGCAGGTATCCCACACCTTCCCATGGGTGTGAGACCAAGGAGGGCTTTTGGTGTGAGTCTGTGTAATCCCTCCCTCAAACCTGCCTCTTGCTCTCCTCCCACGGCCTTGTCCTGGCTTGAGTCACTCCTTCCACAGAAAAGAACCAATAGGTCATACAGGCCTATGATTGTGTGGCTTCTCCTGGGAGGACAGGAACATACATCAATTCACCCCACAATAGGACACTCATGACAAACTGAAGAAACAATTCCACCCAAGTCCATTTGGGAGGACCAATGAGTGAACCGGGTTTATTTAAAGGAGCATGGGTGGCCCCCGACAGCCACATTCCCACCAACCCCTCTCCAGCAGGGCTGACTGCCTCCCAGAGCTGCATGTATGGAGCCTCCCCTCAACCTGCTGACTTTCCACCTTCAACACTTCGGTGCTTCTCCAGACCACACTGCAAATGGAGTAGGGAGGGTGGGGGGTGACACTCAAGAGAGCCGGATACTCTATGTCTTCACAGACTGATCTTGTGAGGGTAGGTGCAGCTTCTCTGATTTCAAGATGCCAGAGGCCATGTCAAGTCCAAAGGGAGTATTCCACAATATACACAGAAAGAGGTGTATGCTGGGGAGGTGGCTTGGGTGGGTGGGTAGATGGGGGTAAAGAAAGCACTTGCTGTCCAAATGTAAGGACTTAAGTTTGGACCTCCAATGTCTATCTTAAAAACAAGCGAAAGCCAGGTGTAATGTTCACCTCAGTGATAGGAGAATTGAAGGGGAGTTCAAGGCCAGCCTGGTTCTCATAGAGAGTTCTAGGCCAACCAAGGATATATAGGAAGACTGTCTGAAAATGAAATCCAGCCATACAAGCTTTGGAGTAAGCCCGGCACTAGGATGCTATGATAGGAAGTCCCTGGGGGCTCATTAGCCAGCTAGTCTAGCCAATCATTGAACTTCAAGTTCAGTGAAAGTCTCAGCAGGTGGCTCAGCAGGTAAGAGGACCTGCCACCAAACCTGATAATTCCATCATTAGGATCTCCATGGCAAAGGGGGAACTGACCCCTGGAGGTGGTCCTCCGATCTCCACTGGTGGGTCCCTGTACCCATGCACCCACACACATTCCCCCCAACACACAATAAATAAATGAAATACAATGCTTTACAAGTTTGTCTGCATGAGGTGTGCCTGCTTGTTCATATGTGTTGCAGAAGACTGCAAAAGCCAGAAAGCATTTGATCTTCTGGGGCTGGAGTTGTGAGCCTCTGTGTGGGTGCTGGGAACTGAACCCTGCTCCTCTGCAAGAGTAGTAATGTTCTTAACTTCTGAGCCATCTCTACAGCCTTAATTAATCTTAATGATTTAATCCTAATAAATAAATAAAGCTGGGTATGGAGGGTTGGATGAGAATGCCTCCATAGGCTCATGTATTTGAATGCTCAGTCCCTGTTGGTGGAACTCTTTGGGAAGGATTCAGAAGTATGGCCTTTTGGACAATGTATGTCACTGGGAGTGGGCCCATGCCCATGTCCGCCTGCTGCCATGTCCCCACCGTGATGGACTCTCACCCTCTTGAACTGTGAGCCTCAGTAAATGTTTTCTTTTATAAGTTGCCTTGGTCGAGGTGTCTCTTCACAGCAACAGAAAGTAACTAAAACACTGGGCATGGTGGTTCACGCCTTTGCTCCCATCCATTGGGAGGCAGAGGAGGTAGATCTCTGTGAGTTCAAGGCCAGCCTCGAAGTAAGTTCCAGGATAGCTAGGGCTGTTACACAGAGAAATAAAATCTTCTAAAGGAATTCCAAAACCTCATCATACAGTACTATCAGTAGGAGACAACGTGTTTAAATACATGAACCTACAGGGGACATTTCTCATTCCAACCAGGACACATAGATTCCAGGGCTGAAGTCAGGTTGCCAGGCTTGCTATGCAAGTACTTTGACAAGTTGAGCCATCCTGTGAGCCCTACACTGTTAGGTCTGTGGCTAGGGACTTAGCAGACCACACCCTAAGCTGCTTCTTTCCTGTAGTTGTGTAAAGGAAATGGCAAGGCCCATACCCAGAGCCCACTTATGAGTCTGTAAACAGACTCCTCAGGCACCCAGATTCCAGGAGAATGACAGGTACCAACTGCACTTCCTCAAGGAAGTGTACAGACCTCAGGTTGCCAGACTCAGAGGTATCAGAGGGCAACTGCACATCCCTGGCCTGGCATATCACCATCTATGTAATGAAAACACACTAGCCAGGTGTGCCCCTCCTCCCCCACATCCTCAGAGTAGCACGTTCCTTCCTTCCCTTGCTGCTCAGGAATCAGGGAGAGCCTGTGAAACCTGGGCTCTGTCTCTGAGTCTTGTAAGACACATACACACCCCCTGCCACTCTGCCTCCAGGGCCAGAATTCTCACAAGAGCTCCTGCCATGCTATCTGTCTGTCTGTCCATGGCATTAATAACTCTCCTAATGCACTTATTACCCAAAAGGACAATTCACCTTAGTCTGTCCCTTAGATCCTAACTGGGGACCTTTCATAAATCTAGTTATCTAGGAACTGTACAAGAAACTCCATCTACAGTAAAAGTCATGTCCCGAGTCCCTTGTGGAACCTTAGTGTCCTGGCCTTACTTTTTCAGATTATAGTTACACGCAGGGCACCTCTGAAGCCACCCTAGAACCTCGATTATTGAAACGGAGGACAGCTCTCTGATTCCTGTGCACATGTGAAAAGTGATCTCTTGTTGACTGCTAGTTTGGCCCCCAGGCTCCTGCTGGCACGATGGACTGTAGCCCTTCTGGAATTCATTACCAATGGCTAGCAAGTTTCCTAAGGTACAGCCTGGGCCAGGAGATAAGTCAAGCACCCTGTTCAGATTCCAGAGTCCCCCCCCCCCTTCCTGGGCCTAGCAGACCTCTCTCAATGTCTCCTTCTTGCCCCTCAAAGCATCAGCCTCCACATGTGCCTTTCATCAACAGGAAGCTTGAAACTGGTGTCTCCCTCAGGGTTGAGACACCAGGGATGGGAGTAGACGGGTTCACCTTCAAATCCTAGGCCATCCAACATGGTGTCTCTACACAGGCATCAAAGAATGAAGAGTATACGGGAAGATGAGCTTCTGACTTTCCCACAGGTCAAACACAGTCACCTGCTATTAGATACAGTTTGCTCCCCAGAGTCTAAGCCTGGCTGTGGGCTTGGCCCTGTGACCTTGATTTTAATTAGGTTTCTGTCACTGTCATAAAACACCATGACTTAGGCAACTAATAGAAGTAAGAGTTTATTTGGGTTTACCGTTCCAGAGGGACAAGAGTTCATCATTGTTGGAAAGCATGGAAGCAAGTGGCACACATGGTTACAGGAGCAGGGTGTTCAGAGATTGCATCTTTCAGAGATAGCAAACTGAAAGTAGGCTAAGACTAGGAACTGTCTGTCAAAGCCTGCCCTATGGACACACTTTCTCTATCAGGCTGCACCTCCTCAGCTTCCCCAAACAGATTATCAACTAGGAACCAAGTGTTCAAATGCCCCCTTTTTAGATGCCACACCCTTCTCTGGTTCCCTAAGACCTGACTTTGGAGGGCAAGAGCCAAATATTGGCTGACTTTTGCCTCTTCCTCCTATTGATTTTAGCCTTTAAACATGGCTGTTGAACACCTAGACGTACCCTTAAAAATAGTCTAGAAGAGGGAATAGTGATGAAAATGTAAATTTTGCAACACAGATCAAATTAATAGATTTTACTGCCAGGTAGTGATGGCACACACCTTTAATCCCAGTACTTGGGAGGCAGAGGTAGGTGGATCTCTGAGAGTTTGAGTCCAGTCTGACCTACAGAGTATGAAATATTCCCTTATACTGCATGAATATATGCCATTGTGGTTGGATTAATGATGAAGCTGACTGGCCAATAGTTAGGCAAATAGATGTTAGGCGGGACTTACAGACAAAAAGAGAGTATGAAGAAGAGGAGGAGTCTTTCAGAATCACGAGATGTGGAGAGGAGATGAACTTGCCGTATTGAGAAAAGTACCAAGCCATGTGGCAGAGCATAGCTCAGAAATATGGGTTAACTTAAAATATAAGAGTTAGTTAATAACAAGCCTGAGCTATTGTCTGAGCATTTATAATTAATAGTAAGTCTCTGTGCTTTTATTTGGAAGCTGGAGGGCAGTCTCAATGAAAAGCTCCGCCTACAACAGAGAGAGTTCCAGGACTACCAGGGCTACACAGAGAAACTCTGTCTTGAAAAACAAACAAATGAAGAAAAAAAATGGATTTAAAAAATAGACCTGATTTTGATTTTATTTTGTTTTTTCAAGTGCTGAGATTAAAGGTTTTTTTTTTTTTTTTTTTTTTTTTTAAGGAGGCTGGGGAAGAAAAATGGCTCAGTAGTTTAGAGCACTTGTTACTCTTGCAAAGGAACTAGCTTCAGTTCCCAGATGGTTCAAAGCCATCTGTATCTCCAATCCCAGGGAACCTGACATCCTCTCCTTCTGACCTCTTTGGGCATTGCATGCACATGGTGCATAGAGATACGTGCAAGAAAAACATTCATATACTTAAATAAAACAAAAGAACATCTAAATTCCTTTAAGAAGCTTGATAGAATACATCAAGACGCTGCACCCCATAGCTAGAAATTGCATGCTTTAATCCAACATGAACAGGATGTTAACAAGAACTGGTCATTCCCTCTATCATAACCAGAGTTCAGCAAGCACTAGGTAGGATTCTGAAGCTCTGAACTGTAAACAGGGTTTACCAGAGGAATGAAGTAGCAGCTTTTTGCTTGCATCAGTCTAATGTTGAAAGAAATAAAAAAGAGAGCTGGAGAGATGGCTCAGTAGTTAAGAGCATTTTTTCCTTTCTCACAGGACCTGGGCTCTGCTTCAAGCACCCATACGGCAGCTCACACCTGGCAACTCCAGTTCCTTAGGTTTTATTGCCCTCTTCTGGCCGCTATGGGTACTGCACACACATGGTACACATACATATGTGCAGGTAAAACATTCATACACATAAAGAGAAATAATAACAATAAAAGTTTTTGAAAAAGGACCCAATTTTGGTTTCACTGTAATTTACTGAGTCACTGTCCAAGGTGCCTGGTGATTGTCATATTCCTCCTTAACAGTATTCACAGTTTCCCCAAGCACTGTGTCCCATTCTCACTCATGAAAAGTGACCTCCTTCTGGGATGGCCAGATGGGTGGTGGTGTGATTAAGGCAGGAGCAGGGAGACTAGAGGAACTGTAGAGCCCATCTTTCTGTCCCCAGGGTTAGGGACTTTGTAGCCCCTGTTCAGTCACTTAAAGGAAGAAAGATTGCATTAGGGACGGGAAAACGGCTATCATTAAAAGGAAGTTTTGCTTTTTGAGGCAAGGTTTCTTTGTGTAGACCTGGCTGTCCTGGAACTTGCTCTGTAGATCAGTCTGGCCTTGAACTCACAGAGATCCACCTGTGTCTGCCTTTTGAGTGCTGGGATTAAAGGTGTCTGCTACCTCCCCAGCAGCTTTGTTGTTGTTGTTTTGTTTTTATGTTGTTTTCTTGCTTTTGTTTTTTGGCTTTTTGCTTTTGATTTTAATGACAGGAACTATGTAGCCAAGGCAGAATTTTTGATTCTCCTGCCTTCCTACCTTCACAGGCATGATCCATCCTGACTCCAGAAATTTCCTTTTACCAGGCTAGGTGTGTACTCAGAGGTAGAGCAGTACCAAAAAAAGAGATTTTAATACATTTAAGATAAAGGTTTCTCTCTAGGCGTTGGTGGTGCACACCTCTAATCCCAGCACTCTGGAGGCAGAGGCAGCCTGGACTACAAATTGAGTGTTTCAGGACAGAGAAACCCTGTCTTGAAAAACAAAACAAAATAAAAAAGATATGTTTTTTTTTTTTTTTTTTTTTTTGAGGCTGTGACTAAAAATAGCCAAGAGAGGTTGTATGACTCTCTGAAGGCCACCAAACCAAGAAGCAGCCTACAGAGATTTGAAGTCAAGCTGTCCTGTCCAGTTTAAATAAAGAGTCCTCCTAAAGATCACACACACACACACACACACACACACACACACACACACACACCTACCTAACTGGGGAAAACTGTGGTCAACTTCAGGAATGGCTGTTGCCCAAGTCTTTAGGAACCTGAGGTCAATCCTGACTACATCGCAGGTTCATTGGTTGTGTGACCCTGCCAAGCTCCTTTGTTTCCCAGGGCACAATTAAATTGTAAAATGAAAAAGCTCATCCTGGCAGGGTTGGGGCCTGATATGACTGAATGCACCCTCCACACGAGTCTGACTCTAGACAGACCACCCTCGGAACTCAGAAGCTCAGCACAGGGTGCTTAGGCTTGCTTGACTAGCTTTGCTTAACAGCTCCTGTTTCCTGTATGATTGTAGATGAGAAAGTTGAAGCTCAGAGAAGTGAAGCCTATTGGAACCTGGGACTGCCGTCCCACATCCATGCGTGCAGGCTTGCCACCGAGCAAGGTCAAAGATGCACAAGACAGAACCAGGAGGTGTAGTCAGTACTCGATGGTGAGCTCCCATCTCTGGAGTATGCAAGCCATGCTGAGCAGGGTTCCCCAGGAGAAGGAGCCAGGTCCTGCAGTCCAGCCTTTCCCGGGACAGGAGGGGTGAGGGTGACCGAAGGGGCGTGGTGGAGGGGGAGGAGGCGTGGTTGAGGGGGAGGGGAGGCCGCGGCGCCATATTCACTCCCGCCCGCAGCCCGCGGCGCAGCCAGCATGAGTACCGCTGCTTTCCACATCTCCAGTCTGCTGGAGAAGATGACGTCCAGCGACAAAGACTTCAGGTGCGCCCTGCGGCGGCCCGGGACTCCTTTCCAGGGGCCTCAGCACGTTCCGGCTGCCCACCCTCATCCCCCCTGCAGACCCCCGCGCGTGCCCACGGTCTCTTCCCTGGGCCTGGCTAGGCCTGCAGCACTGCTGCAACAGCCCCGCCCCCAGCCTCTTCCCGCCTTTGCTGTGCTGGGCCCTCAGGTCCCCCCACATCGGGCGCCCCCAGGCCCTCCAATGAAGTTTTCGTCGCCCTCTCCTTGGGATCCCAGTGTAGACCTCCTCTGACCGGCACTGAAACAGGCCTATCCCCTGTGCCATCTCCATCCTTTCTGATACCTGATCTTCTACCCAGTCTCTAGGTTACCCCATCCCCCGCCCACCCCCAGCCTGTATCCCTGCTGGGTCTCTTAATCCTAACTTCCTTTTCTTTCATCTTTTTCTCTTCATTCCCTCCTTATTCTCCCCGGTCCATTACCATCCCACCCTCATTCCTTGCCTCTCCTGAGATGTTTGGTTAAGCATGGTTTAAAGGCAGGAAGCAAAGGTTGGGGTAAGGGCCACGTCTCCCCCATTCTCTTTGTCCTGTCCTTCTCTCCAAGCATTCCAGAAACACAGGAACAGAGTCACCAAGAAGGATGGGACCATCTGGTGCAGCCCTCATCTTTCAGGGGAAACTGAGGCTCAGTGACAAAAAGGGGTTAGCTCACGATCCTATAGTTAGTTAGTTCTGTACCCTCAAGTTGAAAGGATACTGCATCCACTGAGTCTTCTGTCACTTTTACAAACAGGGAAACTGAGGATCAGGGGAATGAAGGGGCTGGGTACAATGCCAAAGGTAGGACCAAGCAGAGGTGGAGGTCTTAGTGATGTCCTGAATCTAGCCTGAAGGGAACTGACGCCTGCTTGTGTGGTTTGAACCCTACTATGTCCTGTAAATGCATTCCTCAAAATCTTTGCAGCCCCAAGCCCCATGGTGGTAAGAGGGCTTTGGACTCAGCCCTGGCTTCAGATCTTGGCAGCCATAACTTACTGGCTGTGTAAGTGATGGGCAAATTTCTGCACCCCTCTGAACCTTAGCTACTGTTTGTGGTTTAGGTGCCAGGTAAGTGCTTCGCGAATGGCTGCCCCTATGATTCTGCATACTGTCTCACTTCTCTGGACGTTGACTAAGCATCTCATCCTCACTGCTGGCTCTCACTGAGTTGTTACCAGGGTGCCTCTGTGCTCCGTGTAGGACCAGGCACCTCTTTCTGTGTTTCTACCATGTCACCTTCACTCTCCTGTTGGTGCCTGTGCAAGGGGACAGGGTAGGTCTTACTAGAGTGTTCTTTGGTTCCAGGCCCTTCCTGTTCTCCAGAGACCTAGAGGGGACTTTGGTTTATCCAAAGTCGCATGCCCTGCCACAGCCTAGGGGCCATCTCCTGGGCCTCTGAATTGGGGAGTTGGCCCTTTCAGTCAGGGCCAGAGAAGCCCTTTAAGCCTGTCCCTGCCAGCAGCCTCAAGGACACTTAAAACCAACCTGAGCATATGAGAATAGTGTCTATTTTTAAAAGTCTGAATACCAGGAGGCTGAGTCCCCTGGCCAGCTGTCCAGGCACCATGTGGCCCAGTGTCCCAATGGTGTTGCCTCTCAAATGACAGGAGACCATGGCCTGTGGTTCCCGGAGGGGAGTGACGGAGTGGGCTTCCAGGCAAGGGACAGGAAGCCTTGTTTCTGACAGGGAAAACCAGGGACAGAGATCTGGCCAGAATTTTTTAATCTTCTCATGGTGACACAATACTGTTTGAGGAGGCAGAAGTCCCATCTCACACTGGTATTCTCTGGCGCTCTGTAACCTCTTTGAGCTTACTTGTCTCAAGTTGTCCTATTAAAACCCTCAGGATGCTGTGGGAGAGGGGCAAAGAAAATTTCCGTTTTTATTCATGGAAAAACTGAGACTCAGCGTTAAGAAGGCAGCTGGCCAAAATTTACCCCATTGATAGAGGCAAGACGAGTATGTTTCCTCAAAGCCCCACTCTGTTTTGGAGCTCTAGCCAACCAAATTGTTGTCACCACCACCCCAGCACTGGCGTTTCCTCTGAGAGTGGTGTTTGCAGAATTCAGGTGTCTACTAGTAAGAATTCAGGCTTATTAGTGAATGTAGATTTCTGAGTTTGAGTTTCCACAAGGCTGTTGAGCGCTGACTCTACTGCCTTCACCCTGCTCCCTGGTCAAGCCTGTCTTTTGCTGAGCTTGGAGTGTCAGAGGTGAACCCGCTGGGTACCATGCATGTGTATGCACACATATGTGTGCACAGGTATAGGTATATGTATGGATGTACATGTGTGGAAGTACATGTATTCGTGTGTGTGCCTATGTGTATGTGCATAGTGTGTTCTGTGTGGGAGAATTGTATGTGTATGTGGAGGGTATTGTATGTTTGTATACATGTGTATGTGTGCTTCTAGGACGATTGTGTGTGTATGTAGGTGATTGTTTGTCTGTATACATGTGTATGATTGTTCATGTGTATATGAGGGTATTATATGTCTGTATACGTGTGTGTGTATGTGCATGGTATGTGCATGTGTGTGCGTGCCTGTGTGTGTGGCTATTGTATGTCTGTATACATGTGTGTGTATATATGTGCATGGCACGCACGTGTGTGTGTGTGCGCGTGCACGCACGCATGTGTGTGTGGCTATTGTATGTCTGTATACATGTGTGTGTATGTATGTGCATGGTGTGTGTATGTGTGCGTCCGCCTGTGTGTGTGGCTATTGTATGTCTGTATACATGTGTGTGTATGTATGTGCATGGCGCGCACGTGTGTGTGTGTGTGTGTGTGCACGTGTGGTCATGGTCTATGAGTGCTCTCACACATTCATTGCTGCACAGGAGAACAGTGCTGTGATTCAGGGGTGCCGAGTCCTGGAGTGACCTGTTTTGGGAAACTGTAAGGCTTAAGCGTGTGCACATCACAATGGTCATGATCATCCCGGAGACAGAAACATTTGAGTTAAACTTTTGATGAGTATGCTAGCTGGGTTTTTTTCAGGTTGACATAAGCTAAAGTTGTCTGAGAAGAGGGAACCATAATTGAGGAAAAGCCTTCATAAGATTGCCTGTAGATGAGACTGTGGTAGTTTTGTTAATTAGTTGATGGGAAGGACCCAGATCATTGTGAGTGATGCCAACTCTGTGATATATAAGAAAGTAAGCTAAAAGAGCCATGGGCTGCAAGCCAATAAACAGCGTTCCTTCATGCCTGTCCAGTCATGGTGGTGCGCACCTTTAAACCTCCATGGCCTCTCAGTTCCTGCTTCCAGGTTCCTGCTTGAGTTCCTGACTTCCTTCAGTGATGGAGTGTAGGCTGAAACCCTTTTCTCCCCAAGTTGCTTTCGGTCATGGTCTTTATCTGAGTAATAGAAACTCTTAACTGAGGCGACGACGAATAGGAGTGTACAGGGCACATTCCCTGGTTGGTGGGCCCATCTTGCCCCTCCTAGAGTACATCCTCAGGGTTGCCAGGCCCATCTGGGCCCCATGCAGCAGAAAATCAGGAAGGTCCAAGCACAAACATCCTTTTCCTTAAAGTGCCTGGGTGGTGGATGGGACAGCAGTGGGCCCCTCCTCTGCTTCAGCTCAGCTTCCTGCCTTCTCTCAGCAGCTTCAGGCTGATCTGGCTGTTAAAATTAAGGAATGGTGGCATGGACAGGGTCTCTCCAGGTGCTATGGGTTGCCATGACATCAAACAGCAGGTCTGGGCTGGGGGCCCACTCCAGTGGTGACAGATTTTACCCCTGCAGGTGCCAGCAGGAGCCAGCAAGCATGGCAGCCTGTGGGAATGGCTGCACTGGAGAATGGGCACTTGCCATCTGCAGTTGCTACACTGGGTAGAGGGTGCTCCCGTGGCACAGTCAGTTAGCATACTTATACCACATTAGGTAGAGACCCAATGGTGTTGAGATTTTGTTTCCAGGAATTAGAAGTCACTTTAATGGTGATGAGTCATTTAAGCTGGGGAAAATGTCTGCAACCTGGACACAGCTGAGGGCAGCCAGTCCAGTCTTCTACTCTGCCCTCTTCATTTTTTGCGGGAATGATGTCCTATGAAGCCCTTTCAGCCCCCCCTTTTTATTAAGATCTTAAGAGCCCTGGGGGTGGGTGGAGTCATTGGCTCTGGTCCCATAGCTAGGAAAGTATTGGTCAGCTGTTGGCTCTGGTCTCCAAAATACCAAAATATGCCAATTGATCATCCATGTGGCTTTTTAATGTGTTCATGACTAGCCAGGCATAGTGCCTATGACTTTAATTCTAGCACTTAGGAAGCAGAGGCAGGGGGATTTCTGTGAGTTTAAGTCTATCCTGATTTACAGAGTGAGTTCCAGGCTAGGCAGGGTTACCCTGTGAAACTGGTCTCAAACAAACAAACAAACAAAAGGCAGGTTTGTGACCCTGAATGTCACCTAGGAACTTGGAAATACAGGCTGAGAGACTGGGGTACAGCTTGCTATGATGAACAAGCCCCTTGGATGAGGGGCTTAGGTTCAGATGCTTGTTAAGGCCAGGATGTCTGAACAGGGTTCACCTGTGCATCTAGAGCTGCTTCTCTTCCACACCTGACTCTGCCATGACGTTGCCTATCTCACACTCAGGTATTCGTGAGCCACTTTCTTCTGTGAGATGTGAATGGCACATGCCATTCACTGAGTGTGTATGGTGGACCCCCAGCCCTATAATCAGAGCCCAAGTCTGTCTGTCTGTCTATCTATCTATCTATTTATTATTTTGAGACAGGGTTTCTCTGTCCTGGAACTCACTCTATAGACCAGGCTGGCCTTGAACCCAGAGATCCGACTGCCTCTGTTTCCCAAGTGCTTAGATTAAAGGTGTGCACCACCACTGCCCTGTCAGCAAGTGTTTTTAAACACTGAACCATCTCCAGCCCCCTAATGCCCGTTTTTTGGAATAGGTAAACTAAAGCCGAGAGGAGGCAAGTCCCATTTTGGCAGTGGCAGTGACAGGAGCCCCCCTCTCCCAGATCATGGGCATTAAGCCAGCCCTCTTTTTTAGTTTCCCACCCTGGGGCAGATGGTCTAGTTGAGGTGGTTCAGCCCTGCCCACAGCCCTGGCTACCCACAAGCCTTTGAACCCTTGCACTGAGCTTCCGACCACGCTCCTTCTCCCTGCCCCTCACCAGGTTCATGGCCACCAGTGACCTGATGTCAGAGCTACAGAAAGACTCCATCCAGCTGGATGAGGACAGCGAGCGCAGGGTTGTGAGAACGCTGCTGCGGCTCCTGGAGGACAGGAGTGGTGAGGTGCAGAACCTGGCTGTCAAATGGTGAGCAGGGATGGGTGACTTGGGGGAGGCCGCCACCCCTAGGATGCAGCCTGTGAGGATCACCAGGCACTTTGGGAGCAACGTTAGTGTTGGACCCTTAGCCAGCATTCCTCAGAGGTAGACCCCGTGCCAAGAGCTCAAATCTAAGTTATGTGAGAGGTTATCCAGGAAATAGGAAGGGAAGTAGGGAAGAGGAGGTGGTAGAGCAAAGAAAGCCCGCTCGGGGCTCTGTAGCTCTGACTGGTCCTCCGGGTGACAGTCTGCTACCAGGCTTTGAGAAACGAGGCTGCAGATCTCAGGTTGATGACCAGCGTCAGCCAGTGAGAACAGGCATGCATTGGAAGACACCACCTAGACCTTCAGGGGTTGCCGAGCGGTCTTTGTTTAGTAATTCTGTAGGGGATGTGACACCAGCTCAGGTGTGAAAACCTTTGGGGCACTATGGAGCCACAGGGTGAGGTGCAAGTCGTAGGCTTGGGGTGCACTGGTTTCCTAGCAAAACAGGACCCTCTGTTGAGCTGAGGTCTTCCTCGGCGTGTATGTCCCCACAAGCCTGACTTAAGGCATGCTTGGGCTTTTGGGCCCTTCTCCCTCCATCCCTCTGTCTCAGCCTGGGTCCCTTGGTGGGCAAAGTGAAGGAGTACCAAGTGGAGACCATTGTGGACACCCTTTGTGCCAACATGCGGTCAGACAAGGAGCAGCTCCGGGACATCGCTGGCATTGGCCTGAAGACCATCCTCTCGGAGCTGCCTCCCACTCCCACAGGTACCCGGTGTTGCTATCAGCCCAGCTGTGTTTCCAGTTCTGGGGCCAGGGGGTTCTTCTGTGGGAAGCCCACACCTGTGTCCACAGTGTGCCTTCTGCATGCCTCTATTTCTCTTCACCAAGTGCTTACACCTATATTAAACATCCTTATTCAGCAGTGGCCCACGCCTTTAGTCCCAACACTCTGGAGGTAGAGTTGGAGGTCAACCTGACCTACACAGTTCTAGGGCAGCCAGGGCTAAGTAGTGAGACCTTGTCTCAAAATAAAAAAGAAAGAGGGAGGGCTCAGGGAAGTAAAGGGGCCTACAAGGTGTCCGTCTGTGGTAAAGAATTCAGACCCAGGTCAATTTAAATTCATGGCTGCGTATTTGTTCGGATTGCTTCCTGCCACAAGTAAACCACACAAACTCATGGTAGCTTAAAGACTTGCCCTGATCTCTCTGGAGGGATGCTGCTGTTCCTCTCCTCCTCCCTCTCACCGTCCGTCCTCCCTCTTCCTTCTCTTCCTCTTCCTCCTTTTTCCTGGTGGTAGTGCTAGGTAGAGGTCTGCCTGCATGTCTGCCTGTTTGCCAGAAGAGGGCACCAGATCCTGTTATAGATGGTGTGAGCCACCATGTAGTGGCTGGGAATTGAACTCAGGACCTCTGGAAGAGCAACCGGTGCTCTTCACCTTTGAGCAATCTCTCCAGTCCCCAACAGTTGTTCTGTAGCTCAGACCCACAGGGTCACACTCTTCATCCACGTTCTCTCTCCTTTGTAAGAAAAAAACACTTTCCCCAACCCATTCTACCCCACTGTCCAGAGCTGGGCCACTGGCTGCTGCTAGCTGAAAGGGACTGGGAAACGAAGTGTTTACCTTGACCCCTCACTGCTAGAAGTGTGTGAGCCACCCAGCAGCTCAGTGATCAGTTTGTCAGCTCCCCTCGCTGATTCCTGGAGTTGAGTCTTAAGACTCAGGTCAACCATGGACCACTGAGGCCCAGGCTTTTCTGGACCACTGACTTCTGGGAGGATGTGGGCCCTTTCAGCCCAAGGCATTGCCCTGTCCACTTGTGCCCTGCACAGGCTCGGGGCTGGCTATCAATGTGTGCCGCAAGATCACAGGCCAGCTCACTAGTGCCATCGCCCAGCAGGAGGATGTAGCTGTGCAGCTGGAAGCCCTGGACATCCTCTCTGACATGCTGAGCAGGTGAGCCAGGCCACTTTGGGCAAGAAAGAAGGGGACAGGCAAGACCGAGATGATTGTTGTGCATAATGTCATGCTACAGAACAGGCTCTAGGAGGCCATTAGCTCCAAAGTCACACAGTCAGTAATCCTCCTGTGGCTTGTGCATTTGCTCTGGAGGCAGGGAGAGCCAGGTGTTAACCTAGTGGTGGGCCTGCCTTGCTCCTGGATTCACAGGCAAGTGGCCAACTGAATATATCAGTAGAGTATGAGGTCAGGTGCAGGGCCCAAGCTCAAAAGGCCCTAGCTCAGCTTCTGGGGACTTCTTACTGGAGTTGAGGCTTCGGGGGCCGAACAGATCTCAGGGCATCACAGAGGGCAGAGGCAGGAGAGGACTGTGAAAGGTTTTGGGTTTGGGGCTCAAGGGAACACTGATGCAGATTGTACTTTTAATTAAAAGAGTAAAAAGGTTGGGCATGGTGGCACACAGCCTTCAAGAGGCAGAGGTGAGCCTGATCTACAAAGAGAGTTCCAGGACCTGTTACACAGAGAAATCCTGTCTTAAAACAACAGCAAAAACAAGGATTAGAAGAGTTTTTCATAGCACGGAAAGACAGCATGGTGGGCTCTGCCCGGAGTTCTGGCCCATGTGGCAGAGGGGTCCCTTAAAGGTTTCAGAGGAGTTGAGTTTCCACGATGGTCCATAGTAATTGCAATCTGGCTACCTCTGCTTCAGGGATTGAGGAAGGAGTCTTGAATACGGAGAAAGGAGTGTGTGACCTTCAGGGAGTCCAGGGGTGGGACCTATTGATTAATATGTGCCCATTAGCCTGGGGCCTCTCCACCGTATCAGCTGCATATACTCATGGCCTAAGCAGGGTTCTAACAGATGTGAGCCCAGGGCTCCTGTATGGTGGGCTGATTGTGGAAGCTGTATGCATTGATGAGGCTGGAGGGCTGCACAGGAGCTCCAAGGACAGACCTCCATCTTCCTTTACTCTTACCTTCTGGAACGTGGACAGGCTGGCTGAGAAGGAGTGTCTTTGTCCTTATGTTTGTGGTGGGACTGAACCTACGGCTTTACCCATGCTGGGGACAAAACCCTACCATTGAGATATATTTCTAGCCCATTACTTTTTATGTTTGAAATTGTATCTCTCAGAGTTGCTCAGGCAGGCTTTGAACTCACTATGTAGCCCAGACTGGCCTTAACCCTGCAATCCTTCGGCTTCAACCTTCCTAGCAGGTGAGATTATAGGCTTGGGCCCCTAGGCCTGGCTTGGCTTCTGTGGGTTCTCTGAAAGAGCTAGACTCCACAGGATCCAGAGTAGGCTGACTAAAGGCTGGCCCTATAGGTTTTAGAAACAAGGAGATAGAGGATTGGAGTGGGGGTGCAGGTCAGTACAGTAGGAGGTGATGGGTTCCATCTGAACATGTTGAGTTTGTGATGTTTGAAAGACACCCCTCAATCATGAGCTCCATAGGGCCAGAGTCTGTCCTTAGGGTCCGACCTCCGGTGTAGACCCTATCACACAGCAGATGAATAAATAGGTAAAGACTGCAGCAGAGTGATCTGGGCTGGACACAGGACAATGAGGTCATGAAGGGCAGAAGAGCAGGAAGAGAAAAGACCTCAGGACATTGTAGTGCCAAACTCACCCAGAGCTTTGACTGCGGAGAGCGAACTGGGACCGTGCAGAGCCAGGTTCTGCCTATGGAGAAGCTATTGGAGGGTTGTCTCTTGCCTGGAGTTCAGAGCTCAGCTTATCCAGAGGACACTGGGGAGCCATGGCAGAATTAAGCAGAGGAGTGATCAAGTTTTAGGTTTTATACCACTGCAGTCGCAGTAAGGAGGATAGACTTTCTGGGATAGGTATTAAAGCAAACCTCAGGCTCCCATGAATTTGGAGTGTCCTCACTGTAGCCCCCATGCCCACCACATTCCTCCCTAAGCTGACAGATTGGACACCTGGGCTCAGGTCTTGGACTTGCACTGGTGACTGAGGAGCCTTCTTCACAAAGCAGTCTCTTTCTGCTTTCTTTCCTGTAGTAAGCTGCTAAGTCACTCCTCACGGGGTGGGGTGGGGCACCCTGCCACTTCCCCAGGGTCTTTGAATACCCGAAGAAGGAGGTACAGAGAGGATGGGGGTGCAGACCCAAGTTGCCTGCTTGTGGTGCCTGGCCTGACCTGACATTCCCTCCATCCTGTCTCCAGGTTAGGTGCCCCACTGGGCACCTTCCATGCAAGCCTGTTGCACTGCCTACTGCCCCAGCTGAGCAGCCCACGCCTGGCTGTTCGCAAGCGGGCCGTGGGGGCACTGGGACACCTGGCAGCCTCCTGCAGCACTGACCTCTTCGTGGAGCTCGCTGACCACCTGGTGGACCGGCTTCCAGGCCCACGTGCGCCGGCCAGCCCGGCAGCCATTCGTACCCTGATCCAGTGTTTGGGCAGCGTGGGCCGCCAGGCCGGCCATCGCCTGGGTGAGGGGGTGGTGCTAAAGTTCTGAGTGGGACCCAGTGGGTGGGGACAGAGTCCTAGCAGGAACACAAGCTGGCTTTCTTTTTCAGGGCCTTATACCTCTGTGTGGTCTTCTGGAAGTGGCTTCTGTGGAGGCTCAGGGATAATTCTTAGGAGTCATGATATCAAACCCTCATATAGAATGTGTTTGAGCCTTCTGCTCTGACAAGCATACCTTAACCTGTGAGCCAGGTTTGGAATCTTTAAGCTTTTATTGAGGATAACAGATCTACAGTTAACCACACTGTTTAAAGTGTATGCCAGCACACACTTGTGAGCCCACATCACAGTCAAAACACTCAGCATTTCCACCCCCACCATTTCCATCCCTGCCTCTGCCTTTCCTCAAGCAGCCAACTCGGGCTTCATCAGGTCTGATGTTAGCCAAGGAACCTTCGCCAGGTGTTGCAAACTAGAATAAGATTGAGTAGATCGAGCATCATTCAGCCTCTCCTAGCTCCTGGCTCTCACCAGAAGGGTTGTAGCAGCTACTCCTTGGCTACCCTCAGGAGCTTTGATCTGGGAAATAGGCTGAATAGGCCTAGACTAGGGCTCATGTTTGGTTGGGCAGGAAATTGAGGTCCCAAGAACCCCCAAAAGGTCTATGTAGGGAGCTGGAGAGATGGCTCAGCGGTTAAGTGTGTTTACTGCTCAGTCATGAGGACTGGGTTCATATTCCAACAATGGCATCAGGCTGCCAACAATGCCTGTAATTCCAGCTCTAACAGATCTGGTGCCCTCTTTTGGCCTCTGAAGGCAACATATGTGTGCACACATAAATAATAAGATAAATTTAGAAGAGATGTCTAAGGATCTCCAGCTTAGCATGTTCCTTCTTACACTGTGGGAAGGTTATGGCTGGAAGGGGGCTTAGTATAACCTCTAAAGCAGTGGTTCTTATGTGGTTCAAGATCATTGGAAGACACGATTTACATTACAATTCACAACAGTAGCAAAATTCAGTTATGAAGTACCAACAAAAATAATTTTATGGCTGGGGGTCACTGCAACATGAAGAACTGACTATTAAAGGTTGAAGCAGGGCTGGAGGGATAGCTCAGCCATTAAAGGCTAGGCTCACAATCATAAATATAGAGGTCGAAGCATTAGGAATGTTGAGAACCATTGCGCTAAAGCTTGGGGACCAGCCAGAGGTCCCTCTTGGTCTCCTGTGTGCAGCTTACATTCTAGGAATAAGGCACAGCCCTGACCATGACTCAACCACACATGCTACTTACTGCATGTCCGCTGTGTGCAGGGACCGGAGCTAAGCTCTGCCTGCCTCATTATTCATCGGCGTCCATGCTGTGATGATTAATAGACTTAGTCGAGAAGTCTTGCAAGTGGCCCACAGCCCCACTCTAGACCCCAGTCAGCCCGCCTGCGAAGCCTCTAAGTTGAATTTACCCTGCAAGGGCGAGCAGTTGGGCTGAAGCTCTGGGCTGGTGACTGAGGGCAGGTGTGGCTAACTTTAGTGACTCTGGCTCTGTAGGGGCCCATTTGGCTCGCCTGGTACCCTTGGTGGAGGAGTTCTGCAACCTGGATGACGACGAGCTGAGAGAGTCCTGCCTCCAGGCCTTCGAGGCCTTCCTAAGGAAGTGAGTGTGGCAGCTGCACTAGAAGCCAAGCTGGGGAGCTGCATGGGGAGTTGGTAGGGATAGGGAGACAGGATGCCAACCTCAAAACAGTCAGCTCTTAGCACTTGTTTTTGGGCTCCATCCTTGCTCTGCCTCTCTGGGTTCCAGTGAAACCTCTCCTTGTCCCTCAGGTGCCCCAAGGAGATGGACCCTCATGTACCCAATGTGACCAGTCTCTGCCTCCGGTACATGAAGCATGACCCCAACTACCATCATGACAGTGATGAGGATGAAGAGCAGATGGAGACCGAGGACAGCGATTTCAGTGAGCAAGGTAGGTGGGCAGCCTGTTGAGGAGGAGCAGGGCTCAGCAGCCAAAGCAGGGGCTACACTAGGTCTGCCTGGCTGGATGCTGCTCTTTCTCTAGCCAAGAGGAGGGCCGTGTACTCATCCTCTTGCCTGCACAGGAGATCAGAATACTTGGGAAAGACATTTGTCTGTACTCAACACATAGTGATGTGACAGCTGGCATTAGGATGTCTATGTTGTAGCAGGGGTTATAAGTATTTAGAGGTGACTTAAAGCTGCGAGTGAAGTGTGTAGGAAACGTGTGACCAACCTCAGGTGTCCAGGCTCTCACAGGTCCCAAGCAACAACTCTAATCTTTGCTTCCTGAGCATCCACTGGTGTTCCAAGCTCTTACCTCATATTCCTCATCGTGACCCTAAAAACCTAGATGTGACTGTCCTCGTATTTCAGACAGGGAAATCCAGGAACCACAAAGTACCTAGCCAGGATGTGGGCCAGCTCTGACAGACTCTCTACCTCCACGCTACCATTTTTATAAGTGCTTTTCAGGATGATGCTTTTAGCCCAGCGCCAAAGCTAGAGGTTGAATGGTGGGCACTTGGAGGGGGCAAGTCCACATGTGGCCTCTTCCCTTTGGGCCTGAGGTCCTGTACATCACTCAGATTTCCTAAAGGGAGGTTAAAGATGGCATGCTGGAGCCTTGAATGCTAATCTAGCGATAGAGGGCATGGATCTCTTTGCTCTGTGAGTCTTAGTTGTCAATGGTGTGGCACAGTAGGAATATGTGGTCTCAGATCCAGGATAAAGAGGTGCCCTTGGTCAACTCTGAGCCTTCTGTTCTCCCCCAGAGAGGTGGATGGGACTGACTTTCTGCTCTGCAGTTTCCTGACTATGTTTCCTGAGGAGATGTCTCACCCTCTCTGAGCCTTGGTCTTGACATCTGTATAATGGGTCCATTAGCTCCTTTCTTTTAGTAGAGTTGTGATCGGCTGACTCTGGGATTATTGAACAGAAGGCCACACATGCCCATTCTTTCTTTGGTGTTTGTCTCACTTGAACCACCTTTTGGATCAAGGCTTTTGATTGACCGGGGCTGGGTTAGCACCAAGGCCACAGTGAGGTCACCTTTCTCTTTGGAAACGGCCAGACCAGAAGCCAGAGGATGGGCCTAAGCCCCAGAAACCTTTTCCGTGTCTCCACTGCAGACTTAGAATCCCTGTCATTCTTTTTTGGAAGAGGGCAGAGTCTCATTAAGTATTTCAGGCTGGCCTTGAACTCATGACCCTCTTACCCCACCTCTCAAGTACTGGGATTATAGGCCTGTTTCAGAATACCAGCACATTTCTTCCTTGATGTAGTCAAAGATCTGGGGCCAGGAAAGGCTATGGCTGAAGTGTAGACATTTGTACATTGGGTCTTCCAGTTATCTACAACGGGGAGTGGTCCTTGCCCCACAGGAGAGACTGTGGATGGAAGGATGTGCCATCCTTAGCACACTACAAGTGTCTAAGGGTGGTGCCATTCCCAATAGACTGTGATACTGATCTTCAGAAGGTAAAGCCCAGGGTAGGGCATCCATTGTCTTCTTCCCTGAGCTGAGACAGCTCTGTGTGTCTTACTCCTGTCCCAGAGAGTGAGGACGAGTACAGTGACGATGACGACATGAGCTGGAAGGTGCGCCGAGCAGCGGCCAAGTGCATGGCAGCCCTGATCAGCTCTCGTCCTGACCTCTTGCCGGATTTCCACTGCACGCTGGCGCCAGCACTCATCCGCCGCTTCAAGGAACGGGAGGAGAATGTCAAGGCAGACATCTTTGGGGCTTACATCATGTTGCTGCGACATACACACCCCCCTAAGGGCTGGCTAGAGGCAGTGGAGGAGCCCACCCAGACTGGTAGCAACCTCAGTATGCTGCGGGCACAGGTGAGCTATGTCCTTAACCCACTCTCCCCCCTTCCTTTCCTCCCCCACCCCCATCTCTTCACTGGCTGAGGGATGTGGCCTGAGCACCTGTGCTCAGCCTGGGTGTTCAGATGGAGTCCTGCCTCATCCTTGGTCTGTGTGGGGCAGGTTTGGGACCAATGGGCAACAACGCAACTAGGACTCCCAGAAGCGAGAAGGGCTTCTTTCATTCCAAGAGTAAGCAGCTACCGGAAGGGAATAGCAGAGTTTGCTTCACTTAAAGAGTTCTTCTGGCTGATGGGTGGGGAATGGATTGTGACAGGATAAGAGTCATGGCTGGTGACCAACAGGAGGACATTGCAACTGTGTCCAGGTGACAAGAGATGGTACCTTAGGGACAGGGGAAGCAGAGGGATTGAGTGGCTGTGCAGGCCTGAGAAGTGTGTTTTAGAATGAACCATTGAACCTTGCTGATGATAGGTTGCTTGTGTTTGAGACTGGCAGGTTGAAATCAGTTGATCTCTTGGCCTCTGAGATAGGGGACATCTGCATCTCTATATATTTATGTTGAAGTCCTCATTGGCATAAGTAGTGAAATTTCTGTTAGTATAATAAAATGCTAGAGGCTAGGTTCCTACTAAGAAAAGAGGCTTATTTAACTCGGGTTTGAAACAGTCCAAAGAGCTTGGTCCCTGCCCTGGTGTGGATTGCCCTAGCCATGTGACATCTTTGTAGAAAGCATGAATATACAAAAGGAAAATATCCCATGGTAAGACAGGAAGCCGGAATGATGAGAGTAAGCCCTTATTTTATAATAACCCTGTCCAGCAGAACTAGTTCATCCTTTTTAGTGACTTCGTGATATTGCCACCTTTTCCTAGTACCACACCATACTGGGGACCAAGCTCCTAATCTGTGAGTCCTTATGGCCATACACTTTATCCAGACTGTAGCAGATGCCTAGGTTGAGCTAGTAGGTAGGCAGAAAATGTGCAGGGTGGATGGGAGACACAGGCCAGAGTGGTACTAGAGCCTCTGGACTCAGGAATATATTGGGAGTGTATCTAGGTAAAGAAGAGAGGGGACCATATGTTGAAGACAGCTAGGCCTCTGCTTCCCCTCCTTCATAGAGATAGAGGTGACAGCCAGGCTGCTGGGTCACCTTGAGCCAGTTCCTTGCCTGCATTTACAAGATGGAGGCAACCATCGCTCTGTCTGCAGAGTCTGAGTCAGGTGGCTAGTAGGGACTGGTGGACACTGACGTGTCCTGTCTGTGTTGGAACGGGGCCTCCTGGCTGGTTTCTGAGCTGCCCACCTGCCCACAGGTGCCCCTTGTGATGAAGGCCCTCCAGCGGCAACTTAAGGATCGAAATGTTCGGACCCGCCAGGGTTGCTTCAACCTCCTTACCGAGCTTGCGGGCGTCCTCCCTGGCAGCCTGGCAGATCACATGCCTGCGTTGGTATCAGGTAGGCTGGGCTATCTACTCTTGGGCCTGTTCCAGAACACAGACCCCTGCCCTATATTGAGCCCTCAATCCCTGAGAGCCCAGGCATTACTTCTGGGCAGAGCTCTGCAATGATGGCCCATGGGGTTCCCCTCTGACCACAGGGAGGGCAAGGCTGCTTCCAAACCTACTTTGTGGCTTCAAGTAAGTTCTGGGCTTGCTTCCCTCAGCTCTGGTGGCCTCTGGGAGTTTTGGATGCTTTGATTCAGTGCTGATATCTTCCTTGGTTACTATATATCCCTAGACTGAACCAGGCTGGAGGGCCCCTA
Organism: Phodopus roborovskii; assembly: GCF_943737965.1. NCBI lineage: Eukaryota > Metazoa > Chordata > Mammalia > Rodentia > Cricetidae > Phodopus > Phodopus roborovskii. The sequence goes on from NW_026126578.1 coordinate 8,198,988, forward strand.
ACCTTGGTTCCCACCCACAGGCATTATCTTTTCATTGGCTGACCACTCCAGCTCCTCCACCATTCGGATGGATGCCTTGGCCTTTCTGCAGGGGCTTCTGGGTACAGAACCAGCAGAGGCCTTCCACCCACACCTGCCTACCCTCCTACCACCTGTCATGGCCTGTGTGGCTGACCCTTTCTACAAGGTGGCAGCTGAGGCTTTACTGGCGCTCCAGGAGCTGGTGCGCACCCTGTGGCCACTGGATAGGCCTCGGATGCTAGACCCTGAGCCATATGTTGGAGAGATGTCCACAGCTACCCTGGCACGACTCCGCGCTACTGATCTAGACCAGGAGGTGAAGGAACGGGCCATCTCTTGTGTGGGCCACCTTGTGGGTCACCTTGGTGACCGGCTTGGGGATGACCTAGAGCCCACGCTTATGCTTCTCTTGGACCGCCTACGGAATGAGATCACCCGGTTGCCTGCTGTCAAGGCGCTAACACTGGTGGCTGTGTCCCCATTGCGACTTGACCTGCAACCCATCCTGGCTGAGGCATTGCCTATCCTGGCTTCGTTTCTGCGAAAGAATCAGCGGGCACTGAGGCTGGCCACGCTGGCTGCCCTGGATGCTCTGGCTCAGAGTCAGGGCCTCGGCCTCCCTCCACCTGCTGTGCGGGCTGTGCTAGCTGAGCTGCCTGCTCTGGTCAGCGAGAACGATATGCACGTGGCCCAGCTGGCTGTCGACTTCCTTGCCACTGTGACCCAGGCCCAGCCCACCTCTCTGGTGGAAGTCAGCGGACCTGTTCTGGAGGAGTTGATGCGGTTGCTGCACTCGCCCCTGCTGCCTGCTGGGGTGCTGACAGCCACTGAAGGCTTCCTGCAGGCGCTGGTGGGAACTCGCCCTCCATGCGTGGAGTACTCTGAGCTCATTAGCCTGCTCACTGCACCTGTTTATAACCAGGCTGAGGATGGAGGACCCGGCCTGCACAAGCAGGTGTTCCACTCACTGGCACGGTGTGTGGCTGCCCTCGCAGCCGCCTGTCCGCAGGAGGCAGCAGGAACTGCCAGCCGCCTGGTCTGTGATGCTAAGTTGCCCCACTCAAGCACAGGAGTCAAAGTCTTGGCATTCTTATCACTGGCTGAGGTGGGCCAGGTGGCTGGGCCAGGCCCCCAGAGAGAGCTGAAGACTGTGCTTCTGGAAGCCTTGGGATCTCCCAGTGAGGACGTGAGGGCTGCGGCCGCATATGCCCTGGGCCGTGTGGGTGCTGGCAACCTGCCTGATTTCCTGCCCTTCCTGCTGGCACAGATCGAGGCCCAGCCCCGGCGACAGTACCTGCTGCTACATGCACTTAGGGAGGCGCTGGGGTCCGCCCAGCCTGACAACCTGAAGCCCTATGTTGAGGATGTCTGGGCACTGCTCTTCCAGCGCTGTGAGAGCCCTGAGGAAGGCACTCGGTGTGTGGTGGCTGAGTGCATCGGGAAGCTAGTGCTTGTGAACCCTCCCTTCCTCCTGCCTCGGTTCCGGAAACAGCTTGCTGCAGGTAAGGGCATAATGGCCCAAGCTGGCCCAGCACAGGGTGGGCATTTGGTCCCCAGGCATCTATAGAACCCATGTAAGTCACTGGAGATGAGAATCACATGTCTGTTATTCAAGGAAAAGAAGCCAGATGGCAACATGCTTCCCAAATGTACAGTCTCCTCCTGCGAAAGAAAAACAAAGTCTTTTTTCTTCAAGATTCGTTTATTTTGTGTGGATGGGTGTTTTGCCTGCATGTATGTATGTGCGCATACATGCAATACCCTCAAAGGCCAGAAAAAGGCATCAGATGCCCTGAGCTGGGGTGATAGACAGCTGTGAGCTGCCATGTGGGTGCTCAGAAACAAACCCAGGTACCCTGAAAGAGTGGCCAGTGCTTTTACCTTCTGAGCCACCTCTCCAGCCCAAGGAGACAGGGTTTTTGATGTCCCCCTTCCTCAAACAGACCTCTCACTCAAGGGGTCTGACTCATAGATTCAACTCAATTGAATCAAAAAATAACCCAAGAAAATATTGTGTCTGTACTTAACATGGACAGACTTTCTTGTTTTTATCTCTCTTTTTCTTAATGGCATTGGTGTGTGTGTGTATGTGTGTATGCACACATATGCTCTCTTGTTGCTGTGGCATTCGTGTAGAGGTCACAGGACAACTTATGGGAGTCAGTTCTCTTCTTCTGCCATGTGAATCCCAAGGACTGAACTCAAGGCCTGATAACAAGTGCCTTTATAGCAAGTGACATCTCACAAGCTCCTTTTTCCTAAGCAGTATAGATTAACTACTATTGATATGTTTAATGTAAACAACATAGAAAAGATGGGAAGTATATGGAAGAGTGCGCCTAGGTTCTCTGTAGACACCATGCTATTTTGTGGAAGGGGCTTGTCGTTCTTGGGCTTAGTATCCAAGGAGATCCTGGATCCTGTTCTGTGATACTAAGGGGTAAAAATACAATTTAAAGTTCCATGATGGCATTAGGCATATGGGATTATAAATATATAATTCTATAATAAGGAATATATCTTAGCTACTTCGGAGGCTGAGGCAGGGTTATGACTTCAAGGCCTGCTTAAGGAAGTTGAAGGCCTTCCTGTGCAATTTAGTAAGACTTTAACTCAAGAAAAGAAAAGAAATAAGGGACTTGGGCTGTGGCTGTCACTTGGTGGTAGAGTGAGGTCCTGGGTTCTGTTCCTAGCGTCTCACACAAATAAGTGAAATAGAGCTGGGCATGGAAGTGTACATCTTAATCCCAGCACTCAGGAGGCAGAGATAGGAGGATCTCTGAAATATACATCAGCCTGGTGTACATATTGAGTTCCAGGGTTATATAGAGAGACCCTGTCTTTAAAAACATCATCAAAATAATGATGTCATTTTCGTAATCCCCACTGTGGACATGAGCAGTAGTAGTTACTTTTCTTACTACTATGACAAAATACCTGATAGAAGTGACTTTAGAGAGGATCCCCATTTAGAGGGGGCAGCCAGCCATGGATGGGAGGAGTCGTGGCAGTGGGAGCTTGCAGCGTGGCTCGTTCACATCTTGATGGATCAGGAATCAGTTAGGCTGGTTTCAAAGGCAAATGTAACCATCAGCAGCATACGTCTGCCAGCTGGGGGCCAAGCTGGACTTTGAGCCATGTCCTAGCATCACCCTCCATCCTTAGGGAATCTATGTGAGCCCTTCATTTTTCCATCTACTTGAAAACCAGCCACAAAAGTAAAATAAAATGAGTCCTTTAGGGGACTTGGGTTCTATAGGAATATCATTGGCGTCCAGCTTGCCAAAAGCTCCCCTGGCCTCTGCTATGTGACTTTAAATGTGAGCTTGGCTTCTCTGAGTCCTTCCTTCCTATGTGAAACACAGACCAATGGTCCTCCGTAATTCTGTTTTTGAGATGGGGGCTGACTTTGTATCCCACACTGACCTCGAACTCCTGAAGATACTCCTGGGTCATTGGTATGACAGTCCAGTGCTACCACACTAGTTTTGTTGATTTAATTAACATTTCATTATTTCATTATTAACATTTCAACACTTCATTATTAACATTTCAAACATTATTTGAGTTTGAATGGTGTAGTCTCAGCCAGAGGCAGGACTTTTCCCTGGTCCTAGTGTTCTGTTTACGTTGCAGGGTGGTGCCAAGACCCAGTGCTTACTCTCCTACCTACAGGAGGAAGAGCTGGGCATATTCAAGGCTGCCACAGGGACTAATAGCATGGACTTCCTGGGAGGAGGTTGTTTCTCAAGTAGGGAGAGGGTGAACTGTGTTTCTACCACAGGCCTCCAGGTTGTCGCCTGCCCACACTGTCGCCTCTCCTCTTGCAGGTCAGCCATACACCCGGAGCACAGTCATCACTGCAGTCAAGTTCCTCATTTCAGACCAGCCACACTCCATTGACCCCCTCCTGAAGAGCTACATTGGTATGTGCCCCCTATTCCCCTCACCCTGGGTATGACGCCTTACAAATTAGCCAAGGGTGTCAAAGACACAAAAGCAACTTTCTGATGGGTAGCAGGGGCAGTGGGTATAAAGTTTCTGGAAAAGGTTTTCTTGGAAACAACTTACTGGGGTGAGGAATGCTCTGAGGATGAGCTCCCACATGACCAAATCTGAAGGTAGCTGTGCTGCAGGAGCCTTGGTGGGGTAAGCCAAGCCCTCCCTTGGAACCTCGTGCAGGACCAGACTTCTTGCCTTCAAAGCCAAGTGCCTGCATCTTCTCAGAAGGCCACAGCAGAATCCCAGCCCCCCTCACCCAGCAGGCAGTTCTCCAGTCTTGGCTGTGAATACTGATTTGTGTGGGCAGGCCATTTCAATGTGAACTATAAAATGGGGTGCTGACCCACATGCCATGGTGCTGTGGCAGACCAAAGGGCCAGTGGCAGGACCACTTGAATAGAGAATGTATCCTGTGTCAGTCATCTCATGGCCCAGCCTGGTTGGCCAGGCAGATTTCCAGCCTTGATGAGCTGTTGTGTTGCATGTCTAGGGGCCTGCCAGTGGTATCTCTGTTTTGTCTTATTATGGTTTGTTTTGTTTTGATTTCTATTAGTTGGTTTGTGTGTGTGTGTGTGTGTTTAATATTGATTTGTATTAGTGTTTCACTTGTAATGTCTGTATACCATGTGTGTGCCTGGTGCCTGTGGAGATCAGAAGAGGGCATTAGATCTCCTGGAACTGAAGTTATGGATGATTGTGAGTCACCACATAGGTGCTGGGAACCAAACTCAGGTCCTTTGAAAGAACAGCCAGTGCTCTTGACCTCTGACATGTCTCTCCGGCCCCCAAGGCTAGTCTGTTTTAGGGAATGAGTCCGTATAGTCCATGCTGGACTTAAACTCACTGTATATAGCTAGGATGACCTTGAATTCCTGATCCTGCCTTTATCTCACAAGTGCTGGATTACAGACGGGTGCCTTATTAGCGTGTTTGATCCTCAGTTTTTGAGCTCCCTGAGTTGGATACCATGAGATGCCCTTGGATAAAAAACTCATCAGTTAATTCTCATAGCTCCAGCCTAGTAAAGGACATTGGTCCCAAGAGAGGGTTCAGACTTGTCATATCCTAGACTGTGTCCTCACAGAAGCAGGACCCCAGAAGACAGCATAGCACCATGGGAAGGGCCCCTGGTCCCAGTGTTGTTGAGTCCTGCTCTGCTGGCAGACAGCAGTTCCTCCCAGTGGGGTACATCAGAGGTCACATGACAGCAGCATGCCCATTGGCTGGTGATTTTCACTAGGGTCTCATGGCAGCAGTGGAGACTGTTGGGTTTCTGTACTCTTATTTTGCTGGAAGAGACTGCTGCTCGGTGGTAGTACATGGGCTCAGCATGTGCAAGGCCCTGGGCTCCATCCTCGGCACTGTCCCAAATAAATAAAACATGCTCCAAATTCCCAAATTAAACCTCTCCAAAAGGCCTACTCAGAGGAGCTATTGAGTCCATGTAAGCTCTGTAGCCATGTCAGCTTAGCACTTCAGACCCCGTCCTCTAAGTGCCGCTCATTTGTCATCCTGCACTCAAGAAGCCAAGGCAGGAAGACCACAGGCGTGGAGCCATTCAGTGAGGACCTGCCTCAAAACAAAACAGTCTCAGCCCTGTGCTTCCAAGCTGCTCTCATGTCTTCTTCCTTAAAGCCCTGCTAAGAGGTCACCACTGCCCTAGCCCACAGTTAGTGGAAAACCAAGCATTCTTATGTGGACTGTGAGGGTGCTTGTGTCTGCCCTTCAGCTTGCACAACTCACAATGCCTAGGTCACCAGGTATAGCGTGGAGGTAGCGTTGTGTCCTGCTTCTATGTCTTTCTTTCTCTCTCTGCAGCAGAGTTCATGGAAAGCCTGCAGGACCCAGACTTGAATGTGCGCAGGGCCACACTCACTTTCTTCAACTCAGCTGTGCACAATAAACCATCATTGGTCCGGGACCTGTTGGATGACATCCTACCTTTCCTTTACCAGGAGACCAAGATCCGCCGGGACCTCATCCGAGAGGTACAGGGAGCATGGGCACCTGGCATGACTTAGTCCCTTGTTAGCTGTCCCCTTGAGTCTCCTGTGCCTTGCTGGCAAGGCTCACTGAGGACTAGGAGTGAAGCCCACACGGTCACCAGGGTCACATGGCCCCAGTCGTGTCATGCCATGCCCCCCTACTCCCCAGCTGTGACCCAGACAGGGCAACCCAGTGGCCCCTGAGCTCCAGCTTCCCCTGGAGCTTAATGAGGACAACCACCATGCCTGTACCACAGGAATGTGCCCTGAGCACTTGGTGCTTGGTGGCACATGTTCATCGTGAGTAACCTAGTCCCCAGATGTGCTGCCACCTGTGACCTCTTATGACAGGTTCTAGGTAAAACATAGGCATCCTACAAATACTTTCTGAAACTGTCTTTAGGCATATGAAGAAGGGGCTTATTAGACCTAAATGAAGTCTGTGTTTAGACTCAGGTCCCTTTTCTGAGACATCTCTTTGAATGTGCAAATGTTTCAAAATCCACAGTCCAAACAAACTGGAACCTCTGAACCTCAGGTTTTAAACATGTAGAATCATTGGACTATAATGTCAGCAGCTATTACTACTCCTCCAGAATCTCAAGCTCCACGACTCAGACAGATGCACCGTACTTGACTTCCGCCACCATGGCACTCCGGGAGCAGAGGGGTTAGACTTGTGGAGAGAACTAAAGGGGTAGGGGGTTGAGATGACTGATAGCCACGTCACCTCATGAAGGGCTGAGGAGTTCTCTTGAGAGGGTTTGGAAAAGTTTTCCAAAAGAAGGGCATTTCAGCTGGTTTTGAGGCACAAACTTTAATGTTAGAAAGCAGATCTCATGGTAAAAAGCTTTAGAGGCCTTGGCTATTTGTGCCTGGCTCTGCCACCTCCTGTGTGTCTCTGAGCATGTCAGTTATCACTCTGAACCTAGCTTCCTTGTTTGTTGAGTGGGATTGTCAAGAGCACCTTCTTCCTGAGGTTTTCACTTCGTTCTTGAGAGAATCTTGTGGAAGTCTAGGCTGAGAATGATCCTGCTTCCACCTTCTAAGTGCCAGGGTTATAAGCATGTGCCATCACGTTCTGTTTATTCAGTGCTGGAGAACAAACCTGGATCTTCATGTGCCAGGCAAGCACTCTACTCTCTGAACCTTATCCCCAGACCTTCCTAAGGTATCTTTAGTACTCGAGTAAGGTGTTGTCAGGCGCGGGTTATAGCTCAGTTGCAGACATGCTCAGTGTGCATGAGGTCGGTCCTTCACACACACACATGCACACATGCACGCACACCACATCTTACTCTGCCTACTCAGCAGGTATGACAGTTGGAAGAAAGGGTGCTGCTGATTCCTGAAGCTTGAGAGCATGAGGCATGACTTGGGGCCGAGATTCCATGCTGAGCAGGTAGGGTGAGTTGCAGAAATTAAGGGAGGGGTTTTGCACCCCTAAAACCTCTGTCCTTCCTGCAGGTGGAGATGGGGCCCTTCAAGCATACAGTAGATGATGGGCTGGATGTGAGGAAGGCAGCCTTCGAGTGCATGTACTCGATGCTGGAGAGCTGCCTGGGCCAGCTGGACATCTGCGAGTTTCTGAACCATGTGGAGGATGGACTGAAGGACCACTATGACATCCGAGTAAGATATGCCCTGGTCCAGCTCAGAGCAAGGGGAGCCAGGCAACATTAGCTCCCTGCCTGTTTGTCCCTCCTTCTGGCACCCCAGGAAAGCAGCTCTGCCACTTTCTGTCAAGAATAAGGAACCAATCTTTAGATGTTTCTCAGGTGTGCGCTCCAGGCACGCTCTATCCAAATCTACCAGTGCAGAAATGGCTTATGCCATTTTTGCTTTGTATTAATTTGTTTTAAATGTAACTAACTACATTTTAAAAATCAAGAGATTTTACATAAAAAATAGTTGTTCCTTTTGAAAACAATCTATAATGCTAGGTAAATTCCCAAATTTCCATTGTACTAGTCTGTTTTCTGGTTCTTATTATTACTTTTTTGTTGTTGTTATTGTTGTTTTGTTTTATTTTGTTTCTTCAAGACATAGTTTCTCTGTAGCCCTGACTGTCTTAGAACTCTGTAGATCAGGCTGGCCTCTCTCAGAGATCCCTCCTACCTCTGCCTCCGAAGTGCTGGAATTAAAGGCATGAGCCACCACACCTGGACTGATTGCTGTTGCTATTTAAAAAAAGAAAAAGAAAAAGCTGTGTCTGTGCCTGGCTCAGAGCCTGATATTGGTGTCTGCTTGGCTCTTGTGATGTCACAAGGGCAGGCACCTGCACAAGTGTTCACATGTCAGGCATGAGGCATGTTCATTTTATCATTTACTTTTGTGAGAATCCAGCCCAGGTCCTCTCAGGCCTAAATAAACTCCTTCCAACAGTGCCACCTCCAGTCACCTAGCCGCCTCCTGCTGAAGGTGCCATCACCCCTCAGCATTGCTATTCTGGGGATCAAGCTCCCACTACGTGGGCTTTTGTGATACATGCTCAAGCCCGATCTAAATGAGGCATGTTCAAGCTAGTGTCAGTGGGAGCTGAGGAGCTGCAACGTTCCTTCTCTGACCTGTGCCAGAGGCTTGTGGACATGGCTACTGCCCCTCCCTGTGTCTGTAGTTATCCAACCATCCTCACACGGCTAAAAGTGGCTGGCAAGATTCAGGATCACCAGTTATATCTTCTATAATAGGAAACTGAGACCCAGAGAGGTGGGAGATTTGGGCAGGGGCCTGGAAGGACTTGATTGTGGATTTGTAGGGTGCAAGCCTGTACTTCCCTTGGGTCTGCTGCTTTGTCTGGGGGCTAATTTACCAAGAGTTCCATCTGTTTCTCTGGGCAGATGCTGACCTTCATCATGCTGGCCCGGCTGGCCACCCTTTGTCCTGTGCCTGTCCTGCAGAGGGTGGACAGGCTCATCGAGCCACTCAAAGCCACTTGTACTGCCAAGGTATGCCCTGCCCTGCCCTGGCTTGCCCTTCCCTCCCTGCCTGGGCCCTGGAGTGCCTGGCAGATCTAGGCACTACTCACTATACTATGTGCACTGCAGTGGTGGGCTAGCTGCTTCCATCATCCCTGTTGCCCTAGAATGTTCACCTGTTGCCTGGGGCTATACAGCTTCACAGGCTGAGAGATCCCTTCATTAAATGCCTCCTGGGTGATGGGCTATGAGAGGGACCCAGGGTACAATGCTCCACATGCTGGGTTCCCCTGACTCTGTCTATGCAGATCCCAGCTGGGGAGCTGGGCCTGATTCCTGTGAATGCTTGGTTGATGATTGATTGATGGATGGACTGCTCCAGGGCAGAGCCACTGGTCACAGGGAGTGTTTCAAGGTCTTGAAGGGAATCTGGGGTGAAAGTGTCATGGAAAGTTGTAATGTTGGGAACAGTCTGGCATGCTCAGGGTCCCAATGACGTGTGTGTGTGTGATATTTATGTGTGTTGTGTGTCTGGAGGCCAGAGGTTGAACAGTTGTTTTCCATGATCTCATAATATTTTTTTTCATACTGTTTCACTTTGTATCCCTGGCTGTTCTGGAACTATGCCAACTAGCCTAGCCTAGAACTCAGATCCACCTTCCTCTGCCTCCCACATGCTGGGATTAAAGATGTGTGCCACCACAGCCAGTATTTTGTTTTTGTTTTTTGAAACAGGGTCTCTGTCTGAACTGGGTTCATTGGTTCAGTTTGGCTGGGTGACCATGAGCTATAGGAATCTGCTTTTGTCTGCACTCCATGCCCAGCTCTTATGTGGGATCTGAACTCACGTCCTCGAGCTTGTATAGCAAAGACTTTGACAACTGAGCCATCTCCCTAGTCCTCCACCCCACCTCCCATTTGAGTTTTGAATGGATAAGATTTGGCCAGAAAGAGGGCCAAGAATTTCAGTCTTAAGGAGAAACTGAGAATAGTGGTTTTGTTTTTCTTAAAAATAACTATGATTCTCAGGTAAATCTCAAAGTGATTCCTTCCTCCCCTCTTGCCTTCCATATTGCTGGGACCACAACAGTCCTGTGTCACCAGGCTCAAGTTATTTTCTTTTCTTTTGTGTGTGTGTGGGGGGGGGGTGGGGGAGAGAGAGACAAGACACGGATACTTCTGTAGCCCAGGCTGGCTTTGAACTCAACATAGCCAAAGTTGACTTGAATTTCTGATCCTCCTGCCCCTGCCCCCAGGTCTTTAGATTACCAGCTATGTATGACTGCACCAGATTTTACATGGTGCTGGGTCAGGTTCCCCCCTACCCCCTACTTTTTTTCTTTTCCTTTTCTTTCTTTCTTTCTTTCTTTCTTTCTTTTTTTTTTTTTTTTTTTTTTTTTTTTTTTTTTTTGGGAAAAGGTTTTTCTGTAGCTTTGAAGCCTGTCCTGGAACTTGCTCTTTTTACCTGGCTGAGCCTCAAATTCACAGAGATCCACCTGCCTCTGCCTCTGCCTCCCGAGTGCTGGGATTAAAGGCGTGCGCCACCACTGCCCTGCTGGTAGGTTCCCTTTTCCCTGGGCTTTGTATATGCCAGGTGAAACCCTCATACCCAGCCCCAAAGTTGTGATTCTTTTCAACACACTAGCAGCAAATGATGAAATCTGCTGTTAATCGATTGAAATTAGGCCGTCATGAATCTGAAACCTGTATGTTTAAAATGGGTAACGTGGGCTCAGTGAGGGCGCTGTCTCCCTCTGCAGGTCAAGGCTGGTTCTGTGAAGCAGGAGCTGGAGAAGCAGGATGAGTTGAAGCGCTCAGCAATGCGGGCAGTGGCTGCCCTGCTCACCAATCCTGAGGTGCGGAAGAGCCCCAGTGTGGCTGACTTCTCTGCTCAGATCCGATCCAACCCAGAACTCACAGCCCTCTTTGAGAGCATCCAAAAAGACTCGGCCTCTGGTCCCAACATGGATTCTATGGAACTCAGCTAGCTGACCCCAACACAAGCCTCCCCTCCCACCCCCATGGGCCTTGGCCACCCCTGTCCTTCCCAGTCAGCCTCAGTGCCTTCTTAGGGCCCCTACTCACAGGCCCTCAACCTCAGTGCCAGAGCTGGGCCCTTTTAACTCAGGGCATTCACAGCTGGGGTAATGTTCTACCACCTTTACACTGCAGCCCTCCACTTGATTAGAAGCCAGCATTGGACTGTAGGGTTGACTTCCAAACGTCAGAAATTAGCTCCCTGGCCAAGGGGAGAGCTGTGTAGAGCCTAGATAAACTCTGGGCCTGGGCCCATGAGACTCAGTTTATACTTCTTAAAACTCAGAACGTCTCATTTCTAGTTAATAGAGTAAGACTCGTTTCCAGGGTAGATGGTATAGCTCACTGGACAGGCTTGGGCCCATTGTTTGAAACACCTCTAACTTCACCACCAAGGCGTCTAACAGTTTGTGTACTTCCCAAGGTGTGTAGTGGTTAGTACTGGAAATTCAAGTCTAGATCACAGGCCAGAACCATACCCACCCCTGACCACTCACCCCCTGAAGAGTTTCTGTGTAGCCTGGGCTGTTGGGGAACTCTGTAGACCAGGCTGCCCTACAGAGATCCTCCTGTCTCTGCCTGGGATTAAAGGCGTATGCTGTTGACACCAGCTGAGGCCCAAATTTTGTGATCTGAATTAATAAAGAACAGATGTAAAGGTTCTCATGTTTTGTTTTTTTAAGATAGGGTACCTCTGTGTAACAGTCCTAACTGTCCTGGAACTCACTTTGTAGAGGATGGCCTCACATTCAGAGATCTGCCCGCCTCACATATGCACCACCACGCCCAGATTCCTCATTATTTTTATCCCCAGGAGCTGGTTTACTCAATACAGTTCCCAGGTTGATTTGGTCTTGAAAATACCAGGGCCAATGGCACAGACCTGTCACCAGCTGCTAAGGAGGCTGATGCAGGATTACAAATTCAAGGTCATGAGCAATTTAAAAGACCATATCTAGAAGCAACAGGGCAGGCCAATACTCATGGCATCAACAACTCTTGTCCAGAGGGATCTGAGGCCCTCTCAAGGCAGATTAAACAGGAGGCAAAACAAAATTAAATGCACACTTACATTCAATCTCAGCACTACTGCAAGGGGAACAAAAAAAGTTCCTTAAAATAATCAGTTCATGCCACCAATTTGTGGGGATGGGTGGTGATATATTATTTATGATTAAAGCTTGACTGAGAATTCAGAAAACAATGCCATAAAAGCCAGGCACACACCTTTAATCCCAACATTAGGGAAGTATGTAAGACAGAAAGAAACGGTCTCAGAGGGGCATTCATTTTCCAGCCACACTGAGAGGTAGTGGCAGGCTGCTCTGCTTTTCTGATCTTCAGCTTGAAGTTTGTACCCCAATACCAGTCTCTGGGTCCTTGTATTACATCCTGTTACAGGGATTAGAGAGGCCTGCATGCAAACTAGGCATTCAACTGAGTTATGCCCCCAGTTCTATTTTGACCAGACCTGTAAGATATTTTTAATCTATAGGATCTAACTAATCTAGAACAGTCTCATCTCTAAAGAGAACAGCAGAAAAGAAGCTGGGATGCATTTCTGTCTAGTCACTAAGTGTCAACTGCTATACCATTCAACTATTATTGTCTCAAAAGTGGAGGACTGAAGGACCAGCCAGTGCTACAGAACATGGCCTTAAAACAAAACCCAGATTAAGTGGTGACTAGTGTATTTTTGGATATGCAGCGCAGCACTGTCCCTGTAGCATCTCATGTGGCAGAAATACACCTGCCAGTTTTCAATCCTCCAAAGAACCACACTGACTGGCCTGAGCAAGGCTAAGCAGGAGCCCTGTCCCACAAAACAAGCTTCCTGAGTTGTATCTTAGGACATGCTAACAGCTGGGGCAGGATGAAAGCAGAGGCCGGCCTCTCCCCAGACTCCTCACTCCATGCTGCAAACCCACACTGTTCCAATGCCTTCTCTTCCTCATACTACCTCTGGACAACTGAGGCCAGTATGGCATTGAGCCTCTCTCACCTATGCACAAACCCTCCCAAGAGGTCCCACCGGGCACTAAGAAGCAAAGAACAATCTCCTGATCAAAAAGGCAGAAAATACCAAGATATCAGTTTTTGTGGTTTTATTTAAACACAAATAAAACACGTACACCAGCCATCTACTCATTTTCTTCACTGCGAAGCCTGGCATTGGGATTGGTGATTCTGATGGCCAGCTGTGCTGCTCTTTCTACGATGGCTTTTCGGTTCTTGGAGGAAACGTTGTGAGCAATCTCAGCACAATAAGATCTGAAAGAGAAGCATGCCAGTGAGTGAGGGGCAAGCCAGGAAAGGACACCAGGGAGCCAGTGACTCCTGGCAAATGGCTTAATGAGCCCTGAAAGCACCAATGCTCGCACAGTGGTCTATGATAGTGACTAGGCCCACACCAGACACAGGCTCTCCCCCCACACCGGAGTGACTAATCCAGAATTCTTCCACAGGAGCCTAAAAGCTTCCCGTGCAACCACTGTCAGGGACACAGTTCAAGCAGAGTGAACAACAGATACCACCTGTGTTATCCATGTGCTGACTGTCCTAATGAGCACATTCCCAGCAATGGAGGGGACTATGAAGGCCCAGACCCCAGCTGATGAAAACCCACTTGAGAAGCAGTCACACAGTGATGTGAGCAGCAGGCAGTTTTTCCCAAAAGGAAAGCAGCCAGACAGCAAACACCAAGTCCAGACAGACCCTTACTTTACACACTCAAGTATCTGGGGATAGAGTTATCCCGTCAATCCTGAAGCCCACGTCTCTGGCTACCCACATCCATCAACAACCTGTACACCCACCAGGACTCCACCACCCAGGAACTTACTTTTGGTGTTTTTCTGTAACTGCCTTCCCAATTCTCTGCCTCTCAGTTACACAGGAGAAAATGCCCAGACAATGCAGTGAGCAGGTGCACTTGCAGGCTTTGATAAACAATGCCAAGCTGCTCTCATCAGGCAAGTGAGAAGTATCCTTAAGAACTGCACCAACCAACACTGCACCCAAAGACAGAACACTGCCCCAAGCTTGCCTTCTGTACACAATAACTCCCCATGCTGACTCCCTCCATCTGTATTACAGCCACCTCAGAGAACAGACCTTTATAAACTCCCCCAACCTCCAATCACTCTCTGCAGTCTGTTTGACTTGGTAAAAAGTAAATGCAGCTTCCCAACCCGTTTACCAGGAAGAAAAAATAAACTGTGTTGCTACCCCATCTGCATACCTACCCAGACCCATTGTCAAGGGCATTTCCTAGAGGCCCTGGCTTTGATGCAAGGGGTTTAAGTTGCTCCAATTGTTCAGAAAACCCCAGAACTCCTCTGCCTGCAGCCTTTTCTCTACCTCAGCTCCTACATACTGGCACCACTCTGCAAGTCCCCAAGTCACGACAGAGCCAAGCATTGCTTGAGTCCAAGGTCAGACTCCCTCCCAGTCTCACATCACCACAGTATCATTCCAGACAGGTCCACAAAGGATACCCACTGTACCAAAGGAGGCCTCCCTCTTCTCCAGCCAGCCTCGGGTCTCAAACCTTTTGAGCACACATGGGAACTGAGCAGTCCCCACAGGCACCCTCTAAGATGTGTACTCTAGCCCCTGCCTCCGCGGGCCAGCACCCAACTCACTTGTTGCACATCAGCAGCACTTCCAGCTCCTTGACATTGTGAACCAGAAACTTCCGGAAGCCGCTAGGCAGCATGTGCTTGGTTTTTTTGTTGCTCCCGTAACCAATGTTGGGCATCAGGATCTGGCCCTTGAATCTTCTCCGAACCCTGTTGTCAATACCTCTGGGTTTCCGCCAGTTTCGCTGAAGACACACAGGTAAGTTAGTCTCTGTGCAAACTGCCAGCTCTTCCTTGGCAGGAAGGAGAGCTAAATTCAAAGGAGACATGCCATATAGGAGGCGCCCTCGGCCACATACCTCCCCACTTCCTTATACACTTTTCTTTTGGGTTTTTGATACGGGGTTTATGTAGCCCTGGCTGTCATAGAACTAACTCTGTAGACCAGACCTGCCTCTCAAGTGCTGGGATTAAGATTAAAGGCATGCATTATCACCACTACCCGGCTTTATACACTTTTGACAGGGGAAACAAATAAAAACAACAACAAAACCCAAAGGCTGATGCTGACAAGGCTGTGGCTCAGTGTAGACTCTCCCAACAAATTCAGATCCACACTGCTCTAAGTAAAACAAGACTGTGAGCACAATTGGTTTGCATGCTGCTCTCAAGACAAGGTTACTGCCCGTTCAAATACAGGTGGTAGAACGTTTGCTTGGCATGCATAAAGCCCTGAGCTCCATCCCTAGCACTTGGATCAGAATTTCAACATAACCTTCCACTTCTGATTGACTTTCAAAAAACAGGGACACAGGGTCCTGCCTGAGGAGGGATCAGTCACATGCTGGCTGTACTTGCCCATCCCGCCAACTGGTGGCCTCTGGGCACAGCAGTTAAGAGCACTGCTGCACTTCCAGAGGTCCCAAGTTCAACTCCCAGCACCCACATGGCAGCTCACAACTGTCTGCAACTCCACTTCCAGAGGGCCTGACAAATATAGGAGGCAAAATACCAATACTCATAAGCTTGGGGACAGGGGAGGAGGTGGCACACTGGCTTCTCTTCCAGAGGTCCTGCGTTCAATTCCCAGCACTCAACTCTGAAGTGCTGACAAACCCCCATACACACAAAACATGCACATAAATAAATACGCCTTTAAAAGCCACAGTTAGGCTGCAGAGATGGCTCAGGGTAAGTGCCTGCTGCTAAGCCTAACCCTAACCCAAGCCTGTTCACCTGGACCCACATGATGGGGAGAATCAACTCCTGACCTTCACCCCAGCACCCACGTCCACCCATAACCACACCTTAATTTTGACATATCGATCTGACTGGTGCCGGATGAACTTCTTGGTCCTCTTTTTGACGATCTTGGGCTTCACCAGAGGGCGGAGGGCAGCCATGATGCCTATAAAAAGAGGCAGACCCACGTCAACGAAGGACCAGGGAGAGGGGAGAGCTGTTTGACCAAGGCCTGAGTGATGTTGCAGAGTGTCTTCCAATCACCAGCTACTGAGCAAACTGGGAATGGAATGGGTACCTCTGCTAGGCTTGTTCTCCCTCCTGCTTCCGAAGCTGGAAGAATACTAGCCACTCTCCAGACGCGATCTCAAGAGGTCAGAGGTCACCTCACGAATGGCGGCAGCTGACCTATAACCCGAAGCAAGGCATTCTAGTGGGCAAGGGGGTGCAAATCCCGCCCCACTAAAGCCCCACAACCACCAAGCGGCCGTTACGTTATAAATTTTGCGCCCTCAAAGAGGGAAAATCACCCCCTACACCTTACACACCAGACAGCGTGTGCCTCCAGGATCGCTTCGGGGCGCTCACAGAAAGGCTGCAAATGTCTGTTGCCTCCACAGACAATCTGCTCTGTCGGGCACGCACTAAAGGCCCAACGGACAAATGTTTAGCGGGAACCTCTGCTCCCTGGCACCTCCAAGGCAAGCAACGGAGGCCCTCCCCGCTACCAAGCGGCCCGGAGGCCAGGGACTGAATGGGAAACGGCGTGCGGCATGGCAGCAAACCGGCCCTGGCCGCTGCCTGGCCCTGAGCCGACGCCGTAGCAATGCGAGCGGCCAGTAGGCCCGGCCCGTGCGCGCTCGCCACTGCGGCGCCAGCGCGACTTCGACGCCGAGGCTTCCCCACCTGGCGATGCTAAGGCCTCCCTACCCGGCGACTGGGCCGCGCCGAACCCACAGACAGGCAGATGGCAGGCGATGCAGACTCACCGCAAAAGAGATGGCAGCCACCTCGCAGGTAGCGCCGAGGAAGAAGGGAGGGGCGGGAGCACGCAAGGGATGATGGGAAGGAGCCTCAGGTCCTGGTAGGCAAAAGTGAAGCACTTCCGGCTCTGGGTCCTCCAAAGGAACCTAAGACGTGTCTGAGAAGTAATGCTGGAAAAAAAAAAAGGTACTAGTGTTCTGTTGCATACGTTAACATCTTGGAGCGAACTAAAGACGGATCTTTCTCTTGAGACTATTTGGAAAATTTGGAATTTCTTTTTGAGCTAAGACCTGTAAGGTGGGCATCTACTTCCGCCCTAAGTGGAAGTCCAATCTGTTTTTAATATTTGTTCGCTCCCTAGTGCGCCTCTTAGTGGCTAGGAGGTAGCAAAATGGATACTTCTTTGACAGGTTCCCCAGAGGGTTGGTTGAGCAACCGTCCCAAAACATCAGACTATACTACAGTTGCTCAAACCCCTGAACTATGAAGTGCTACGAAACCTGTCCGCATCTTCCGTATGTTTTAAATCACCTCTACTCATGGTACGTACTTAGGGCAGTGTATTAATAAATGCTAGATTGATATATTGCTTAAGAAATAATGACAAGTGGTGGTGCACGCCTTTTAATCCCAGCATTTGAGAGGCAGAGATAAGTGGATCTCATTTAATTCAAAGCTGTAGGGAGTTCCAGGCCAGCCAGAGGTACATAGTGAGACAGCACACACACACAAAGTCTGTGTACTTAATACAGATACAGTTTTATTTTAAATATACTCATTTTTCAGTTAGCTGAATCGGTGAATGCATCTGTGGAACAAGGGCTATGGAGAGCCAACCTTACTAATAAAACAAGGCTATAATAGCTACCCCTCCGTGGGGTTTCATGTCCTTGTCATAGTTGTGCACGATGATTCTGTTCTTTCCTTCATTTGTTATATATGGGAAGTAAATTTGGAAGGCATGGCTCCTAGATCCACGCCTCCAATCATTCATCTGCGACACTTTAAAATTGTTCCTGGTCTCTTTAGCTTTTGTTTTTCAGATCAGTGTGAAAATCTAATTGTAGGAGGATATAAACTCAAACTAAGGTCTGGTTAAGTGGTTAAGAGCACTTGCTGCTCTTGTAGAGCACACAGGTTTAGTTCCCAGCACACATATGTTCCCTCACAAACTTGTAACTTCAGTCCTAGGGGATCCAATGCCCTCTTCTGTGGGTACTACATGCATGTGGCACATACATGCAGGCAAAACACTCAAGCACATAGAATAAACCTTTTTTGTTGTTGTTTCTGTGTTTAGAGACAGGGTTTCTCTGTGTAGCCCTGGCTGTCCTGGAACTCTATTCTGTTAGATCAGACTGGCCTTGAGCTCAGACATCTGTCTATCTCTGCCTCCTAAATGCTGGGGTTAAAGGAAAGTGTTACCACTGCCTGGAAGAATAAATCTTAAAAAAAAAAAAAAATTAAAAACCTTAAGTCTACTCCAACACAGCAGATTCACTGATCTTGACAGTAGTTCCAAGAGATGGGGACAGATGCTAAACTGGATGTTTTGCCTCAACAGGAAGTGAGATGGGATGAGGGCAGGAATGCTGACAACTCGCCTTGATGCACTGTCTGTAAAGGGAAATAGACACCCAGAGAAGTAAAGTGTCCTGCCTGAGATGGCTAGCTAGCAAGCTGCAGGGTAGGACTGGAGCTCTCCTGTGCCTGTGATGCCCACTCTTCCCCAGGACTGCTTATCCTACAGGCTACATGAAATCCAATGCTATCCACTGGTATGTGGACCATGGGAGTGCAGCTAATGGCAGCTTACAGAGTACATTTCATTTGAACTTTGAATCACTTGAAGGCCCATGAACCAGAGAGTATGGCTCTGATTTCTGAAGACCACAGGTATTGGGGGGGGGGCCTCAATCTAATGGGGAGATAAGAACTGCTGCTACCTCATTTTGCTTTGCAGAGGACACTGTCTGTTGCGGGAGGTGTCCTGGGGAACCAGTGTCTTATGCACTCACACCTTCCGGTTTCTCAGTCCTTAAACAGGAATCACATCAGCTAGGCTATAGGTCAGCTCTAACCTGGTTTATTTCAAAAGGGCATAGGTCATGACAGGGTAGCAAACACAGCATATATGTGCCTGGACACATCCACACCTCCAGGCACTTGAGACTGTTTCTTTTGTATGGCTCTTTGATATCTCATGCCTGCAGCTGTGCGGCCCTGGCTGCACTGTCTTCTGGCCCAGAAGCCCCTAGGCCACTCTAGGTGATGGAGTACACCTTGTTTGCATCATAATAGGCATGTATCATGTATGCCCAGTCTTTCAGGGGCCACCAGTCCTTAGAGTGGTAGGCAGCACTGTAAACATGGCGCTTGTGTTCCACAAAGCTGAAGATTGCCTGGCTCTTGTCCGGGGCCACAGTGGGCAGAAAGAGCCGCAGCTTATCCAGAAGGTGACCAGGCCAGAAGTGATTGGGGTGGGTATATGAGGGTCCACTGATTTTCTTGGCCTTCAGCTTTCTGCAAGAGGGGAGGACACAGGGAAGGTTGCTGTGGCAGAGAGACCAGGCAGGGCTCCTTCTCAGCAGATCACATGAGCTGTCACATGCTCTACACACTTCAAGTCCCCTCACCAGTGAGGACCCAGAGGTCTAGAGGTCAAAATCACGCAGTGAATGAGTGGCTACATTCAGGCTCAGTCACTGCTTCTTAAACCCAAGCTTAGATGTCTACTGTCCTTGCTCTAGAACACTGGTCCTCAACCTTCCTAATGCTGCAACCCTTTATATACCTCCTCATGTTGTGGTGACCTCCAATCATAAAGTGATTTTCGTTGCTACTTGGTAACTAAAATTTTGCCACTTTAAGAATCATAATGTAATTAAATAAAAAAAAATTGCTTTGACTCCAAAATTTAAGTTCAAGGACAAGTTACTTGGGAAAAGGAATTCTATTTTTGTTTCCACAGAAAATGAAAAGCTGTAGATTCCTTCCAGACTAATGTGGTTTGATCAACCCGACCGCCTTTGATTCTACATTCAAAACAGCTGGACAAAGCAGCCTTACAGACTACAGCCAGGATTTCTGCATCTTCTTAGAATCCCCCATGACAGCCCCTTACCAGCAGAAAGTAGTTTGGAAAGAACAACGCCCAAATTCCCAAATATTGTCTATAAATGCTTGTTTTCATTTAAATGGACTTGGTTATATAAAATAAATATGTATATATATAAAGAAAAACAAAAAAAGAATCATAATGTAAATATGTGTTTTCTCTTAGGAAACACCTGTGAAAAAGTCGTTCGAATAGCTGGGCATTGGTGGCTCACGACTTTAATCCTAGTACTCTGGAGGCAGAGGTAAGAGGGATCTCTGTGAGTTGAAGGCCAGCCTGGCCTACAGAGAGAGTTCCAGGACAACCTCCAAAGCAATACAGAAAAACCCTGTCTCCGAAAATCAAAAACAAAAGTCATTCGATTCTCTAAAGGGTCACAACCCACAAGATGAGAACTGTTGCTCTAGAGTGCTTGCTTCCCCCCAACCCCCTCACCTCACCTGGCCTGTGCAGTGTTGGGTATAGAAATTAGGGCCTCACATGCTCTAGGCTAGTACCCAACTGCTAAGCTACGGACAGTCCCATCTGGAATCATTTTGGATATCATGTCTGGAGTCTGGCTTCATGAGCCAGCCTCACTGGGTTTGGCTTCAGATGTGGGACTGTCAGTAACCCTTCCTATAATTGGAATGTCCAGAGCAACTCAGGCATTTTGGTAACAATATAGATGAGTTCACTAATAAGAGGTCCCAGAGCAGCCATGCCTGTCACTCTCTGAATGCTCTTCTGCTGCCCCTTAAGGCTCTGGGCATGGAGTCCCACAGCAGTCCTAGGATCTTGTCCAGTGTGCATGGGTCCCAGAGCTACCTCTAGTTGGAGGGGAGGGCAGCTCTCTCATCTTCACCCCTGCCCTCCAGCAGACACACAGGACCACTACATACCCAGTAAACTCCTCGAACTCCTGGAAGTGCATTTTCTTGAGTTTCTTTGATGTTTTCCTAGCAGGGAATAGAGAGAGTCATTGTTAGGAGAAACTCCAGGAGCTGGGCAGTGATGGCACATATACTTTAATCTCAGAACTTGGGGGGCAGAGGCAGCCGGATCTGTGAGTTTTAGGCCAACCTGATCTACAGAGTGATTTCCAGGACAGCTAGGCTACACAGAGAAAAACTGCCTTGAAAAAAAAAAAGTAGGCTTTGGGGAGGGGGGCATTAAAGGGTGCATTTCTGGGTCTCAGACCAGAGTGCTGAACATCTTTCTTTGTGGTGAGGCCCTAGCCATGTCTCCATACACCAAGGCGCTTAGCCAGATTGGTGGAGGGAGGAAAACCTTGGCTTTCTTAGTCTGTGGGAGGGAGGCCTCCAAAATAGTCAGTTAATGTGTTCAGCAATCTGTAGATGCCAAAGCCTAACTCCCACTCCGTCTTCTAGAGGCCAAGCTTTGTGGGACAAGCATAGTACAGAATCACCCTCCATACCTTAGTCCAGCAGGCATCACTAACTGAGCACTGATGCCTTTGCAAGCCCACATCTGGCCTCAGAATCTCTGGGTTATTTTCTTTTAATACAAAGGATTGAACTCTGGGCCTTATATACTCTCTACCCCTAGAGCCTGGCCTCGGGAGTTTTACAATCTAGTCCCTAGTGGTAAGAGAGAGCCAATGTCCCTCCTTTATTTAGAGGGCCTTTCTCTCTCCCTTTTAAAATTTTATTTATTGCCTGGTGGTGGTGGCTCACACCTTTAATCCCAGCACTCCGGAGGAAGAGGCAGGCAGATCTCTGTGAATTTGAGACCAGCCTGGTCTACACAGTTAGTTCCAGATCAGGCTCTAAATCTACAGAGAGAAACCCTGTCTCAAAAAAACAAAACAAAACAAAAAAAGATTTATTTATTTTATGTATGAGTGCTCTATCTGCATGTACAACTTTATTCCAGAAGAGGGCATCAGATCCCACTGCAGAGGGTTGTGAGCCACCATGTGGTTTCTGGGACTTGAACTCAGGAGTTCTGGAAGAGCAGCCAGGACTCTTAACAGCTGAGCCATCTTTCCAGCCCCCTCTTTATGTTTTACACCTGTGGCTGGTCAAACACAAGCAAAAATCTCTTTTCGGGGCAGCCGCCCACTTCCTCGATTCATGGCTCAGGAACTGGTGACAGCGAGCCACAGGTTACAAGGCTCATCTCAGGGGCTCTCTAACTACTACCAGCCTCAGCAGTTTGCAAGACACACTGCTGTGGGCCTAGACACCAGGACAGGTTTAGCATAAAGCCTCAGCCACACTGTGGCCCTTGTCTAACCCTCTCGGTGTGTGATAGGAGTACCGAATCCACTTTGTACACGAAGACGCTGAGGCTATTGACAACCTGTCTGATGTCCACCCTGTGGCTCTACAGCCTGTCCCCAAGCATTCTGCCACCCCTTCCCCCCATCTGTCTGCAGGGATGCCATCTCATCTTCCCTTCTGTAGTCACTACTAATGTTAGTCACAGTATTGCCTCCTGCTTGGTGGGAGTGGAGGGGGACTTGACTTTGGGTCACTTAAAGGAGGCTACTTTCAGAGGACTCAGGCTAGTCTAAGGGTCAGGGCAGCATTTTGTTTTCCCAGGGGATGTGAAGCTGTCGCTTGTTGGAGTGGCAGTACAGGGAAGGAGTTAGTCTCTGTCCTTTGCAGAGTCCCCCAGCTTTTGCTGCAGGGTAAGATAATACCCTTTTGGATCTTTTCCACTGGCCTTATGACTGTATAAGCCTGAGGTCAGGAGGGTATCTGTGTGACCCGAAATTATGCATTAAGGGTGACATTTGGGACTGGCTAGTCAGAAGTAACTGACTAGGTAGGGACACAGATACTGGTACAACATGATGCCACATGCATGCCAGTGTCCTGGCTCCAGCAGCTGAAGGGACAGTCTGAAACTCAGCTTGTTTCTCGTCATCATCCCAAGCTTGTGGAAGCCATTGATCCCAAATCCAGTCAGGCTATAGATAATCTTTTCGTCTACATAATAGCCTCCAGGCTGCCGGATCGGGCGGACTTCTTCTTTCAGAGTAATTATCTTGTCTCCTGGGTACAGTAGTGCTGTGGGCAGCAAAGAAGACAGCAGGTCCATTAGCCAAAGTTGCCTACTTTAGGGTCACATGGGAACAATTTAAAAAATCCACACTTGTATTTAAAAGAGTATTTTTTTTTTTTCTGAGCTATCAGATGGCTTGGCAAGTAGAGTAGCAAAGTGCATATGTGGCGTCTAGAAGACAACGTTGTGGAGTCCGCTCCCTCCACATTAATGTGGGTTCTGGGTATTGAACTTAGGTCATGAGGCTTGGCTGCAAGTGCCTTTATCCACTGAGCCATCTCACTGGCTCTCAACTTTGTAAAATTCCATCTATTTATTTATTTATTAATTCTCTGTGGGGAGGTGGAGAGGGAGAGTACGAATCCAGACTTCATAGGTTAATTGAGCCTGTGTGTTCTTGCATGAATGTATGTGTTTGAGTGTGTGAGAGTGTGTGTGTGTGTGTGTTTGAGCGTGTGTGTACTTGATTACTTGATACAAAAACTACTTAATTTTTTTTCTTTAAAGATATGGTTTTTGTGTGTCATTTTGACTATCCTGAAATTCGCTCTGTAGACCAGGCTGGCCTCATACTCTCAGAGATTCACCTGCCTCTGCCTCCTGAGTGCTAGGATTAATGGCGTGTGCCACTACCACCTGCCCAGCCTTGTTTTGAATTTGTCTTACGTGTGTGTGTGTGTGTGTGTGTGTGTGTGTGTGTGTGTGTGTGTACATGTGTTCATATGTGTGTGTGTGGGTAGGTGGGTACAAGTGTGTGGAGGCAGAGCTCTAGAACCCGGCCCCTCCCCCCATCTCACCTAAGGAGCCCATGTATCTTAGAGCCTGTGCCCTAGGAGTCCCACCTAGCAGTCAGACTATCTGCCTTCCCACCTCCTTCCCAGGATTCCCACCAAAGGCCACAGTGGCTTGGCTGGGCGCATGTATGGGGAAGCCAGTGCCAGGCCAACTCCACATTAGCTGTGGCTGAGGCCCCAGGCTCCCCCTTGAAGCAAGCCCCTACCTCTCATGAGGATGTCCTCAGTCAGTGGGAGACCATAGGACTCGCAGAGTTCCCAGCACTGCAGGTAGACCAGGAAGTTATTCTTGCGGGCCTCATTAACCAGCTCCTCCATCTCCCCAGAAATGGTGGATGGCAGGCAGTGATCATCAAAGGCCTTTGTCCCAGATCGAACCAGCCGGCAGCTCTCCACATATTGGATGGAGGGGAGACAGAGCTGTAGGGAGAACACAGGATGCTCCATCTTGTCTTTGGGACATTCGTCTAGCTGGAAGGCAGAATAGCACCTCCCTCCTTCCTTGGAGGGGGCCCCATGGAGAATAGTGCATAGTGAGACTGCAGTTCAGGTTCCAAAGGCAGCAGCTGAGAGGTCAAGGTTACCTCTCAGAGGCTCTGAGCACTTGGCACCTGAGTCCTGAGAATACAGCCTCGTAACGGATGCGCCCATGTGGCTGTAATGGCTGTAAGAAGGCACGGTAGCAGTAAGTGCCTCACAGGTGTCCTGTTGAAAAATGGCGTGAGTCTTTGGCTGCAGGGGACTCTAAACCAGGGTTAACCGCTTGTGTGTAGTCCTGAGGTAGAAGCTACATGGCCAGTGCAGAGAGAAGTGTCAACCGCTGTCACTGGCTGCTTTTTCCTTTTTCCTTTTTCCTTTTTTTTTTTTTTTTTTTTTTTTTTTTGAGACAGAATCTCAATATGTAGCTCTAACTGGCCTGGAATTCACTGTGTAGACCAGGTTGACCTCAGACTCACAAAGATTTGCCCACCTCAGCCTCCCAAGTATTGGGATTAAAGGCATGTATCCCATTTAGATTTCTTTTCTTTTTTCCCCTTCCTTCCTTCCTCCCTCTCTCTCTCTCTCTCTCTCTCTCTCTCTCTCTCTCTCTCTCTCTGTCTTTCTTTCTTTCTTTCTAAACAATAGGATCTTTCTATGTAGCCCAGGCTGGTCTCCTCCTGGGTACTGGGATTACAGAGGTGTTTCACACACTCAGCTGCTTACTGCACAGATGACAGACAAGGGCTGAGGGGAAGTCTTGAGCCCTGGCCTGCCCAGCCCCGAGTCTATGCTAATGAAGAGGTACCTTGTGTTGCCTCCGCCTCTCTCGGTACCGCTTGCCCACATCCTCCATGTCTTCCTCTGTCATGGGCCGCCCCTCCATCTTTGTATCAACCTCAGGCACCGTCAGCAGGTCCATCTTGGGAGGCTTGGGGGCTGGGACAGCCTGCTGCTTTTGTGCGGTATGCTTCAGTGAAGCTTTCTTCCTGGTCAAACTGTAATCTAAAATTGGAAGGAAAGATGGAAGGGTTAGGAGGGTATTCAGCTGTGGACCTCAACCCGATGCCATTGAGCAGATGCCAACATGGTTTTCTGCCCCCTTCCCATATGTCCAGCCAGTGCCCGTCTGAGGGGCACTGTGAATTTGTCCCCTCCATTGCTATGAAGTCTCCTTTCTGCATACCCCACACCCCTAACCTGCTCTTCCTCATTCTCTGTCACCTTGTTCTCCCAAGTGGCAAATAGGCATGGTGGCACACGACTTTAATCCCAGCACTCTGGAAAGCAGAGGCAGGTGGATCTCTGTGAGTTCAAGGCCAGCTTGGTCTACAAAGTGAGTTCTGGGACAGCTAGGACTGTGACACAGGGAAAAACCTCTCTCCAAAACCAAAAACATGTAAACAAAATCAAGTCCAAATCCTGCCTTTCCAGGGAACACACTCTAAAAACAGACTTCTTTTCCTGGACTGCAAGGACCTGTGGGAATCTGTTTCAGCTGCCGTCCCTCATACTGCACCATTACCGGTGCCCTTCTCACCTCCTGTACTCCAAAAGTTTTCCCTTGGCAGTTCCGCCTGCCTTAGATGCCCTTTACAGAACTGGCCGTGCACCAGTCACTCGGGGGCAGAGCGACAGCTATAGCTCAGGGGCTTTGCCTGACTGCCATGCTGGTACTCCCTCAGTTGTCTCCAAGGCATCCATTTCTGTGGACATCACCTTACCGTGTGTGAGCTGATGGTGCAGAGCTTGGACTAATCCATTGCAGTCTCCCAGTTCCTACAAGTGGGCTAGCATTTTGGAGATACTTCCAAAATGGTGACCAATGGAAGGACTCTGACACCCTGCCATGGTCCTGGTGGCAGCCTCATGCTGGGTGAAATCTTGGCCTCATTTCTTCCTGACATTCCAGACAAGAAGCTCAGCCTCTGTGGACTTCTGCTTCCTCCATGGAAACCAGGCATAGCAACCCTAACCTCCAGATAGGCAGGATAAACTGTGCTGTGCAAATCCAACCAGCCAACTGGTGCCCTGGAGATGCAGGCTCTTCCTTTTCTGAGTTCAGGTGCCCAGAAACTTGTTCCTTTAGACAAACTGAGAGACCCTCCCCCAAGTCCACCTGTCTTACCCACTGCCAATTCCCAGGAGCAAGGAGTTCTGACAATGCTGAAATGGCACCAGTCAATACATGATGTCTGTCTTCAAGTCAAGATAGGGTTTTGTTTCCTTTTTTGTTTGTTTGTTTTTGTTGTTGGCGGTGTTTTTTTTTTTTTTAAAGTGGGGTGGGAAGGATGTATGTGTATTGAAAAAAAATTTTTTCAAGACAGTTTTGGCTGGCCTGGGACTAGCTCTGTAGACGAGGCTGGCCTCGAGCTCACAGAACTCTGCCTGTCTTTGCCTCCTGAGTGCTGAGATTAAAGGCGTGTGCCACCACAGCCTGGTGTATTGAAATCCTTTGACTACAGCTAGTATTCCTAAACATTGTGCTGTAGTGACTCCAGCCAGCTGTGTGATCCCAGCAGCTCTGGGCATTCATAAGACTTTGGGAAGAGCAGAGTGGGGAAATGCAACCCTGAGATGATGCTGGTCCTGGGTCATCGAAGCTGTGGGTTTCCTGGGAGTGGGGGTGGGGTTGGAGGCCAGTGTGTCCACAGGACAGCCTCAGAAAGGAAGCCTGAGAGCTAGAACTGGGGCATTTGCACTATGCAGGAGCCACCGAAGGGCACAGCAGAGAGGACACTGCATACCCTTGGTGTGGCCATTCACCCCAACTCTAGAAACCTTGCTTCAGCTTGGCACCCCCTGCAAGGAAGACCCTCCAACTGCTCCCCCTCATGGCTTTATTTCATCTTAAAGGGACAGAACCCCACCCCTCCCTAAAATGTGTCTGAGATTAATTTCCTACCAGTCTGGTGGAGAGGGGCAGAGGGAGACCCATTCCACCTAAATAAATGATGATGTTGATCTCTTTGAAAGGGAGCTGGATGCTGGGATAAGGAGCATTGCAGTTGTCTGTGGTTCTCCCCACAAAAAAAAAATTTAAAAAGGGGGGAGTTAAGGGGCATTGACCTGTTTGTAGAGTGCTTGCCTAGTGCACAGAGCCCTGAGTTCAATACCAGCACCTTATAAAAATCAGGCATGGTGTCATATACCCATATCCTGGTGCTTAGGAGGCAGAGGCAGGCAGATGTGAGTTCGAGGCCAGCTTGGTCTACAAAGTGAGTCGCAGGCCAGTCAGAGCTATGTAGAGAGACCTTGTCTCAAAACAGACAGAAGATACAGGTGTGTGCTATAAATTCATAGCCTATACATTAGAGAGTCCTAGTTTGTCGCTTGCTGCTTTGGGGCAGATGTAGCCCACAAGCACACGAGGGTAAATGTGAAATGTACAGCATCCCTACTTACAACATCCATGATGACAGAAAACCACCCAAACCAACTAACTCCATTCAGTTTGTGAGCAAGCTATTTTAGTTAACCTTTCCTTTTTTTTTTTTTTTTTCCTTTTCAGATAAAGTCTCCTGTATCCCACACTGACCTCAAACTCTCTGCATAGCCAATGATGACCTTGAACTTCTGACCCTCCCACCTCTACCCTGAGTGTTAGAACTGTGGATGTGCACCACCATGCCTGGTGTATGCAGTGCCGGGACAGAATCCAGGGCTTTGAAGATGCTAGACAAGCACTCTGCCAACTGCTCCACATTCCTAGTCCTCAGTTTTGTTTTAAATCAATCACTTATGTCCATCTAAGGACAGAAGCTGAACTTCATCTTTGAATAGACAAAAGGGCAACTGGGCCCTTGAGAAAATATCTGCTTCCCCATTGACCTCTGTGTCTGGAAACTCCAGAGCTTGGCAAACCTATTACAAGCCAGAGAAGGAGGTGCCACTTGAGGATGTAAATGCTTGGGAGAGCCAGCCTGACTTAGAGCAGAGAGGGCACGCACACTCTTTGGCAGTGGGCAGGGTGCTTCTCTGCTGGGCCAGTGACCACTGCTTGTAAGTGCTGGCCAGGGCATCGGTGGTGATGGCGTTCTGCTTCCCGAGAGAGCCAAGGTAGATGATTATGTCCTCCAGCTCCTGGTTCTTCAGAGGAACTCCAATCTGAGGAGGCACAAGAACTTCCTGAGGTCTACCTCACCCTAACCAATAGGCTTGGCCAACCTGCTCAACCCGCCAACTCCTTGCTGTCACAGGAGTGCAGAGCCCTTGCCAGGTTCCCAAATGTACTCTGCAATTAATCACACCTTGCTTTTGCCCAGGCAGTTTCCTACTTCTGCCTGAAAAACTCCTATCCCTCCTTTAAAACCCAGGCCAGATACATCTTTACAAAGTCTTTTTCAGTTTATTAGCATATTGGATAGAAAGAAAGCCATATATTCTCCATGCGGAACAAGTATGCTGGCCCCAACTGAAGAAATCTATACACCTTTTTTGCTTTCTTTCTTTCTTTCTTCTTTCCTTCCTTCCTTCCTTTCTTTCCCCTTTTTCTTTTTTTTTTTTTTTTTTTTTTTTTTTTTTTTTTTTTTTTTTTTTTTGATTTTTTTGAGACAGGACTTCTTTCTGTAGCTTTGGAACCTGTCCTGGAACTAGCTCTGTAGACCAGGCTGGCCTCGAACTCACAGAGATCCGCCTGCCTCTGCTTCCCGAGTGCTGGGATCAAAGACTATTCTTGGTTGTCAACTTGACTACATCTGGAATTAATTAAACCCCAAGTGGCTGGATACACCTGTGAGAAATTTTTCTTAATTAAATCACTTGAAGTGGAAAGATAACCACAGACCTTTTGCAGTGAGATCCACCTTTAATTTGGACCACACCTGCTGGCAGCCTATATAAAGGACATGGAAGATGGAAGCTTGCTCTCTTTGCCTGCATTCCTTCACTCTCTCTGGCAATCCCATTCCTCCACTGGCATTAGAGCCTACTTCTTCCTTTGGGATTCTGGCACATACTGAAGTCCAGCTGTGACACCCAGCCTTGTTAACTGAACAACCAATGGGTTCTTGAACCTTCCATCAGGAGACTGTTGGAATAGTTTGGCCATAACCTATAACTGCTCTAATAGACACCATACATGCAGAAATACTTCTATCAGTTTTGTTTCTCTAGAGAACCATGACTAACACAAAGGACAACAGACAACTTTGGAGGTACACAGTGCTTCCTAGAAACAGTGTTCAGAAAGGAAACAATTGTGAGTATAATTGTCTCTTCATTCCCTTTAGACAATAGTCATTGTTGAACTGTCCTTGGTCCAGCTCAGAACTGTCCTAGTGCTAAAGGATTTCATATTTAAACATTTAAAAAAGATTAGCCTAGTGTGGTGGTTCACACATTTAATTTTAGCACTAGGGAGGCAGAGACAGTTTGAGGCCAGCCTAGGCTACAGAGTAAGTTCCAGTACAGCCAGGGCTATTACAAAGAGCCCTGTCTCAGAAAAAATTATTTTATGTATAAAGTGTTTTGCCTGTATGTAAGTGCACCATATGCCTGCCTAGTGTCCAAAGAGGTCCAATAAGGGTATCAGATCAGATACCCTGGAACTGGAGTTACAGAGGATTGTGCAGTGTTGAGACTGGGAACCAAATCACAGTCTTCTGCAAGAGCAGCAAATGGTCTTAACTGCTAATCTATCTCTCCTGGCCCAAGATTTAATATTTAAACTTTTTTTTGGTAGTTGAAGACATTTACTTTTTTAAAATGTCTTGGATGTTGTTCATATATTTCATAAAAATGTTTGAAAATTGGTTAATTGAAACTGTAAAAGTTTACTAGTATGTGCAAGGTGCTGAGTTCAAGCCCCAGCTGGAGAGACTGATGGGGGGGGGGGCTAGAGAAGTAGCGAGGCAATTAAGAATGTATGCTGTTCTTTAAAAAAAAAATTATTCAATTATTACGTATATAGTGTTCTGCCTGCATGTATGCCTGCACGCCAGAAAAGGGGACCAGATCTCATTACAGATGGTTGTGAGCCACCATGTGGTTGCTGGGAATTGAACTCAAGACCTCCGGAAGAGCAGCCAGTGCTCATAGCCTGTGAGCCATCTCTCTGGCCCCTGTATGCTGTTCTTGCAGAGGATTTGGGTTTGCTTCCTGATGCCAGCATCTGGCTGCTCACAATCATCTGTAACTTCAGCTCCAAGGATCTGAAGTCCTCTTTTGGCTTCTGCAGGCACCAGCACAAACACACACATACACATAATCAAAAGCAAAAACTGGGAGATGGCCAGTGATGGACAACACCTTTAATACCAGCGCTTGGGAGGGGTGATTTAGACTAAGGTAGCCTCTGGGCATACCTCTTGATTTAGCTCAATTCAAGTGGCAAGACCCGCCCTGAAGGGAGAAAGCATCAGAAGAGGTTCCTAGAGTTAAAGGTAGTTGTGGGTCACCTGATGTGGGTGTTTGGAATTGACCTCTGTCCTCTGGAAGAACAAATGCTTTAACCACTGAGCCATCTCTCTTTAGCATCAGGTATGGCATTGGCTTTTGCTTGGCACTAGTGATGTAATGATAGGCCTTGTACATGCTAAACACAGATTCTATCACTGAGCTGCACCCCAGTGAATGGTAGAGGGTTTTGTTGTTTGTCTTGTGTATGCATATGGATGTTTCGCTTGCATTTTTGTATATTTGTACACCATGTGCATGCAGGGCACATGGAAGCCAGAAGAGTGCATCGGATCCTCTGGGACTGGAGTTACAGGTAGTTGTTAGCTGCCATGTGGGTGCTTGAAACTGAACCTGGGTCCTCCCCAAGAGCCATCTCTCCAAGTTAGCCTGATGCAAAGGTGGCTTTTAAGACTATGATCTGACTGTGGGTTGTGCCATGTTTCCCATCATGGCTCTGCAAATATAAGGCTGGTAGTGTGAACCCCTGTGTCTGCCCCTCAGAACCTCAGAGCCTCCAGAGGTAGGGCACACCCCAGGCCCCGTGGAGAAGCTTGTACTTGTACTTACTGTCTTCAGAGCCATGATGAATTCCTCCCTGGTGATGCGCTGGTTCTCACCCCGCTCTACCTTGCTAAATACGTCCAGGATCTTGATCTTTCGGCTACGCAGGTAGGAGTACAAGTCCGCCAAGATAGAGGGCTTGGGCAATCGCAGCTGGGGTAGAGGTTGACGGATAGGTCTGGGAGCTTTGGCCTGGAAGAGGAAAGAGTATGGACTGCTTAGATGTGCACATCCCTAGCCCTCTAGTTAAACTTTAATCTCACTTCAGAACCCAAAGAAGGACTGGAAGGAGGGTGAATTGTATGTCTTTGTCCCTGTTTACATTGAATAAATCTCCTGTAACTGTTCTTTATTATTATTAATTAGACTGCTTTCATAGGCTTATTGAGTATGGGTGACTGAATTTAATTCTCAAGGTACAAACTATGACTCAAGGTAGGTGATGTCATCACAATATGCTCCTCTTCCTCACCCTTACCTCACAGTTGTGATCCCCAAACTAGCTCACAAGCACAGGTTTAAGACCATCCATTAGTGTGCCCCAGCTGAGGTGCTTTTAAAGCACACCTCTGTGTTCTCAGACTGTCCTCTTGCCAAGATGGAATTCCTTTTCCATCCCCATGGTGCAGGCAGTCCTCAGTGGCTCATTCTGACATTGTGGAATAGCAAGACCAGAGCCTTGGGCATAACAGTACTATGACTTCTTCCTCCCTCTCTGTTCTGGAAGGCAGCTAACCTTATTGTGAGAACTTGTCTGCAGCCTCTGGGAGGTCCCTGAGGGAGGCAATAAAACCTCTGGTCAATAGCTGTTTGTACAGGCTTGGAAGACAGTTTGTCTTCCTGCACTGGTCGAGTCAGAGGTTAGACTCCAGTTAGACTCATGATATGGAGACAAAGCCTCCCAGCTAGATGGCACCCAGATTCCTGAGTCACAGACACAGCTGTATGCAATACTAAGTATTTTTTTTTTCCTTTAAGTCCCTCTGGGGTATTTGTTATGCAGCAATAGATAACTCATACATCTTCCTTGGGGAAACTGCTTTTGCTCCTCTGGAAAAAAAGGGACAAACCATCTTGTCCTGTCTAATCCAAGGAAACAGAATGTCAAAATACCCCTGAAGACTTCAGCATCTTGTGCTCATCAGGGCTTCTCACCTTGGTTGTCCTGGTTGAAGTGAAGGTATCTTTGGGGGCTTTTTTCTCCTGGCGAATCATGAGCAGAACCTTGGCCTCTGATGGTGTGATGTCGGGCTTATTCTCCAGCCACGTCTTGACATCACCAAATGACTCCAGCTGCCTCCGGAGCTTTGCCCTCTGGCTCAGCCAGACCTTCCTGTCCACTGGTGGCTCTTGAAGGTCTCCAATATCTAGAGTTTTGAAGCTAGGTATGGGTGGAGGGGGAGCTTTAGCGGGCATCGCCGGGTGGGCTGGCACCTGGTCCTTTGTCCCAGATACAATGATGATTCGCCTGCGGCTCTGTGGCAGGTGGAAGTCTTTCTTTTTCAAGTGCCTGAAGCAGTGGGCAGTGACCCGCTCAGGATTGAAGACAGGACCCTTGCTGGTGGCTTCATCCATGTCATCATCTATGGAAGTGTAAGACGGGAAGGCCCCTTGGGAGAAGAGGGTTACAAGGTGAGTTCCTTTTCGGAAGAGTAATAACAGGAGCCAGGGAAGGGGGAACGTTGCGGGGCTGGCTGTATATCAGGGCGCCTGGTCCCTGCCTGGCTCTCATCACTGCATCATGATGGTGAAGAAAAAGATGTTAGCTAATGTGACCTGTATGGCAACAGAAGGCACAAAGCCAAGAGCTTCCCACAGTCTCCAACTCCTACTGCACTCTGCATGTGCTCCACACTAGACACCACAGCGCCCTCTGGTGGGAGCAAAGGCTTTGCTCCAGAGAGCTTGGGTCTGAGTGCTGGCTTGCTTCCTGCTCAATCTTCTGTATCTCCCTTTCTTCTGTAAGATGGGGATAATGGATACCTAATTTATCAGGCAATGGAGGAGTTTATTAGAGTTGCTTTGTACATAAGTGTACTGTTATATACATACACACATCTACATTCACTACATATAAGTTCTCTTCTTCATTATGCTAAGATGTGAACCCAGGGCCTGGTGCTTGGTAGAGAAGTACTGTGTCACTTAGCTACATTCCTCAGTCCCCAACTTGTAATGACATGGCAGGTGGGCACAGAGGAAGCTTACACATGAAAAGGCAAAGCACTATCACAAGGAATACAGGCAGATGTACTGGACGGAGATTCAGATGGCTAGGATGGCAAGGAAAGCTAGAAACTTCTACGTGCCTGCAGAACCCAAGCTAGCATTTGCCATCTGAATCCGAGGTATCAATGGTGTAAGCCCAAAGGTCCACAAGGTATTGCAGCTGTTCTGTCTTAGTTAGATCTTCAATGGCACCTTTGTTAAGCTCAACAGGGCTTCAATTAACATGCTGATTGTGGAACCATACATTGCATGGGGGTACCCCAACCTGAAGTCAGTAAACGAACTCATCTACAAGCATGGCTATGGCAAAATCACTAAGACAATTCCTTGATTGCTTGATCTCTTGGTAAATACAGCATTATCTGCATGGAGGACCTAATCCATGAGATCTATACAGTTGGAAAATGCTTAAAGGAAGTGAATAACTTCCTGTGGCCCTTCAAATTATCTTCTCCATGAGGTGGAATGAAGAAAAAGACAACTCATTTTGTAGAAGATGGAGATGCTGGCAACAGAGAAGACCAGATAAACAGGCTTATTAGATAGATGAACTAAGGTATTAAGGTGTTGCCCATGGTATTTTTGTAATCTGGTCAGTTAATAAACAGTCACAGCTTGTCAGAAAAAAAAAAAAAAAAAAAAAAAAAAAAGATCCAGCAAGATGCAAGATGTAGTAGGCCTCTGACTCAGCAAAAGTTGCTGAGTTTCCAGCCTTCTGACCTTGCCAGACTAGCCCCAGTTGTTAGGAACTAGCAGCCAGCTGACCCCCTGCCCCAACGATGGGCGGGACGCTCATGGCCATGTCATCCCTATGTCAGCTTTACCTGGCAGCCAGAGGACTCGGTTACGCATGCACAAGCAAGCCCGCCAAGTGCTTCCCTCTCTCTGCCTCTCTGTGCTTCTTTGCTCTCTCTCTGTTCTCTCTCTCTCCTGCTTTCGGTTGGCCACCAGCTACCCCCTCTTTCTCTCTCCTCTCTCAATAAACTCCACGTGGGTGAGGAGTCTCGTGTTTGTGTTTCTTAGGCATAAGCTGCAGCAAAAGAACAACACCAGTCACTAGGAAGTCAGATACCCATGTGGCAAGGAACCAATCAGAAGTTAGCTGGCATGCTCTGGATGTGCTTGCAGATCATAGCAATCGCCCTGGGAGGGCATGTAGGCCGTAGCAACCAGTTGACCAATCAACACAGGCAGGTCATCCAAGCCTGGAAGTGCACTAATCCTGAGACTGTAGTGGACTCCCTAGACATTCCCCTTGCTCACCCCAATAAATCCCCTGCCTCTCTGTCCCTCTGTGTCCATCTTGGTGCCAACCACTGTAGGGAGTACGGTTTTTCCGTCTGCCACCACTGGTCTTGTCCCACCGCCGCTGCCACCACTGGTCTTGTCCCACCGCCGCTGCGCCAGCCCCAATTAACACACCGAGACTCTGTATTAGATACAATTCTGTTGGCCAGTTACTTGTTTCTTATCGGCTAGCACTGTCTTAATTATTAACCCATTTCTATGTATTTCCACGTGGTTTCCTTACCGGGGAGTGGGGCAGGCATCTGGTCTCCCCGGTCTCTCCATCTTGACTCTCCTTCCTCCTTCCTCTTTCCTCCTTGTCTCCTAGTCCCTCCTGTCTAGCTTTCCTATTGGCCAACAGTGCTTTATTCATTAACCAGTATGAGAAATATACAGAATGACATCCCCCATCATCCACTGTATTGGACAGGCAGAGAAACCAAGTTAACACAGTTAACTCATTAAGTAATAAAAGACATTTTGCTTTTGCATCAGAATGGGTCTCTTGGTGATTTGGGGGTTCAGAATTTGGGCACAACAGTTTTAGGATTTCTTTTTAACTTGTGTGTATGAATGTTTTATGTGAATGTATGTATATGCACCACATGTGTGCAGGGCCAGCAGAGGCCAGAAGGTGTTGGAATTCCTAGGACTGGAGTTATAACTGGTTGTGAGCTGGGAACTGGAAACTGAACTTGGGTCCCCTGCAAGAACCACAGAAACATCTTTCAAGACCTCAGAGCCAAGCTCTTAGCTATTTGCTATTATCCAGCTGTCATTTGGTCCTCCTATCTCAAGACTTTCATTTCTAAATGGGTTGTGCCAGAGACTGGACACAGCGCAACCTCACTGGCCCCTCACCTGTATTTGTACCAACAGATCCAACTGGCTCACTACACAGGCAGCCCAGCTCACACACATACTGTCCCCCCCCACTCCTGTACCTAAGTGTCTCTAACTTACTTTTTACTAGCTGAGGCATCATCATCCCTCGACGTCTTCCCAGTTTCTTTCCCACTCTCCTGGGTTCCCTACATATCCCAAATTTAGTCTCACCACAGCATGGTTTGGCCAGGATGCACTTTCCCAAATTCTGGGATGACAAGCTTTCATCATCAAGGCTGTTTCTTAGTGCTTGTTGGGTGAGCACACTTCCTGCCATGGCCTAAAGCTCTTTGTCCCTCTTCTTCCTCCCTTGTGATTTCTTACCCACCTTGTCCCCTTGTCTACACTTTTCCTTTCTGCTCAGTCATGTCTCCTTGCTCCTTGCCTGGCCCTTGGGTTCCATGTACCCAGTTGGTGTGTGCTCCAAAGGGCATGGTGTTCCTTGAGGCTTCCCCTCCTGTGATCCACAGTAAGGGTGGTTTGAATAAGAATGGCCCTCATAGGATCACATATTTGAGAACTGTTTGAAAGGATTACAAGCTTGTTGGAGGAAATGTGTCACTGGAGGTTTTTGTTTTCTTTTGAGACAGGGTTTCTTTGTGTGGCCCTACCTATCCTGGAACTAGCTCTGTAGATCAGGTTGACCTCGAATTTATAGTGAAAGACTTAAACTAGCAAAGAAATGAAATGAAGACCAAATAATTGGAATTGCTAACCACTGGCCCTAAAATAGCAGGATACCAAGAAATCACATTGCCCCTTCTTTCAGTGAGTCAGCAGGTGGTAAATAGGGTCCTTAAGAAACAAGAGATAGCTGCAACTCCAGTTTGCCCAGACAAGATTAATTAGCACACCCTGAGGCCCTAAGGTCTGCTGACCCTAACAGCAAGACCATCTGGCCTCAAAGGGTCAGTACTCAATGGACAGAGGGTCATACCCCCTCCCTAAGCTTGTGGGTTTTGCCTTTAAAAACGGCTGTGCCTGGAGAATGACACTTCTCTCTAGCCTGCATGCTGAGGGAGCCCGTTTGCACAAACGTTTCCTGTTCATTAAAGCCTCTTGTGTATTGCATCAACTGGACAGGCCATTGAGTTCTTGGGGGTACCCACTGAAACTGGGAGACTCCTCATTCTGGAAGGAGGGCTGGGATTCAAGTCACACACTACCACTTCTGGGTGGCATTGAGGTTTTAAAAGCCCACACCACATTTGGTCTCCCTGCTTATGAATCAGGGTGTAGCCTTTTAAACTATTTTTCCAGCACCACTAAAGCCTACCACCATGCTCCCTGCCATGATAAAGGACTAAGCCTCTGAAACTGTAAGCCAGCCCCCATTAAACACTGATTTTTCTAAGAGCTGCCTTGAAGAGCTTCCCAGCAATACAACAGTAAGTAACTAAGACAACAGGGATCATCCTAGCCATCAGTGGCCTGCTCACCACCCATTCTCACTTCTTTCTAGTGCTCTTCAGGGCTGTGACCATCCACAGGAGGTGGTCCCATGCTGTGACAGGCTGAGGCTGCCATCTTGGCTTCAGAAGAGATGGTGGAATTGGAAGGGAAGGTGCTGAGTTCCAGCTCATGCCCAGGACAAGGGTGCTCTCTGACACCAATGGCTGTCACTTTGCTCTGTTTGTCCATTCCCAGGGACACAAAGAACTTCATTGTGAACCCAGAGTGCTAGAAAAGACTCCATTCACTGACCCAAATGTATTTCCCAGGATCACCTGCCTGAGGGTCCCAATTGGTCTTAGAAAACACTCATTTTCCTTTAATGATTCATACCTCTCAGCTGCTGCCTCCCTTTCTGCCACCATCCTAGGTTCCTGTTGTCCTGCTCATTCCTAAGTAAGCATCAACACATTCCTAAGCATCAACACTTTACACAGGGCTGCTGGTTTTTATCCCCACCCACCTCTGGGCTAAGGACCCTCATCCCAGCACTGCCATGCATCTCGCTACTCTGCAAACATCTCACTCCAATAGTTGACAGGGTCTTAGGTGTCCACCAACTAAGATATGTGTCCCCTGGTTCCAGTATCACCTAACCATCTCCATGGAAAGTACCCTCACTTACCAAAGTATGTGGGTATCAAGCTGAATGTCACCCCACTGATCCCTTTCGCATCGGCTTTCTGGAGCTCCCACAGCCTGGCTCTTCTCTTTGACTTCCCGATGTATTTGGCCAGGGTTTCTGCTAGACTCTTACTGTATGCCTGGGAAGGGTGGTGGGGGGAATCGGCATTACTCTGTGAAACATTAGATGGGTAGGGAGGAGGCTCGTCAGGGGCTTTGGTCTGCAGGCCCGCCGGTTCCATATCTCTTTTCCTTTGTCTGTGTCCTCCACCTTTCATATTGCAGCCCTTTGTTGAGAACTTTCCTGGGGACAGACAGCCGACTTGTCCAGATCTCTTCTTCAATATAGGACGCATTGTTGCCCAACCCAGAAATATTCAGGGTCCCAGGCGCAAGAGCTTCGGCTCTGATTCCAAGCTAGGAGACTCAGCCTGCTTGCTCCTCGAGCTAAGTCCGGGCATGGGAATCCTGGAAGAGTTTGTGATCTTCTGGAACTCCTGGCAACCCTTCTCACAGAGCTGAGACGGCACAATGAGGCTTCTAGCCTACACTGCCCTCTCCCAATGGCTCTGCCGCTGGAAGCCAGCGGGTTCCTGTAGACGGCGCTATGGAGCAGACACCAGGCTTAGAGGTTTGTTGCAAATCAAGTTTTGCAAAAGGTAACAGAACTTGCTGAGCGAGTAAGTCCCGTTGCCATAACTACAGATGCTCTGAACTGATTGGCTGAGAGCTTCCACGTGCTTGAAGCCCTCGAAGGCAGGCGAAAACCCGGAAACTGGGAGTGTCACTTAGCCCCAGGCTGGCTAAGTGATAGCCCCTCCTGTAAGGTAGCCACACCTTCTTGTGACTTCTGAATATGAAGTGAAAAGTCCCCCTATTTTGTTGTTTTCTGGCAGATCTCCCCATCTTCACTTTTCTCATTCGAAAAGTGTGCTATATTCCCTTGGGCTGTGAGAACGCTAGGCGGTCAAAGTCAAATAAAAGACATATTTGGGACTTTAATTGGGTGCAAAGGTTTGGAATCACAGTTAAGGTGGCACACACTTATATCCCACTGCCCAGAGACAGGCAGGAGGACAGGCATAAGTTTGAGGCCAGCTTGTGTTACATGATGAGTCCCAGGCCAGCCAGAGATACACAGTGAGAACCTATCTTTAAATATCAAAACCAGAAACAGACCCGAGAACCAGTCCTCATAATAACCCTTTGAAATGTCCACCAAAGCGTGAAATATGGAGTGTGCATGCAAAGACACATGAAACACTGACACATACTATAAGGACTCCAGTTAATGAAAGGAGCCAGATTCAGAGACCTCACACTGTAGGGTTCTGTTTATATAAAATGACCAGAACAGGCAAGTCTACAGACATACAGTCAGCTCCTGGTGACCACGGGGGAGAGGGAGGGATATGATGATTAACTGTTACTAGAATGGGGTTTCCTGTTGGGTGATGGGAATGTCCTGGAATTAGCTAGCAATAGTGACTGCACAGCTCTGCATATGTGCTAAAAACAAAAACAAAAACGACTTAATCGAACACTTGAAATTTTGTTTTAAGTGGCCAGGTATGGTGGTACACAGGAAGATCTCTAAATTGGAGGTCAGCCTGGTCTATAGAGATCCTGTCTCATCTCAAACAGTTATTTTGTACTGCTGGGCACTGAGCCCTAGGCCTTGTGCATGCCAGGCAAACACCACTGTTAAACTACATCTCTGACCCTAAAATAGTCATTACTAAACTTTATGTCAAAAAACAAAGATCTACATTTGAACAAGTTCTCTATGCTGGGGACTGCCTTCACCAGATGTAACATCTTCCTAACCCTCTACAACCTGAGAAACTCGTGTCACTTAAACCCAAAACCATGAGAACAAGGCACAGGGTCCCACTGAGATGAGGAAAGGCATGGAGGCCCAGTGATTTTATCTGCTGAAAGGGAAGAGGCTGACCTGGAACTCCAGCAACCAGCCAGACAGAGGTGCCCTCCTAGGTGACTGGGGAGGGGGCCTTGTCCTGCAGCCTTACCAGTAGCTGATGATGGAGAATTTTGCTCTACCATCCAACCTTAGCTGTGGCCTGGATATCTCTATACTCTGAGCTGCTTGTGCCGGGGTGTCTGCCCTCACACTTACCCCTTTTTTTCTCTTCCATTACTGTTTGCACCGTTATCTCATCCTAGGAGGTCTCTACAGGCCTTTTCATCTTTTTGCCTCTCCCCAGCATAGGGCTCTGCACTTGTGTGAGCTGCTGTGATGCCTGTGAAAAAGTGATGGGTTACTGTGAAGTGGAAGGGGAGGTGTGGCCAGCTGTCCCGTTCTTCTGTCAAACTGCACCTCTCTTTACTTTATGTATACTTATTATTTCCATGTATGCATGCACACTACCCGTGTGCCTGGCGCCAGAGGAGGGCAACAGCTCCCCAGGAGCTGCGATTCTTGATGGGGATGCTGGGAACTGAACCTGACTACTGTTACCGCTGAGTCATCTCTCCAACCCCAGCATCCCTCTTTAACAGCTGCCACTTGTGCACCAGAGGGGAAAATCAATTAGCCTGCATCATAGCACATCTGTCTGTGAACATGCTGTCCCACGACAAATGGCCTCCTGACAGTTGGTTTACTCTGCCTTCATTCGATTTAATTTTCAGACTAAACCTTAGAATGGCAATTGGCAATTAAGACTTAATAATTTAGGACTTCATTTGGTGATTTCTAAGGCAAATGCTTTGAGGTTAGAACCATGACACTACAGCACCTGTCATGGAAATGGCATTAACAGCAAAAGGTCCCACTCTTAACTGGGAGAGGAGATGAGGTTTCATAAAGGATTGGGCTTAAGGGAGTGAGTTGCAAAGGAGCCACAGGCAGACAGATGTTCACATCCTCACAGTGGTGCTAAGGTCAAATCCAAAGTTCCTAAGAGCCAGTGTGAGTGGCCAAGAACACATGATGCCAAAGGGACCTTCCTTTTTAATAAAAACATTTTTATTAATTACCTAATACACTGTGAAACCTATTTGTACATCAGGTCTAAAGAATTCCATTAAACACGGATGGACAGTGGTGGCACACACCTTCAATCCCAGCACTCTGGAAGCACAGGCAGGCAATCTCTGAGTTCAAGGCCAACCTGTTCTACAGAGCTAGTTCCAGAACAGTCAAGGCTACCGAGATGCCCTTTCTCCAAAAAACAAAGAATTCCATTAACAGGACAACCAGTCACTTCTCCAAACATAGTTTTATTTAGTCTAGCAAGTCTTGATACAGAGTTTTGATGTATAGCCAAGACTGCTTTCACACTCACATAAGCCAGGGTGCCTTGAATTCACAGTGGCCCTCCTGCCTCAGCATCCCAAGTGCCCGGATTATGTATATGCTTCACAATGCCCATCTGATTTCTTACTGTGTGTGCCATTGGTGGATCTCCCCATGTAGCCCAAGTTATCCTAGAAACTACAATGTAGCCCAGGCTGGCCTTAAACTTGATTATGATCCTCTCCAGACTCCCAAGTGTTAGGATTATAGTAGTATACTATCATGATTGGCATAGGTGAGCCTTTGTTACTGGATACATTAGAAAATATTTTGTTAATAAAAAATGGGATGAAATATTATGCATTTTGAGTAGATGTTTGCCTTGAGGAGGGAGAGGTATAATTTAATTTTCAAATTATATCTTAAAATAGTGTTTAGTAATCAGGACTTAATTTTTCTGTTTTTTTTTTAATACCTATGTACACAGAAGCCACACATGCCAGAAGAGGGTGTCAGATCCTTAGGAGCTGTTGTTAAAGGCGTTGTAAGCTGTCTGCTAAGGGTGCTGAAAACTGAACTCTGGAAGAGCACCAAGCATAAGAAACCATTGAGCTATCTCTCTGCAGACCTTTTTTTTTTTTTTTTTTTTTTTTTTTTTTTTTGGGTTTTTTTGAGACAAGGTCTCTCTGTGGCTTTGGAGTCTGTCCTGGAACTAGTTCTTGTAGACCAGGCTGGTCTCAAACTCAGAGATCCGCCTGCCTCTGCTTTCCGAGTGCTGGGACTAAAGGTGTGCACCACCACTGCCTGGCATTCCAGGCCATTTCTTAAAAAAATTTTTATGTATGAAATTAATGTGTGTGTGGTGTGTGTTCAAGTGAAGGTCACAGGCCAATCCACAGGAGTTGGTTCTGGGGATGGGATTCAGGTCCTAAGGCTTAGCAACAAGTGACAATTGACTTTATTTACTGAGCCACTTCCCTGTCCTGTTTGTTTTCTTATACTCTCTATGAAGTATAAGCAGGCGTCAACTTTCCATCCTCCTGCCTTAGTCTCCTGAGTGTTGGGATTACAGGTGTGTACCTCTATGTGTTGGTCAATTTAGTTTTTATTTAGTGTTTTCTTTCTAAGGTAAATGCCTCATTATTTAAATCATAACACTGTGATATCCATAAGAATGGCAGGTTCTTTCTTCATATGACAATTGTACACTCCAATATCACTTTGTACAGGAAGAGGACACATGTTTCCTCAGCAGGAGTGCTGCTGACGGACTTTGAGCACCAAGGCATTGTTCATCACTGGAAAAACTCGGCACACTTTTAGGACCATTACCCCAGTTACCTTTTCAAATTCAAAACATGTCTGCAACACTCACTGACAAGATCTACTTGTGGCAGAGGCTTAAGACACACACTGACTTCTAACAAAATGAAAAAGTCTACATGCCTGGGAAGGGGGCTCACTGCACATCAGAGGCTCTTAGAAACAGAAGCACAAAGCAATGCACAGAACACTTCAAACAGGCTCTTTTAAGACAGACTTAATTTTTTATGATTTTCCCAAAGCCAGTCATGGTATTTATTTAATTTGTGGTCTTCAGGGTGCACCTGGAAGAAAGCAACATATCAGTCATAAACATGTTTAAAGGTTTGGTGAGGGAGTTTATCATGATAATGTGTCTGAAATAAACAGGGAACTTGAATCCAGTAGCAACCATGACTGTCTACAATTATACCTTATATGACAGAAATCCTACATTTTATTTATTTATTTATTGTGCAGTGTTCTGTTTATATGCCTGCTGAAGGCCAAAACAGGGCACCAGATCTCATTACAGATGGTTGTGAGTCACCATGTGGTTGCTGGGAATTGAACTCAGGACGTCTGGAAGAACAGCCAGTGTTCTTAAGCCCTGAGCCATCTCTC
The DNA here is from genome assembly GCF_943737965.1 of Phodopus roborovskii. NCBI lineage: Eukaryota > Metazoa > Chordata > Mammalia > Rodentia > Cricetidae > Phodopus > Phodopus roborovskii. Next base: position 8,241,781 of record NW_026126578.1, read on the forward strand.
CCGCCCCATAAATCCTGCATTGTTTACAAAGTACTTTCCAGTTCAGGACTAACTCAGACCTGGAGCAGAGTGCAGTGATAACATGAGTCAAGTGTTAACACCAGCTTTTGGAAGGTTACAGACCTTGTGAGGCCAAATGGATGGCTCTGTTGGTGAAGGAGGAGGACTATGGCCCTTCAGCCTGGGTTTCTCCAGACCTCAGTGACTTAATATGTTAGGGTGAGAGGGCAGCATGCCAGGATACTCTCCAGCCACCAGGCTGCCATCACAATGCTCCTGTGCCATGCACAAGCAGAATGGGTAGTGGAAGCTGGGCGTTGGTGGCACACGCCTTTAGTCCCAGCATTCGGGAGGCAGAGGCAGGCGGATCTCTGTGAGTTTGAGACCAGCCTGGTCCACAGAGCGAGTACCAGGACAGGCTCCAAAGCCACAGAGAAGTCTTAAAAAAACCAAAAGAAAAGAATGGGTAGTGGACTAGGACCCGGATCCACACTCTAGTCTGAGATACAAGGAGAAACCTGACAATTAGACACTCAAAGTGCAAATATTTTCTCTCCTGTGAAGGATACTGTTTTTGGTATGTGTGCGCAGGCACAAATAGTGCATGTGTGAGGTCAGAGGATTCAGGCACCTTCTCCCTTCAGAAAAGAAGTGAAATTTTACTAGTTGTGCCTATCAGGCATGTCTGTGCAGGTCAGAGCACAAGCTTTCAGAGCCAGGTCTTTACTTCCAGGGACGGAGCTCAGGCTGCCAGGCTCGTGCAGCAAATATGCTTACTCGCTAAGCCGTGTCCCTGGTCCACCTTCCACTTTTTGTTTGAGAAAGGGTCTCTCACTGGCCTGGAACTTCACCACACAGGCCAGGCTATCTGGTCCACAAGCTTAGACAGGTCTACCCATAAGCTTCCAGGCACCCTCCTGTTTCTGTCCCAACACAGCTGGACTGTGGTTGCACGCTGCCCTGTCTGGCTTTTATGTAATTTCTGGGATCTGAATTCAATCTTCAGGGCAAGCACTTTACCAGCTAAGCCCAGATCTACGGGCCCCTTTTAACAAGAAGAAGCCCTGTTGGTGTTAGAGATAGAACAAGGATGGGAAAAGACAGCAATAGGGTCTGGAGTGATAGACTGCTCAAGTCAGTAGAGGCCAGAGCAAAGGGACTTGAGCAGCACCCAAGGAGTCTCTCCTACAGTTCATAACCTCATGTCCCTGCTGCTCCTTGAACTGTGGGCAAATCTGCTTGGGACCGCAACAGGGCTCATGTCTTGTATATCTAGGCATACTGGTTGAATTACTTTGTCCTGGAGGCAAATGTGCTGGTTATGTTATGGTTGGCAGTGGACTTACCTGCTTCCACTCATTGACACAAAAGATCCGGTAGGAGTCGTTGCCGTATTTACCAATCCCATGAAGCTCAATCGGATACCTCCACTGCTTTGTCAGATATTCATCTGAAGACACACACCCCACACATGTGGTCAGCCTCCAGGAAGTCACTTTCCCTACACTCGTAATGGGGTAGCACCCTTATCACCTGCCTCCTCCTAACCACTCTTGTGCTTTGCTAACTAGACAGAGGAAGCAACTTCCTGCTTCTATGTATAGGGTTACTTCAGTGTTGGGCAAAGATTTATGGTTTGGGTCAGCAGGAGTCTGTGGTGTGGGACAAGCAGGCTGTTTTAAATGTCTTTGGTGCTTGAGCTAAATGACCTCAATTAATAGAGCATCCAAGGGCATTAAAGTTTAAGGTGTGGCTGCCTTCAGTGGGCACAATTTGCTTCTTCCTTTGGGACTAGGGGAACATACCTGAAAACTTGATAATGGTTTTTGCACGGAGATCATAGAGACCAAGAGGCTTGAGAAGTTCTGACACGTCCCTCCAGTCAGCAGTTCGGGCCACCTCAGCTGAAGGGTACTTCTCTAGAAACTCCCAAAGCACAGGGATGGCCATCTTGCCTGAGAAGCAAACAATGGGAGACATGTCTTGGGAAGGGTTGACTTCGTGTCCAGGTAGTTTCTCATCTAGGAACTTCAGGCAGAAGCTTTCTTGTTACTGTGTTTGTGGTGCTGGGAATGGAATCGGGGTGCTGAGCATGCTGAGCAAGGGCTCCACTGACCTAGTCCAACTGGCCTACTTTTCAAACCACTAGATCACCAGATAATTACTATATGTATTCAGAGAACACAGAGAGCTTCCAAGCAGGATAGATGGATGGGAAAATATCAACTGTCCCTCCACTGATGACTGAAGCTAATCTAAGGAAATCAGAGACCACCTGGCCCTCAGTATGTAAAAGGATGTTGGCTGTCATCCAGTCTAACTTTCCTATAGGTGAAGAGCTCTGCAGGCTGAAAAGGAAAGGGTGTGTCCAGTATCACAAATTCAGAACAGACCATGAACCTAGGCCTCTTACCCAGTTTGGTTCTCTCCCTCCTCACCAGGACATGATGACAATGACCCACAAACCTGAGGTCCGATTGAGAAATATAGTTGCAATGAGGAGTTTCCATGGATCGTGGAAAAGTGTTTCTTGAACAAGATTAAAAGGTGACCGAGGAGGAGTCCATTTCTTAAAGGCTTTTCGTCTTGGGGGGCTAAGAGCTACAAAAACACAGGAATGTGAAACGTATATTCATGAAAGATTTGGGACACCCCACCCCACCCTGTGCTGCCCTGGAAGGGCGAGTACCTTCTTTGTTGTACTTGCTGGAAAAATACAGGCTTGTTTTCCTTTTTTCTACTTGTGTTCGTGGGATGCTGTCTTCTGAAAAGAAAATTTAGAGAATCTATGATTTATGAAAGGGTAAGGAAGGTGGATAGAGTTTGAGGTTAGTCAGGGAAACACAACCACTTACAAAAATTATTCTAATTCTACTAATACCCTAGTATCAGCTGGGCATTATTTTATCTCCACTTTGTATATAAGAAAACTGAGGCACAGAGAAGCTGAATGAGCCCTAGGCCACAAGCTAGTGTGAGAGCTGCAATGGAAGTCCAGGCAGTCTAGTTCAAAAGCCTGCACCCTTTATAAGTGCGCTACGATTTACATGGCCAGCTCACAGTATGGAAAAACTACAACAGTATGACATTCTAATGTATTTGTATGATGTGGTCATTAAAATGTTTGACACTCTTTCATGAATACTTTCCCACTGACATTTATTTCTAAAAGAAGAGTCAAGATTCTACATATGATCCCAATTTTAAACACAGATTCATATGTGTTTGTATGCATACTCACATAGAGACACTGAGAATAGAATTCAGATGGTATAGTGGTTCTTTTCTTCTCTAATTGTATGCACTTTTCAAAGGTTTTGCAGTTGTGTTCACCAAAAGGGTAGAACACAGGAGAGGCTGAGGAAGAGATGTGAACTCAAGATTCTGTCTCAAAAAACAAAACAAGGGCCTAGAGAAATGGCTCAGCAGCTTGGAGCACTTGCTGCTCCTTCAGAGGCCCAGAGTTTAGCTCCTAGTACCAATGTCGAATGGCTCACAACTGCCTGTAACTCCAGCTTTAGGGGATCTAAGATCTTCTTTTGGCCTCTGTGGGAAGCCACATCTGTATGGCATTCACACCCACTCAGCCACCTACATCAATACAAAATAAAAATTTTAGCCAATGTTATCAGACCTTTCAAGTTTCTACAACTGTCCTCTATTTAAATGGTCATACTTCATACTCCCTTTAGCCACACCCTCTGAATATCAGTTACTAATATCTTACATTTGTATATTGTAGAACCACCTTTTTACACTTATTTTTACTGCACAACTACTATTTTGTTACTGTTTTGAGACAGTGTCTCATGTAGTCCAGGCTTGCCTCAAGCTTGCCATGTTACTGAGGATGGCCTTGAACTCTTGATTGTTCTATACCTAACTCCCAAGTGCTAGGACTACAGACATGTAACACGATACTCAGCTACCTTATAATAATCTGTTTTTAATTTATGTGTGGGTACCTGTGGAGGTCAGTGAAGGGCATCAGATCCCTTGGAGCTGGAGTTACAGACAGAAGCTGCATGACATGGGTGCTGGGAACTGAACTGCCCTCTGCAAGAACAAGATAACTGCTGAGCTATCTCTCTAGCTGGTTTCTTTGGTCTTGATGTGAAAAATGGGACTAGTTAGGGTTACTGCTTAAATTCTCAGAAACTAAGGCTTAACAATTAAATAGTTGCCAAAAAATGATACTAGGGTTGACTAAATACTGCAATAAATCTCCAGGTCTCTACATAATGATGTCAATGCCTTTTTCTATTCTAGTTTGGGCAGGTAAAGCCCAGAAGAAACTATGAAACAGAACAAAAGAAGCTGATTTTATGGAAACTTATGTTTATTATAGGTTCCCATACATAACTACCTAGCCTCCTTTACTACCTGTTGGCTTGATACTTCTAGCCAAGCAATTTTCTACTGAGTACCTAGTAAGCCAACGGTACACCCTCTTACACAGAGAACTACATTTCAATATAGGATGAGTTGAATACATCCATATTAGTCAAGGGAGGATGCTTCTAATATTTAACCTGCCTGTTATAATAGCAGTAAATCCATATGACCCAATGCTTTCTTTAAGAAGCTCAAAGGACATACACTGAGGAATTCTTAACTATTCCCTAGGTATATGTGGCCATCTCCTGTTAAAGACACAGCAATCCCAGACACAGAGAAGATTCACCATTATGGATGGACTGAAAGCAGAAATCAAGTGTTACCCTGGTTCCACCAATCTGTGCAAGCTGTTTCCCTAAAGGAGTCTCAGTAAAATTAAAATCACTACTCTTCTCTAAGGGGGTTATTCATTATGTCATAACAGCGTAATGAATAACCAGAGCTGCTTGGATCTTTTATCTATTATTCACCGAGGCACTGTATAGGCAAGACTGCCAAGCCCTGGACTCTGTGTGAAGAGCACAGTACAAATAATACATGAAGTAAGCAATTATACTTTTGAATTATTGAGAGCTCCCAGGTCTCTTAGAGAAGCGCCAGGCTGTAATAGACGATAAAAGACTGTGATATAGATGGAATTAAATTGGGAGTCACACATCAGCAGTACAGGAGGGGCGGGGGATATGCTGGCTACTGTTGGTCAGTTTATGTATAAAAGTAGTCTTATTTACATTCTTCACAGAGAAGCCTTTTAATTTTCCTTACAATCTTAAGATTGCTGTCTAGAAAGAGGATGGCAAGTGGGGAAATCTCTGCCTCCCAGCTGCTGCCCAGGAGAGGTGGGAGCAGCCACGATACACTGGGCTTCCTTTGCTGGGCTTCCTGGCTTTAGCCAGCTGATTCCCTCTCTGCCATAATCAAGGGCTTGATGACCAACTAGCTCAAAGATCAGTTAGGGGATGGGGGTGTGGCTGGGTTGATAAGAGCGCTTGCCTACCATGCATTAGGCCCCAGGTCCCATGCCCAGCATTGCATTAAAAAAGTAGCATCATGGCACATGCCTTTAATCCCAGCACCAATGAGGCAGAGGCAGGAGGATACAATTTCAAAGTTATCTTCAGCTACACAGTGAGAGCCAGGCTAGCCTGGGATACATGAAGAGGTGCCAGGTACTGGGATCAGCTGGGAGAATGTGTTTGACACGTGGTTCTTCTTCACTACACCCCATCTCAAACACATCCAAGCAGGGAATACAGGTTCCCCAGGGCAGCCTGATCACCACACTGTTAGTAGCACTTTCACGTGCCAATACCTTGAAAAGTCTCAGAAGTGACGTGTTTCTTGGCTTGTGAGCAGCCGGGCATTTCAGAGCCGCCCTGTGAAGCGTCCGTATGCAAATGTGCCCCCCTCTCTGGGTCTCCCTTCCACCTGATTTCCTCTAATTCTAAAAAAGTCTGCTCATGCTTCGTGTCACCTGCTTCTTCAGTTGCATGTAATTTGTTTGTGATGCCAGAAGTCCCTTGTGTGGAATGAAGATCTGGTCCTGGACTTGGTGGCTTTTCCTTCCCCAGGCCCTTTTCTTCCCCGGCCATGCTGACAGCCTCCTGGCTTGCGCAGACATCGGCAGGGCAGGGGGTCCTGTTGGGCTGACGTTCCTGTGAACCTGCTTTCTGAATCACAGGTTCTCTTTTTCTGTTACTTTGAGCAGAATCTGAGAGGCTCTTCCTACACCTTTGCTTGGTTTTCTCACTTCCAATTCCTTTCCCAACAGGCACCTTTCTTTTGAGCTTTCTCGTCTTTCTGGGGTTAGCATCATGAATGTGTTCATCTTTCAATAGCAAAACAGAGTTAGACAGTCTGCTGCTACCTGGTGACTCTGAATTACCACTGGGTGGAGACAATACATCTGTTTTCCACTTGCTTCGTGTCCTGAGGTTCCGGTTTGAAATGTCGCTTTCCTTTGGCTGCCGGGAAGTCACAGCTGCCAAACTTTGGCCTTTATAACCTAACCTGATGTCCCCCTTGGACGGCACAGTAAAATCAAAATCTTCAGGCTTAAGGAAAGTCTCTCCATTTTTGAGAAGATAATTAGCAAGTGAACGTTTTGATCTGAACTTCAGTCCTTGTGGGCTAAAAAAAAAAGAAAGAAAAGAAATTAAAGGAAACTTGTACTAGTTAATAGGACCTGTGCATATGGAAGCCTGAAGTTAGAAATCAGGTGTCCTTGCTCACTCTCCAGTGAACCCAGAGCTCACCAATTCTGGCTAGTCTAGCTAGCCAGCTTTCCCTGAGGATTCCCTCCTCTGGTGCTGAGGGCTGGGATTACTGGCAGCTGCCACACCTACTCAGCTTTTCAGATGGGTTCTGGGGATCCGAACTCAGGTCTTGATGCTTGCTTGGCATGTGCCTTACTCCCTGAGCCATTCCCCGGGCCATCAACCTAAGATTCTTACTAACCTTTCCTGTTTTGACTGTACTTTTGTTCCCCCGAGTGCTTACCTGATGAAGTACACATCGTATCTTCCTGCAGTTTTCCCAGACAGCCTTTGCTTCACAACTCTTTTCCATCCATGTGTGATAGGCTCATGGCATTCTGTCACTGCAGTACCACTACACAGATTAGAGGTAGCAGGTTCCTGGAGAAGGGAGCTACACTCATTGCTTATCACAAGTTCCTTTTCATCTTCCACTCTTCCCAGTCCAACGACAACATCCTCCTTGCTGAAAAGACAAAGCCCAAGTGATGAACTCATTTAAAATTTCTTTTACTCTGCTTATTCAATTTCAACCCATGGCAGTACAGAACTACATAAACAACTCAGACCATGGTAGGTAAGTCAGTGAGCTAGTGTTCTGCTGACAGCTTCTTGTCCTCCAACATGGGTTCTTAAATGCTAGGACTCTCAGGACATTGGTGGCCCATGCCTTTGATCCCAGCACTCGGGAGGCAGAGGCAGGCAGATCTCTGGGAGGTGGAGACCAGCCTGGTCTACAAAGTGAGTTCCAGGGCAGTCAGGGTTGTTACACAGAGAAACCCTGTCTTATAAAAAGAAAAGAAAGGAATCTTTGCACAGTAACAGTTCAAGATACCTGCTAATTTTTTATTTTTGTAACCATTCATTCCATGGTTACTCTAAAGGTTTTGGTAACAGCTGGCTTTCACCTGAGATCAGCAGAATTGCTTAGATGGATCAACCCTCTCTCCTGCAAATAAGTGAGGGGAACATTTCACATACATGTGCATTTTTGGAGGAACAATAGCTACCACTTTCATAAAACAGTGTAGCAGCCCCAGCCCCCGTACATGACTTCCAAAAGGTAAGAATTTCCAAATCTTTTGGTCTTTATTTTCATTACTCTGTGAAGTTAAAAGTTATTCTTACTGACACATTATGTGATAATGAAATCCAATCACTTTCAGAACTGATAACAGAACCCAGGCCTAATACTTCTCACTGTGGGGACGATGGGGATCCCTACAAAACCTTCTGTACAGTGTATCCCTCCCAACTTTAAAGGACTTTATCAGGCAGCTTCCTAACAATTCCATGGAGCAATTCTAGCTCCATGGAATCTGACTCCGTCCTCTGGTCCTCCACCAACACTGTGTACAAGGTACAAAGGCACACATAAATAAAAATAAATCTTTAAAAGAAAGTGAGTCTCTAGAGAGATCATTTACCCCCATTTGCTTCCTATAAATAGGGAAACTAAGCAAGAGCTAGTGACTGACTACAGTTAGAACCATGCACTCTGATGGAATTTGGGGTTAATATCAGCTAGAAGAATCTTATAGAGAGACAAGTTAACTGAAACCTGGGGGAAATCACCACAAATTCTTAGGTTAACACACTGGGTGGAAAAGCCAGCTCTGCTATTTAGTATTAGCTGAGCGTCCAAGAGAACCTGGAACTCGCTCTGTAGACCAGGCTGGCCTCGAACTCACAGAGATCTACCTGTCTCTTCCTCCCGAGTGCTGGGATTAAAGGCGTGGGCCACCAACAGTTACCGGCTGGGAAATAATTTTTAAAAAAGTTTTTGTTCCTATTGTTTGCTTTTGAGACAGGATCTTATGTACCCCAGGCTGGCCTTGAACCCACCACGTACCAGAGACTCATCTTCAACTTCTGATCCTCCTTACTCCACAGGACTGTGCCACCAAACCCGGTGCTGCCGATCGAACCCACAGCTTCGTTTGTACTAGTAAACACTCTACCGGTTAAATGCTCAGACCTTAAAGTTGTTTTGAGCGGTCAAATAGGTACATGCAAATAGGTACATCATTTTAGCCCCGATACAACAGTAGCTTCCTCTGTGACTTTTCATATGACCGTTTCTGAGATGCCCCTGGGCGTTGAACGCACCATTTGCCCCAACTTCTTCCTAAGCTCTTCCGATCCAGGCTAACATCCTTGCATCACAAAACCTCCCTTGACCAAGCTCCCCAGTCAATTCGGCCAAGGAATCGTCCCACAGGGACGACAGCTCCATGTGTCTGTCACCTTGTGTTGAAGGTTAGAAAGATGACCGACATGGGAGCGATTCCCCTGCTCCCATTCTACAGATGGTGAAACTGAGGCTCGAGAGGGGTTAACAACTTGCCAGAGGTCCCCAGGCAGGTCTGGAACTAGGCTCTCTCTGGGGGTGATGGAGGGGACTGAGCTGTCCCCAAGGTTTGGGCTCTCCATCCCTGTTGCTGTGGTCCACTGGGCCGCAGCTGCAGCTCCAGGCCGAGAGGCGAAGTTGAACACAGCACAACACACTGGGTGGGATTCAAAGACTGCCAGCAAAACTCGTCAGTGCCCCCAGCTGCTTTTCCGCCGCCACGTGAGCCACAGCCGCCTTGGCCATGGTCCCGCCAATCAAACCCTCCGTCGGCCAGAAGCCCGCCCCACCTATCTTCCATGACCAATCGCGAGTGTCATACTTCCGCTTCCGCCTCCTGCCTCCCTGAGCGCTCGGCGCTTCAGCAGCGGAGCCAGGCTCCCTTTTGGACATGCGCACTTAGAGCTCTGCGCACTCTCGCGCGGCTCATTGCGCATGTGCGTTGCCAAGGGTAGCGCAGGCAGCCGAAGTGGTTTGCGGAGAGAAGCCTGTTGCTGTCGAGGCAGGGAGGAGGGGCCCGAAGCGTGAGGGGAGCGGCGGGCGATGAGGGCCGTGTTGACGTGGAGAGACAAAGTGGAGCAATGGTGAGAAGCGGGGCGCTCCGGGATGGCGGGGGAGGTGGCGGGAACCGGCGCGTTGCCATGGTAACGGGCCTGCGGCCTGGGCCGAGCGCTCTGATGCTGCGTCTCTAACTCCTCAATGGAAAGAGAAACCCAGATTCCTGGAGGGGGGACTTGGGGACCATCTGAGGGTGGCGGTCTCCTGGAGCGGTTTACACGGCATGCTCCCTTTCTCAAAATCCCTGCGGACTTTTCTCGCCCACCACATGTTTCCTCAGCTTCCTAACCTGTGATACATCTTCCAAGTGCCCAGAGTTTGGTTCCCTGACATTTTTCAGTTTCTTTACTTTTTTTTTTTTTTTTTTTTTTTTTTTTTTTTGAGACAAGGTCTCACTTTAAAGCTCTTACTGGCCTGCAACTCACTACGTTGACCAAGCTGCCATTGAACTCACAGAAATCCGCCTGCTTCTGCCTCCCCAGCGCTGGGATTAAAGGTGTGCACCACCGTGTTCAGCCTACCTTATTTTTATTTAAACATGCTTTTATGCAGAAAATTATTCCATGTATGAAAAATCAATATCATTTGCCCTAAGTGCAATAACTAAAACATTTAAGCAAGAACAAACATGACAGTGTGAATAACTTGCATCTAGGTAGTTAAAAGGGAGTGTTTCCACCTAAGGGGAACTGTTTCTACCTGCTTTACTGTGTCTCAAGTGGGACATTCCCATGTAAGGTCAGAGAGACATGTAAGATGAGCATCAGATAAAGACATTCTCCTGATTAGAAAGCTTGAAAACGGCTTAGAAAAGTTTAGTTCCAGGCCAGGCAGCGGTGGTGGCTCACGCCTTTATCCCAGTACTCAGAAGGCAGAGGCAGGTGGATCTTTGTGAGTTTGAGGCCAGCCTGATCTACAGAGTTAGTTCCAGGACAGACTCCAGAGCAATACAGAGAAACCCTGTCTAAAAACCCAAAAAAAAAAAAAAAAAAAAAAAAAAAAGGTTTAGTGTATACTTTCTGCACAAGTATGAGGACCAGGATTCTAACCCTAGCATCTCCTATAAAAGACAGGTATAGTCCTATCCAAGCCTGTAATACTGCTACAGAGGGGAATCAAGAGGATGATTGTTGGGGTTTGCTAGCTACCAGCTTAGCTGGGGGAGACGTTAAGGGAGAAAGAGGACACCTGATGCCCTCTGGCCTGTGCAGAATGCACACACATACACATACACACACACACACACTACATACAGGCATATAAAAATAGTTTGAAAAAGGATGGAAAGAAAGCTAGGCCCAAGCCTGTAATCCCAGCACTTATAGAGGAGAAAGCAGGAGTATTGGGAGTTCAAAGTCAACCTGGGCTCTATGAGACTGTGTCTCAAAAAAAACAAAAGAAACTGGATTGGGAAATGCCTGATCGGGTACAGGAACTTGCTGCCCAGTGATGGAATCAGGTTGAAGGAGTCAGCTAGCTCCACAAAGTTGTTCCACCACCACACCAGTGCCATGGCCTGTGTCCCCATATCATGTACACACACTGTTACACATAAATAGTAAAAAAATGACTGCCATAGAAGGACGCAGAGGCAGGAGAACCTCTGTGAGTTGAGGCCAGCCTGGTCTATAGAGAAAGTTCCAGGATCACTAGGGCTACACCAAGAAACCCTGTCTTGAAAACCAAAATAAATAAATGAGTAGTATAAAGCGTTTTGTAAAAGAAAATGACAGTAGAACAACTTTGCCATCTTAATAATTCAGTGCTATCTGATGTCTACTATTTTGTCACCAAAATTCATCAGCCAAGAACCATTTTGGGCTTATTGAATAGTTCTCAGCCTAACTCAGAATCTTCCTAGATGGTCTGTTGGTCGTCACACTACTCTGTCTGTCCTGAGGCCTTTCTGTGTGTGACGTTGAGATCCTAAATACCCCTCAAGGCTTGCTTTGGAGGGACTTGTACAAGTAACAACCCAATGCTGAGTTGGGCCAGACATTGCCTAAGAACTTTGTGTCCTTTACCTATTGCCTCTTCACAGCGGCTCCGAGGGAGGTACAGTAATTACCTCCATTTACAGCAAGGAAACTGAAATATAGCAAGGGTAGATTAGTGTGTGAGGTGGAGTCAGCCTGCCAGCTCAGATTGCCCCATTTCAAAGCCAATTCTTCCAGCCTCTACCTTTAATTTCAGTCAGGCAAGTCATGTGAAGAGGCTGTACTTAAATATAAGGAATTTCTGTTGTTTGCAGGACAGTCTCCTGTACCCTACTTGACCCATGTCACCTTGCCAGCATCTTTCATTGTAATGAAATTCTCTTTGGAGGTGAGCAGTAGAATGCTCAGCAGCTGGAGGTGCTTGCTGCCAAGCCTAATGACCCTGGCTCCATCCCTAGAACTCACTCAGTGAAAGGGGAGAACCAACTCTTGCTAGCTGTCCCTCTGACTTCCAGAAGCTCCCCACAGTACACATGCCCCCAATAAATAAAAGTTTAAACATTAAAAAAATGTTTTTGGTCTTCCTTTTTTGAGATGGTCTCCTGTAATCATGCTGTTAATCTAGCACTCAGGAGGCAGAGGTAGGTGGATCTCTGTAAGTTCAAGGCCATCCTGATCTATAGAGTGAGTACTAGCACAGCCAGGACTATATAATGAGACCCTATAGTGTCTTTCTCAGAAAGCAGAAACAAACAAACAAAAAGAGCACCCACAGCACAAGCTGGCGATAATTAGCAACCAAACATTTGGCTTCTGTGTCAGAGAGCAATAGGGAGTGGCAAGAGCTATGGCAAACTGGAAGGCTCACAATCTGCATGAGAGGGGCAGCTGCTGCTCTGCTCCTGCCAATTACCACTGCGTAGGAATTTGGCCTGGTGTGTGCAGATCTTCCTATTTTTACCAGAAGCTAGGAATCCGCGTTTTAAATGTGAAATGTCCTAATTTTTAAATGTTGGCACCTAATTAGAAAAAAACAAAGTAAAACACCATGTGGGCCAAGCAAAACATTTGCTGGTCAAATGCAGCCTGATCTGCTCTGTTCTCAACCCCTGGCACAGAATTTGGTTCATTCTGCTCTTGTGGTACTTAGAGTCTGTTGGGTGTAAGAGTTATGTTTTAATCTGTTTATCCCAGAAGTCTACAAACCTTGTAAAACCAATGGCTATATCTTATTTCCAAATGTTTCTGGAGCCTGTAACTATCTGGTGAATAGATGTGTGTGAGTATGAATGCATACCAAGTGAATGAACGACCAATGAAGACTGCTTATCTGGCTATCACAGATTTGAAACAATCTATTAGAATAGGAGGTGCAGAGGTTCTATAGACCAGCGGCCTGATGATGTCTACATGTGCAATGGAATGGTGGAATGGAACAAAACAGAACAAAGCTAACACCTAGATAGTAGATCCACCAATCCCAGATGCCCCTGACTCACCCCCAGCCAGCCATGGGCTCCTGCTCTCTGCTTTTGCTTCTGGTCTGTCTTTGACCCAGCAGCAGAACTCACTCAGGACCTGCTGCTGTGATTCTGTCACTCTGCTCCTCACAAACCCAGGGTGACCTCTTTTGTGTCAAATTGTACATTTTGCTGGGTGGTCCCCTGGCCTCCTTCCCTCTAGGCTTGCTAACATTTAGATTTGTGTTTTGGAGCTTAGCCAAAGGCTCCATTTTCCTACCCGAAGATCCTCCTGAACTGACTCCTTCCCTCCCTCCCTCCCTCCCTCCCTCCCTCCCTCCCTCCCTCCCTCCATCCCACTTCCCTCCCTCCCTCTCTCCCTCCCTTTCTTTCTTCATGTGTGTACACATGTGTATGCAGATGCATGCACATGAGGAGGTTAGAGGTTGACATTGGGTATCTTTGTCTATTTCTGTCCTCCTTATTATTCATTGTTTATTTTCTATGTTATGTATATGGCTGTTGTGCCTGCATGAATATCTGTGCTCTGGCCTGGTACCTGCAGAGGCCAGAAGAGGGCATCAGATTCCCTGGAACTGGTTTTACAGACAGTTGTGAGTTCACATGCTGGCCACCCGTGTCTTCTACAAGATCATGGAGTTCTCTATGCTGAGCTCTCTCTCCAGCCCCCAACTGGTTTCTTTTCTTTTCTTCTTCTTCTTTTTTTTTTTTTTTTTTTTTTTTTTTTGAGATAAGGTTTCATCACTGACTCTGAAGTTAACCATTTAAGCTAGACTGGCTAGCCATCAAACCCCAGGATCTGCCTGTTTCCTCATCTCCATTGCTAGGGTCACAAGTATGACTTGTCATGCCCAGGTTTTACATGGAATACTGGGGACCCACACTCCGGTCCTCATGCTTGCTTGCACAGCAAGCACTTTACCCAGTGAGCTATCTCCCAACCTTTAAATTTTCCTCTTACTTTTTTCTGAACTCCTAATTTTCTTTCTACCTTAAATATGTTGCTCTAGGTTCATCTCAACCACAATGCCCTTTTTGGCTAGCCCATCTTATTCTAGGGAGGCTAGCTAGTAGTGAGATTGATTGAGGAAGCTGGGGGTAGGGTTCAGTGGTAGAGAGCTTGCCCAGAATGTGTGAGGTCCAGCATTCTTAGCACAACATTAAAAATTTAATGAAGTGATGTAGAATTTGTTTGAGATTGCAAATTGCTGCTACTCAGAAGGCTAAGACTAGAAGATCTCCAGTCTAGTAGAGCACTTGTCTCAAAGGGGGGAAAAAAAAAGTGGAGGGAAGCCTTAAGTTTCATCTAAGCACAACAAACAAACCAAAACAAACCAAAACAAAACCTAAAGCAGTAAGCAGGGTAGCATGTGTGGCTTGTGATGGGTTTGAAGAGCACCTTGGGACTTCAGTATGTAGAGGACAATTGACAGGACTCACCTCTCATCTCTTAGCAGTGAAATCCGATCATGTAGGTTGACAGTTTATCTTTTTCATAAAAGAGGATAAGTTGGGAGCGAGCCTGCCATTGTAGCACAGACTGTCAGTGGACAGGAAGCCTCTAGCCCTGGGCAGTGTTACATTCCATGACAAAGTCTGAGTATTTTCCAATTTGGGGTTTCTATGATGTTGTAAAATCATTAAAGCCTGAGGGTGGGTCTAAATGTAAAATCCTGGCAGGTTGCCCATTATGGTCAGTATTTAGGACTTGTCAGGCTCCTGATATAACATATAGTGTAAAACTTAGTCATTGCCCCTGGAGCTGAAGACGGCTGTATTAAGGAGGCATAGTATGAAACAGTCAGGTACAGAAGACTCTGCTTGAGAGTGAAGCTGAATTGTTTAGATTCCAATACAGTGGGAGTGAAATTGGGGCAAGTCAGGCAGACGGGTTGCTACTTTTCCTTCCAGTGGCCCCAAGTTTGGTTCCCAGAACTCATGTTGGGTAATCACAAATTAGATGTTAATGCTATAAATTGAGAAAGTGCATTTTAGGACATCCAGGAAGTGAACCTTCACAACTGAGAGGATTGTTTAGACTTAGCCCAAATGAGACCCTTAACTTTGAGATGGCTTAGTAGGTAAAGGTGCTTGCTGGTGAGTCAGATGATCTGAGTTTGGTCCCTGGGACCATCATAATAGGAGACAACCAACTCCTGATATTTGTCCTCTGACCGCACATAAACTACAGCATTTTCATGCCTCCCTAAATGAGTAAATAAATGTAATAAAAGTGATTTGAAGCCAAGAATGGTGGCTCAGTAATTAAAAGCGCTGGCTGCTCTTCCAGAGGTCCTGAGTTCAATTCCCAGGAACCACATGGTGGCTCACAGTCATCTATAGTGGGGTCTGATGTCCTCTTCTGGCATAAAGCTGTACATGTATATAGGCCTTTATATACATAAAATTAATAAATCTAAAAAAAGAAAAAGAAGTTCAAGGTCATCCTTAGCTACATCTGCTGCACATCAAATTTGGGACCAGACTGAGCTATATGAGACTATTTCAAAAACGGCAACAAGAAATGTCAGGTGAGGGGGTTCAGCATTTGGGAAGAGGATCACTGTAAGTTCAAGGCTAGTCTAGGCTACAAAGGTTCTAGGTCAGCCTGGGGCAGAGTAAGAGGACCCTGCCCCCACAAACAAACAAGACAAACATAAATAAAACTAATTCAACCACAATAACTCTTGGAGAAGTCTAAGAATCATCATGACTGGCTCGCATATATACAAGTGGGAAGGGAGCCACACCAAAGACTAGATGAAAGGTGCAAATCCATTCCAAGCTAATGTTTTCTCATAAAGATACATGGATGTCAGACACTTTATACAAGGCTGGTTTATGACCCCTGGTGTTAGGAGGGTAGCTCTCTACCTTGTTTTATAGATAAGAGTGAAATTCAGGGGCTGGAGAGATGGCTTAGTGGTTAAGAGCACTGGCTATTCTTCCAAAAGTCCTGAGTTCAATTCCCAGCAACCTCATGGTGGCTCACAATAATCTATAATGAGATCTGGATTTTCTCTTCTGTCATGCAGGTGTACATGTTGGAAGAACATGTTAAAAAAATTTTTTTTTTAAAGTGAAATTTAGATAGGTCAGCTCCCCTGCTTTGAGCTCCCCTCTGCTTTTTAGTCTACTTGCTTCTTTGAAAGTGAAACATGTCAAGGACTTTTGAAACAAGGAAACCCAGGCCTGTTACCATGTAGCAGTGAAGAAGGACAATGTGGAACTTGGGCCAGGATTTAATTCTATGTAGTATGCCAAGCTGGAAAGCCAGTCAGGCTTACCTTTGCTCAGCCTCCATCAACCTGCTGTGCATTAGAAGGCAGCCTCTCTGTGTATCCTTCCATTTCCTCAGTGGGCCTGCCCTGTCTGCTCCATTGTGCTATGGTATGCGCCTATGGGGTAACATAAGCTTTCCCTGGGGGACCTCTCAACTGTTAGTAAGTGTAAAGAGTTTTTATTCAAGGAATCTTCCAGGAGTCAGTAGCTTGTGATGTATGATGCCATGTGTGGAATCTGAGTAGACAGACACATAGAAAGGGTACTCACTCCCGATGTATACAAGGGAACTGTTCAGAGGCCAAGGGTATAAAGCTAGGTGCATTGTTGCATGTCTGCGTATAATTCAGAGTCTGACATGGGAGGATTGCCTGGAGTTTGAGGCCAGCTTGAGCTAAATAGCTAGCACCAGGTCAGACAAGGATATGTAGACCTATGTCTCAAACAAACAAACAAACAAACAAAAGCAAACAAACAAAAAACCAAAACAAACAGAAAAACAAATAAGGACTAGTAAGATGCTTCACAGATAAAAGTGCTCCCTATACAAGCCTGATGACCTGAGTTTGGTCCCTGGAATCCATGTAAAGAATGTGGTAACTTACACCTGCAATCCCAGAGCTCCTGAGGTGAGATGGGAAAATCACCAGAAGCTCATGGACCTGGAATGCACCACATGGTGTGATACACCACACAACAGAAATGAGAGCCTCTGCTTCAGCAAGGTAGAAGGTGAGAACTGATCGTGAAAGGCGCCCCTTCTCACATGCCCCACTCTCACACAAAGACTCAAGAAGTAAGACAAGCGTGGGGAAAGGGAGGTGGTGGTCAGAGGGCTTTGGGTCTCAGCTGGGGTGGAGGAATCCATTTCAGCAGTTTCATGAAGGCCACGGTTACATAGTGTATATTTCAGAATGACTGAATGGATATATTTTTAATGTCTCTTGGAAGGAAGTGATAAGTCGAGTTAATAGACACATTTATTAGCTTTCTGCAATGCATATTATATATTATATAAGCATATTGTACTATATGCACAATTATTATTTGTAAGTTACTTTCTAAATTTTACCTGTGGAGGGGGGTGGAGGGGGCTTCTGAGAAGGCAGGAAAATTATTGTGAGTTACTCCAACCATAATATATACTAACAACAATAATGAAGGCTACAAGGACTGAGGGAGGGTTGACACATGGTGTCTAAGGAGGGGCTGCTAGGCTTGGAATCCTAGCTTCACTTCTCTGCAGAAGCTTACTTTCAGGCAAATTGTTTAACTTTGTAGTTTTCTTATCTGCAAGATAGGCTTAGAGTTGTGAGGTTGAGAGAACTTAGACAATTAAGCATTTAAACTGTATCCTGTACACAGTAACACATGTGCTCAATAAATGTCAGCCACTGGGAGAGCATTCAGAGAAACATTTGACCTACCTGGCAGTTATCCAAGAGAGTAGAGGCAGTGTGCATGGTGGTTAGGGGCCCAGGCTTCAGAGACCCTTTACTAGTTGGTTGTGGGAGGTTTCTACCCAGCCTGAAGTGTGGTTTTATCTATTAGCAGAGTCCAGTTTGTTCTTCCATGTTTCAGGAACCCCAAAGGTACCAAACAGACAGATGCTCAAAGTTCTCTGTTTCAGACAGCATAATGTCTGCATGGGAACTTGCAGAGAACCTAGACCCACTGCTGTGCAGTAAATTACCTCTAGATGACATGGGAATGAATACTGTGGAAATCACGTTTATACTCTGCTGTCAGGGAATACTGATAAGGGAAAAAATGCAACTGTTCACTACAGAGGTGGGTTTCCCCTGAGTGTGTATGTGTGTTTGGTGTGTGTGTGTGTGTGTGTGTGTGTGTGTGTGTGTGTGTGTGTGTGTGTTTCAAGACAGGGTTTCTCTGTGTAACAGCTCTGGCTGCCCTGGAACTCGCTCTGTAGACCAGGCTGGCCTTGAAATCACTAAAATCCTCCTGCTTCTGCCTCCCAAGTGCAGGGATTAAAGGTGTGAACCATTCTTTTTTTGTTTTGTTTTTAAAGATTTATTTACTTATTATGAAGTGTTCTGCCTCGCATGTATGCTTTCATGCCAGAAGAGGGCACCAGACACCAGATCTCAGTATAGATGGCTGTGAGCCACCATGTGGTTACTGGGAATTGAACTCAGGACCTCTGGAAGAGTAGCCAGTGCTTTTCTGAGCCATCTCTCTAGCCCATTATTTTGTTGTTGTTGTTGTTGTTTGTTTTTTGAGACAGGATTTCTCTGTGTAACAGCCCTTGCTATCCTGGACCTTGCTTTGTAGACCCGGCTGTTCTTGAACTCAAAGAGATCTGCCTGCCTGTGCCTCTCAAGTGCTGAGATTAAAGACGTGTGCCACCATGCATCCACACCTGGCTGCAGTGCAGTTTCTGTGCGGCTCCTTCACCAGTCTTATAGTATTCTTCATTATTCCACCCACTCTAAGAGGGCTGTGGTTATAAAATACTATTATATGCATATCAGTATGAAAGCAAAAAAATATGCATACTTCACTGACAAGTCATCACGTAGAAAAGTATATTCTTTGAAGTTGGTGTCACAAGTGTCCTTGGCCAGTGTGTCTGCTTTATATGTTCCCATTCAAGTTCCTAGAGGGTAGAGAGTGATCAGCCACCTGTTCATGCCCTGTACCTAAAAGGTACTTGGTAAATATCTGGGTAGCTGTCCTGCCTCACACTTTGTCTGGGGTGTCCCACCTTTCCATGGAATGGTTGGAAGAGCCTTTGTCCTCAGCTGTTGATCCTTTGAGTCATTTCTGGCTTCTGGCTTCTGCATGAGAGGAAACCAGGACGGATCTGACTGCTGAGCAGATCATGATTGAATGGGCTGCCAAGGTGTGGTGGTTGAGTGGAATTTGCAACCAGATGCTATTATTTTTTTCCCCGGCACACACACAGTGTTTCATAATGGAAATAACGTTTGCTTTCCTGGCCATTAGTAGACCTCATCGTTTCGGTTCCTAATTGTCTCTCTCTCTCTCTCTTTTTTTTTTTTTTTTGTCTCCTGTTAGTATCTACGACCTCGCATTTAAGCCTGATGGAACTCAACTGATTCTGGCTGCAGGAAACAGATTGCTGGTAGGATTTTTGTCTGAGTTTCCATTGAGTGCTTTTTTCTCCCTCCCTCTTGTAAGTACTCTGAAATTTGACCCCCTTTTTTGAGATAAAAAAGGCAAGGGCGGAAAAACCAGCCATTCCTTTTTAATAAGGAAGGAAATGGTGTATTTAAAACAGGTAGGTAAACTGTCTATCAGATAGGAACTTGTGAACAATGCCTCCTTTGGAGTCATTTGTCCTTTCCCTTTGAGACACCCATATAATGCTTACAGACAATTAATCAAAATGCCTTTAAAACTGGGTGGGTGTCAGTTCATATTTTGTTGGACCAAAATGAAATAACAAAGCTAAAGGCTATTCTTCCATGGGAAGCCAGAAGGCTGACCTTGACTTCTGGGCTCCAGTGCCTCTAAACAATTCCATATGAATGCTGTCCTATTGTTCATAGTTTCAAAGGACACAGGCTCCCTCTGGAACCTATCCTCGTTCCTAAGAGTACTCTTTAGAGTCTTATTTCTGTTTGACTCAAAACCTTTGTTATAGACCTTCTCCCTGTAAGCCGCCATCCTCTGTGCTGTATCTCGATACACAGACTGACAGTGTCTAGTGTGCAAACCGCGTAGTCTCACAATCGTTGTTGTGTTGTTCTGCAGACTTCTTTCCAGGGTAAACAGCATAGATCCTTTTTGCTCCCCTTCATGGACTCCCTTCTGCAGTGTGCCTGTGTGGGAGATCTCTGTCCTCATTTCTCAGATGCTCTGTTTTTTACATCTCCACATATTTAGCCATGTTGCACAACTATAAAATACCCTAAATGCACATTGCAGCTGGGTTTTATAACACTCCCTCCCACTTGCAAACCCCACGTTTGTTAGATGTGTGACTTTGAGACGTGGTAGCAAGTATGATCATCTGTGTATGCTGACATCGGTGGCGGTGTTGGCCCTGACAGTTAGCCACGCTGTCCACCAGCTCTTTACGTGTACTGGCTTTGTTAACAAGGGTCGTTCATCCAGGCCCACGTAAGAATGAGTGAAATCGACCTAGGCCTAGTTGTGCAGGTTTATAATCTCAGCTCCTTGAGAGGTGGAGGCAGGAGGATTAAAGGTTCCAAGGCCAGCCTGTACAGTGGAGAAAGTTCAGAGCCAGCCTGAGTAACTTAATCAAACACTGCTTCAAAATAAAAACCAGAAGAGAAGCTGGGGATGTGGCTCAGAGGCAGAGGGCTTGTCTGGCATTGTAGTGCTCCAGGCTCAGTCCGCAGTACCAGGTGGGGGGAATGAGCGAGGTTTGCAGAGCTTTCCCTGGAGTGAAAATCACTGTTGCTCTTTCTCCACCGTTGATGGTATGTGCCTGGCACACAGAGCGTGGAGCTGGACCTCCACTTCCTGCCCGCCCTGCATTAAGGCATATTCATTGTTGTTATGCAGTGCTGTCTCTACTTGATACTAATTTGGGAAATCAACAACTGTTGTGTTATAAAAACAAAAATAGCAGTCACACCCTGTAGGAATTTTAAATAATGGATGTCACACAGATAATCGATATTTTTACCCCTTTTGACAGGTTTATGACACCTCGGATGGCACCTTACTTCAGCCCCTCAAGGGACACAAAGATACTGTGTACTGTGTGGCGTATGCAAAAGATGGTAAGAGGCCTCTGTCATGGCCTTGTAGCTTCGTATCTTTCTCCTTGGCGACTCTGTAATTATCTTTAAAATACAACCTGCATGCTCAGAGGACAGGAAGTAGCTTAGACTTTAGCTATTCACCGAAACAGGTTTTTTTGCTTGCCTTTTGTGGTGCTGAGGACCAAACCCAGGGCCTTGTGCACACCAGGTAAGTGCTCTGCCACTGACATACAACTCTAGTCTAGTTAGCTATCCACATGCCTGGTGTCAGGTCTCAAGTGCTTGGCTCCTTTCAGAGAACAAAAGAGATGAAGGGCTTGTTGGGAGCTAGGGAGGGGGAGGGGTCAGGGCACAAGTAGCATGAGCATAGTCAATAGGGTAACTTAGTGCTAGGCTGGCAGGTGGACAGAACATGAGGATTGGGAGTGCTGGTGGATCAGAGGTCTGGTGCATTATCCCATATGACTGAGAAGGGCCCATTCAGAAAGGGCAGCTGAGCAAAGACTTGCAGGCCCGAGATGGAGAGATTTTGGTCTCAGGAACTTGGGCTTCTTGAAGATGGAAGAGCCATTGCAGAAGCCCTTGGGTGGAGTGCCCCTCTTGGGAGCTAGGGCAGAAAGAATGGAAGAGAAATGGAGAGGGAATAGAAAAGAACAGGTGTGGGGTGGGGTGGTCGGATGGTGTCAATGTCATCAGAGCCCTTGCTGAAGAAGTGAAGGCAGCACCATTATTGGGGTCTCAGTGGAGCAGGGGTCTGATCTGATTTCTAGTTTATATTTGCCTTAGAAACAGTTCACCAAAGATGAGGGGGCACAGGAAGCTGAGTGACAAGCATCTTCCAAGACAGGGTGACAGTGGCAGACTTCGGTGGGGGCCAAAGAAGTGGTGAGAAGTGATCAGGTTCTGGATAGCTTTGAGGATGGAGCAGATGGGATTTTCTGTCAGGTTGGGTCCAAGTGTGAATGCCACAGCCCTTGACCAAATGATGACGGAATGATGGAATTACCCTCTCAGTTTGGGGAGTGCTGCCGAGGGGCAGTTGCAGTGGAAGATCCAGAGTTCGGGTGTGCACATTTGTACTGCGGGTACTTGATGGAGAAAAGGGGAGAAAGTTGCTGGGATGCAAGCATCACATGGTGCGGATATGAGACCTAGGATACAGACAGGACTTGGCTTCCAAAAGAGACGTGGCCGTGGGATGTGATAGTGGCTATCTTAGGGACATTCTCTCTGGTTCCTCCATGGTTTTAGTGTAACAGGAAGCCACTGGAACTGAAGAGTGAGGACTGGAAGGAGGTGTTAGAGAGTTGAAGGGAAAGGAAAAAGTAAAATTGCAGCTTTGGCAAGTGAGAGAATGAATGGACTTGGGAGGCGCGTGAGACCTCTGGGGCCGGAAGGATGCACTTGAAGCTGGTAGTCATGAATTGCAGGTGACATCACTTCGTGTGGTGTGGTTTGCCTTCTCCAGCCACTCTGAGCTGCAGAGTAGCAGGAGGAGAAGGAGTGGTTTAGTCGGAGTGCAGTGTTACAGGCAAGGTGAAGTGAGAACAGAGTGGAGAGGATGAACGGTCATGCAATGACTTGAAACGAGTGGGGATGGGGTAGGGTAGAAGGGCAGTGGGGAGGAGGTAGGCCTAGGCTTGAGGGGTAATTTTCCTGGGGCACCTGGAAGGGTGGGACAGAGAGGAGGTAGTTAGCGAATTGGTGTGAAATTGAGATTGTGAGTTAAAAGTAAATCCATGTGGACTAGGGATGTAGCTCAAGACCCTGAGTTTCTTCCATAGCACTGCAAAAATTACAGTAAAATGAAGAGAAATAGATGGTAGATAGGTAGGTAGAGTACTGTGCCATGGAACTTCCAACCTCAGCCCAAGCAAAAGCTATGTGACTTTTGTTAATTTGTTAATTTGTTGAGCAGGTGGCTCAACAGATTAAGGAGTTTGCACCAAACCCAATTTGAGTTTGATCCCTGGAGTCTACTTGGTGGAAGGTGAGAGCCTACTCCTGCAGTTGTTTTCTGACCTCTACATGTGTACTGTGGCATGAATAAGCCCACACACGTACACACTCACACAGAAAGCAAATAGATCTAAATTAGAATTTTATGTCTTATTATTGTATGTACGCACATGTGGGCATGTTTTGCATGGCACACTTGTGGAAGTCAGAGGGTAAGTTCAGAGAGACTGTTCTCTCCGTCCACTTCTCCTTGGGTTCTGGGGACTGCGCTCAGGTTGCCAAACTTGTGTAACAAGTGCCTTTATCTGCTGAGCCAACTTCTGGCTCCAGCCCTGACTTTGAGCTGGTTATTGTCTCTGTCACTCCCTGGGTCACATGTAGGGCTGGAGATGATGCTCTGATCACAGTTGGAGTCGCTACATCAAAGGCTAGAGAGCTCAGATGAGCCTAAGATCCAGGTTTGGAATTCTTTGGATGGCAGACTTCTTTGAGAATTAGATGAAAGCTACAGGCTGTATGCTCTGTAGGTAAACACACACACTTCACGTATATGAGTGTATTCAGCTCTAGCCTGCCTTCGCCTAGTTGCTTCACTTTGGGAGAACTTTGACTTGCTAGGTCCTGGGGCAGGTTAGTGAGAGGCTGCACACACTTCTGGCTTTGTGGTTAGGTGTCTGTGCTGTGGCAATCTGAGTTCAAGTTGAGAGTGATGCTCTAAGGAGACCAGTGAAGGCAGCAAAGGTTCAGGGTTGCTGGGTGTCCTGGGTGTGTGAGAGACAGCCTGTTGCCTGTAGCTCTGTGAGCAATAGTTATCTGTCAGCACTCTGCACAACTCTGTCACACATTGTTCTATGTGTTCTATGTTCTTTTAGCCCTCTGAAGCATGCAACAAAGGCATTTTTACTTCCCTTGACAGAGGGACAAACAGGCCTGGAGCAGTTATAGAGCCTGACTGATGTCCTCTGCCAATGGTACCTGGGTTTTCCTGGTGTCTGATGCTTTCTGTGACACATAATGATTAGGAAGTCTTGGTTCCTCCAAATTTGTCTACGCCCTTAGATTTGAAAGTAGGAACATAGAAATTACGGTTTTACTCGTTCAGTCTGCTTGTTCCTTCTGATCCTAAGTAATTAATGAGTCACCATGATTAAAGGTGTGTAAGACAGAGTTCCTTTTTCAAGAAGAACTTTCAAGAAGACAATAAATCAGTGTGAAGAAAGAATAACAGTGGCTATGTTTTTAGCTCAAAAGGTTCTATTCTGGGCATTGTTCTGAACTCCCCCCCCCCCCCGAGAGTGTTTCTCTGTGTAGCCCTGGCTGTCCTGGAACTCACTCTAGACCAGGCTGATCTTGAGATCCACCTGCCTCTGTCTCCCAAGTGTTGGGTTGTTTAAAAGTGTGCACCACCACTGCCCAGCTGTTCCTAACATTCTGTATGTGTGTGCACATGTGTGTACATGCTTGCCCTTTCTTCCCATCAACTATGAGGTAAATTCTATTACTGTCCGTTTTCACATGAGGAATTGAAAGCCTGGAGGTATCCTGTAGCTAGTTCCGGTCACATAGCTGCTTGGTGACATCACTAGGGATTCTTGACGCAGAATTCTGGGCCCGAAGCCCACACTTGTCATTCGCTGATGCTCACCAGGTCAGGGAGGTGGAAGGAACACCTGATAGCAGGGTATCTCTCTGATCAGCACTTCCTGCCTCCCCTGCCGTCTCCCATATGCAACTGTGGAAGGCACTTGCAGACGCCTCTGAACTGACTCACACAGAGCCTCTG
The DNA here is from genome assembly GCF_943737965.1 of Phodopus roborovskii. Taxonomy (NCBI): domain Eukaryota; kingdom Metazoa; phylum Chordata; class Mammalia; order Rodentia; family Cricetidae; genus Phodopus; species Phodopus roborovskii. Next base: position 8,266,502 of record NW_026126578.1, read on the forward strand.
AGGGAGGACTTCTGCTCCCTTTCTGTTTCAGATGGGGACGCTGAGGCTCTGGGAGCAGTGGCCCCTGAAGGTCACCTTCCACTTGCCTTAAGACTAAAGTCTGAAAATCTGCAACAGGTTGGACTGGTGAGATGGCTCAGCAGGTAAAGGCACTTGTCTTTGCCACTGAGCCTGAAAGCCTGAGTTTGATCAGTGAGGGGCACATGAGAACAGAGTTGTCCCAGTGTGCACCATGGTGTCTATCTACCTCCCTCATACACACAAATAAGCAATAAAAATGTAATAACAATCTGCAGGTGGGTGTGCAAACCCTGCCCCTGCTTGCCTTGCAATCCCTTTACTACAGCAAGTGAAGACTGCTGGGGTTTGCTGTCAGGTACCCAGTCTCCCACATGCTAGTAAGTTGGTATCCGTGGAGTAACTAGGAATTACTTGGTATATGTTGCCTCTTTCTAGCCTTTTTTTTTTTTTTGAGACAGGATTTCTCTATGGCTTTGTTTGTGCACGAGGCTGGCCTCGAACTCACAGAGTTCTCCTTCCTCTGCCTTCTGAATGCTGGGACTAAAGGCACCACCACCACCCGGCTTTCTAGCCTGTTCTTACTTAAAGCCCAAGCAATGAGGGAATGCAGGTCTCATCTGTCACTCTTCTATTCATGTCTTCCCCTGGCTTCTCGCTGCTGTGGCCCTGAAGGCCCTAGAGATCCCTCAGTTACTGGCTTCATTCCTTGCCTCCTGCTCTAAGCTGGGTACCTCTTGGCCTCTCAGCCATGCCAGCTTTTTGCTGCCTCAAGGCCTTTGTGAATGTTTTATCCATGTGCTCAGCTTGCTCCTTCTTTGTACTTGGGTCAGCTCTGCTTTGGCTCTCCATTGAAGGATCTCATCTACATTCAGTCCTCCCTAAGGGGTTGTGACCCACAGGTTGATAACTGCTGCTCTAGGAACTACTGACCCAAGAGCACAGTTTCAGTCAGGCAGGATGGGTAGGTTTTTGAGATCTGTTGCACGTGTGATAAACATAAATAACAATAAAGTAAATTTTAAATCTGCTAAAAGAACACATTTCAACGTTCTCATCGTTAAAAATGTCAGTATCTAAGGTGACAAATATGCTAATTGGCTTGATATAATTATTTGACTAAATATATCAAAAGACTATACTCTACTCCATAAATATATACAACTTTGGGGTTGAGGGGATGGCGCAGTGGGTTAGGTGCCTGCTGCACAAGCATGATGACCTGAGTTTGCATCTCCAGCAGCCACATAAAAACTTGGGCACAGTGCTGTATGCCTGCTCTCCCAGCATTGGGAAGGCGGGGACAGAGGAGCTCACTGAACAGCTAGTTGGGCAAAGTCTGTGAGCTGCAGTTTAGTGAGGTAAGTGGAGAGTGATAGGGAAGGATACCTGATAAGTGGAGGTAAAAATAGCTTTTACCCCACACTCATGTGAACACATACATACCCACATACACCACACAAACACATGAAGAGATAAACATGTAAATCTCTAAAATTAAAAAAAAAAAAAAAAAAAAACCACAGTGAGGAAGCTGGAGAGATGCCTGAGCAGTCAAGAGCACAGGCTGCTCTTCCAGAGGACCCAGGTTCAATTCCCAGCAACCACATAGCGGCTCCCAACCGCCTGTAACTCCAGTTTCAGGGAATCTGATGCCATCTTCTGCCTTATGCAGGCACCTGGTATGTGCACAGTACACAGACATACATGTAGGTAAACACCCATACACATAAAATAAAAATAAGTAAAATCTTTTAAAAAAGGAAAAGTTTAATGTTAGTTTTCCCAGTTACTCTCTTTGTGTGTAGGACTCTTCTCCTTCCATATTGTGTTTGTGTTGGCTAAACTTAATGTCTGCTTCTTGGACTAGACACCATGGGGATGAAGCTTTGATGTTTAAATCACTCCCAGCCATTACTGCAGAACATGGTACATAGATGTAGCTGAGCCTCAGTGAGTCTGGGTATACCTGGTGCCAGGAAAAGTCCAGCTGCTTCTGTGGACGATGAGACACAGCAGAAGGGCTGGGGTTACAGCTTCTTTGTGGGGTGGATGCTCAGTATGTGTAGGCCCTAGGTCCTATCCGCACACCACATCCAAAAACAGTAGAGAATAAAGGGACACTTACTACCCTTTAAAGGCATTTTTTAGGTAGGGTCTCTTGTAGTCCAGGCTGGCCTCAAACTCACTATGTAGCCAAGGACGACTCTGAAGCTTTGATCTTCTTGCCCCCACAAGTGATGGGTGATATCAGTACACTAATTACCACTCCCAGTTTCTGTAGTGATGGGGGATTTGAACCTGGGACCTCATGCATACTAGACAGCTACTCTATCAACTGAACTATGTGCCTAGCTAGTTAGGTGCCTTGAAGAATTAGTTTCCTTGGACATACTGTCTGGAAAATTGCTGGTTTGAAATACATGCGGTGATTTTCTTTTTTAAAACCTTTTAGGCAAGCGCTTTGCATCTGGATCTGCTGACAAGAGCATCATTATCTGGACCTCAAAACTGGAAGGCATTCTGAAGTACACGTGAGTGACTCCGTGGGGGACACTGTCACAGTTTAGCCCTTACTTCTTGGCTTGCTTGAGGCAGGATCTCCCTCTGTGAGGAAAGCCTTAACCTTACACCCTCCCTACCCCAGCCTCAGGCTGCTGGATTTACAGATGTGCCCACCAGCCACACCTGACTCTTGCTCTGACTGCTGATCACTGTGGTCACAGCCATGTAGAAACAGTGTACAGAGAACTCTCTTCCCCAAGATAAGCTTGAATTCAGCATGAGGTTGGGGGGGGGGGGCAGTGAATGATCACTAACTAGCTTAGCCAGCACTGAGCTGTGTTTCATGTGATGTGTTTCAGCTAATCGGACAGCAACAGATCCCTGCCACTCCCCTCTCACCCAGCCTGTCCTCTTCAGTGTCTCTGCCCCCAGGAATGGCTTTGCATTTACCCAGTGTCAAAAGTTAGAAGAGCCAGTGTGCTCTAAGCTTCTTACTGCTTAGGGGCTGTGCCCAAATCTCTCCCTTTCCTAGCCAGCACCCCCCCCCCCCACACACACACATCCTACGGGGTCTCAGGTGCAGCTATCCATGCTACCAGCCCTCTCCTTCCTCTCCAGACTCAGGAGGGCCTGTCCTAAGCATTTCTTACAGTTGGGGTCTTACATACTCTGATCATTGTTTGATGTCACCCATTGATTGGTCTGTGGGCTCTGGAAGGTAGACGCTATCCCTGCTTTTGCATGCTTGTATTTCTGGCACCTAGCCTGGTCCACAATAAGTACTTGTCAGACAGCTTTTGTTATTTTAAGTTGTAGAGAAGTATCCCAAACATAAACTGTGTCATTGCTACCAGGTGTTATGTACATTAACACTGTTGTGCAATCAAACTTTGGCAAGTAAAGTCTTCAGAACCCTTTATCTTGCTGAGCTTAAACTCAGTGCTTAACACCTTCTGCTCTGCCCCATCTCAGCCCTGGCAGCTGTCTGTCTCCTCGCTCACTCTAGGAGTCTAGCTCCTCTAGGTGCCTCATATAAGTGGGATCATGAAGTATTGGTGTTTTGTGATTGGCTTATCTCATATAGTGGCCTCATGGCCCAAGCCTTCTTCTTTAAGGCTGAGTAAGACTCCATTGTGTGCCTATATCCCATTTGGATATAACTCAACAGCTGGTGGACACTTGGGTTGCTCCCACCTGGTACCGACTGTGAACGATGCTGCTGTGACACAACAGGCAGTGTTTTAGCTGGACAGTGAGTCAGGTCATGCATACAGTGTCACCAGAAAGTGGAGGACTGGAACAGGAACTGAGATGCCATGGGGTGCACCTGGCCTGCACTGTCTCCGTCAAACTCTACCCTGTACTTCTGGGTCACCAGAAACGGTCAATTAGAGCCGAGAATAAAGCATGTTGTCTGTACCTGGCTCTAAGCTGGTTCTCTGTGTCTTTCTCAGCTGCCCACTGGAGGCATAGGAGAGCCCTGGAGGAGGAGGAGCTTCGGTTGTGGGATGCAGGGTGGGATGAACTGGTGGTGAGAGCAGCCCTGTAAAGGAGCCCTTGAGCTGGCTTTTGGTCCCTCAGAGAGGGGCTGTCCATGTGTCACCAGAGGCTTCAGTCCTATGTTTTTTCTTTTTAAATTTAGTTTTTTGTTTGTTTGTTTGTTTTTGTTTTTAGTTTTTTAGGACAGGGTTTCTATGTGTAGCTTTGGAGTCTGTCCTGGAACTAGCTCTATAGACCAGGCTGGTCTCGAACTGGTAGAGATCCACCTGCCTCTGCCTCCTGAGTGCTGGGATTAAAGGTGTTCGCCACCAAAGCCTGGCTAAATTTATTTATTTTTAATTTATTTTATGTATATGGGTATTTTACCTACAGAGGCTAGAAGAGGGCATCAGATCCTTTGGAAATGGAGTTACAGACAGCTGTGAGCTGCCATGTGGGTGCTGGGAATCAAATCCTGGTCCTCTGGAAGAGCAATAAGTGCTCTGAGCTATCTCTCCAGCCCTTCTAAGCTTGCTTTCAGTCTCCAGTTGTATCCACAGACACCTTTGTGGTTTGCTATGGGATAATCTTCAGTTCTTCACCTTCCAGGCACAATGACTCTATACAGTGTGTCTCCTACAATCCTGTTACCCACCAGCTGGCATCCTGTTCCTCCAGTGACTTTGGTAAGTTTCAATGCCCAGCACCCCTAGTGGAGAATGCTGAGACAGAGAACCTGCTGGTCTGTCCTGAGAGAGAGAGAGGCCTCTTCTCCATCTCCAGCCGCTGATGGGAGGTTCATAGTTATCCTTTAAATTTGCAGAAAGAGAGGCATTGAGAGATGATGACCCTGAGGATGATATGACATCTGGGACAAATGAGCAGCAGGGACCTAGGGAGAAAATGGGGTGATGGGCAGGAGGGCACAGAAGACACTGACTTGCCTGAGCAGGGATTGTGTCTCTGTCCCCACCTTGGTATTCACCCAGAGCCACATATGTGGAATTGACCCTCTCAGCTGTGCTGCTGACACTCAGCATGTCCTTATTCTTGTCTCTGTGGCAGTGTTTCTGCTTCCTGAGGACAGCAGACCTTTGTCCTTTGTCCCCCCCTCAGGTGCCATACAGGGCTGGCATGTGCTGGGACAGAAGGTGGCAGTGATGTGTCAGGCTTCTGGATCATGACATATTGATGCCAGGGGACCCACAGGACAGCCACAGGGTTAGGAATCGGGAGACCTAAGCCTTCTCAGTACCTCAATGTCCTTATCCAAAACTATGTTCGCTGCCTTGTCTGGCCCACTCATACAGCTCTAGCTTTCAAAGAGAATTTAGAGCAACTGTTTATCACTAGTGGAAGCACCACCATTTGCTTAAAAACATTTAGCTTATCTTCTTGTGGGCCACTGATCTCTGCTTGTTTTGGGGGGGAGTTAAAATATCCTTGCTCTCAAGCTTGTGGTACAAGGAAGACAAGATTTGTAAAAATGTCTTAGTAAAAATAGTTGGGCCGGGGAGATGGCTCGGTGCTTTCAGCATGAGGACCAGCGTTCAGATCCCAGGTACCCATGTACAAGCCAGCTGTGGTGGCTTCTGTCTGTATCCCAGTGCTGGGGGCAAGGCAGCCAGATCCAGGGCCTTGCTGGACAGACAGTCTAGCCGAAATGGAGAGCACTAGAGGTTGAGTGAGGGACCTTGTCTGAACAGAAAGTGATAGAGGAAGACATCTCAAGGTCAGCTTCTGCTTCCCAGGACAAGCATCCCTGTACACAAACATCACTACACATATACATGCAGCAGTACCCACAGAATGTTTAGTGTGTGTGTGTGTGTGTGTGTATGTGGGGGGGGGCCTCTGTGCTGATGGTTTACAATGAATTCTTTAGAAAGAGAATTCCTATGGTTTGAGAGCCATTTAAAAAACGTTCTGCGTTCTGTGCCAACCTCTGAGGTCAATTGTTTCACTTATTCCCACTCTCCTGCTGAAGGAGAGAACACAGGGGGTTGCTGGCAGTCACTTAGCTAACACTGGAGGAGTAGGGTTGAGGCCAGGCTGGGCAACTATGTGCAGGGCTTGAGGGAGGCTAGAAAAGAGGAGTTTCTGCAGCTGAAGACTTTGTGCATTTAAGCACAGATAACATGAACATGAAAGAAGGGATGGGAAGATTCAGTCATCTGACATGCATTCCCAAAACCTTGCTCTGCTCCAAGGACTCTAGGGACTCTGGCAGCAGGGAATGAAGGCAAGACAAGACACAGATATAAAACTGGGCTCAGGTGGACCACAGCGTCCTGGAGGCCCAGTGGGTTTACAGAGTTGAACAGAGAGGCAGGGTTATTGCTTGCATCTGAGTCAAGGAGGCAGGGTTATCGCAGATAAATACGGAGGCAGGGTTATATACAGCTGGATCAAGGAGACAGGTTTAGCTCATCTCAGTCAGAGAAGTTTTTGTAGGGAGCAGTCTTCAGACCAAAGGTATCTTGGGAGAAAGCTATGTTGAACCTTTTTAAAATATATTGTCAACATCTACACGTGGACCAGGAAGAGAAGGCTTTGCCATTCCTCTGAGTCTGAGGCTATAGAGTCCTTGGCGTGGCTGTGCCTATGTCAGCGGCACACATTTACTCAGGACTTGGCTCACAGAACTTCCTCTGCTCGATACACTTGCACCTGTCTGTGGAAACCTATGTTTCCACAGCACCATGTTTCATGTGGCCATACTTCACCGCTCAGTCAGAGGAGAGTTTGCCTCTGTTGTCTGTTGTCTGGGGATTGGGGGGAACAAGCCTAAACTGGCCAGTGTGCATGCACCGTGCACAGCTCAGACAGTCATGTGTGGTGCCAGAGGCCAAAAAGCAGATTCTCCAAAAAGCTTATCATTACTTAGTTTATTTTACCATGACATTTTCAAACAAAATTCCTTTTGTTGCTCCCCCCCCCACCCATGTTCTTCCCAATCCCTCCCTGGTGGGGATAGATGAGGCAGAAGTCTTCTCTTCACTCTCATGTCATGACCATCCCATCCCCCAAACCTCTTGTTCCCTCTCATAGTTTCCCACTAATTACATTGTCTGTACCCATTGTCACACTCCATTTACAAATATTAAAAGTTAGGCATGAGAACACATGATGTTTGTCTTTCTAGGACTGGGTCAGCTCACTTAATGGGACACTTCCCAGCTGCATTCCTGCACATTCCATTTCCTTGTTATTTCATCTGTCTGTCTGTCTGTCTGTCTGTCTGTCTGTCTGTCTGTCTGTCTGTCTACATGTTGGTTTTTAGAGGCAAGCTTTCTCTGTGTAGCCCTGGCTGTCCTGGACCAGGCTGGCTTTGAATTCACAGAGATCTGCTTGCCTCTGCCTCCTGTTTACTGAGCTCAAAGGTGTGTGCCACCACCACCCTGCTTAACTCATTATTTTAATGCTGAATTGTTCTCTGATTGTCATGCCCTAGCTCTGAGCAGCCAAACTGTCCTTTTCTTTGAAATTTAAATCCTAGAGAAGTTGGCTAGAACTTCATCATCTACCTTTAAAAAAAAAAAAAAAGTAATTCCCAGTACATTGCAAAGACAGCACAGAGCAACCTCATGCATCCTTCACCCAGTTTCCTAGTAGATGCACCTTGGGTAGCTGTTGGGCAGTGCAGGAGCCAGGGAAGGAGGTCACAGTGTGTGTGTGGTTCTGTCATTTCATCATATGTGTGGCAGTGTACTGCCACTGCCATACAGGATGCCCATTCCCACACCGGTACCTGCCACCCCCATCCCCTGCTGCCTGGAATCTGAAATCCCAGCAGCTGTACATCTGTTCTCCAGTTGTGTGATTGACATTTAGCATGTTGTATACATGGACTGAGATTGTCCTGAACTTCTGGAAGTTGGCTTTTCCCCCTTAACTCAGCATAAGACTCCAGAGATTCGAGGATTGTATGCATGAATAGTTGATTCATCTCTATTGCTGAATAGTCTTGCTGTCTTTTCTTTTGCCGGATTCTGAAGGGCTATGGTCTCCTGAGCAGAAGTCTGTCTCCAAGCACAAATCCAGCAGCAAAATCACCTGCTGCAGGTAAGCTAGGGGTACTCTGATGACAGGCTGTGGTCCTTTCTCTCCCCAATCAGCCACTGATTTCATACTGAGTTAGTATAGGCTTCTGTGTTTCCCTTTTCTCCTCTTGTCTCCTTGATGGGAATGACTTGTGCCTTTGGTCACCTTCACTTGGTGAGCTGGCATGGGCTTCTTCACCAGTGAAGTCAGGCAGGAACCTCTGACTTTGGTGCTAGACCCAGACCAGAATCTGGGCCTCGTGACTGACAGACCTGAGCTGGAGCCCTTGGGCCAACGGTGATAACACCACCATTGCTGGGAATGCACATAAGTACCACAGCAGCACACCAGGACTAGACACTCTAAAACTGAGCAGCTTCTGGGGGGACTGTCAAGCAGAAGGTGGGGGCTGGTCTGGATTGCAGAGGCAGGCTGTCATGGAGATGTGTGCAGAGAGCCAGGGGATAGATACCTTCTGAAATAGGCACCACTGCCTTAAGGTGTCACTGAGTCCAGATGTGAGTGGCAGTCCAAAGTGGGTGTCTAATTCTATGTCAGGAGTGAGCAGGGGTGATGAGACCGTAGCCTGGCTGCCACCGCCACCTTCCACTGAGCTTTCCTGCTTTACTGTCTCTGTCTTTTCCATGTCCCATGCTCTTCACTGATTGTGTGTGCAGCTGGACAAACGATGGTCAGTACCTGGCTCTGGGGATGTCCAATGGGGTCATCAGCATACGGAACAAAAATGGCGAAGAGAAAGTGAAGATTGAGCGGCCAGGGGGTTCCCTGTCCCCAATATGGTCCATCTGCTGGAATCCTTCAAGGTACCCACCGCTGTCTTTCTCCTGGCTGGCACTGTTAGAAGAAGGGCTTTCTCAGCCCTCTGAGCTCTCTTTCTCTTCTTGACATCTTTGTGGTTTTTAAAGTCCTCTCTCCCCACATGCCTGGTCTTTTGGAACCTGTTCTTTATAAATGAAGTTTTAAAAGCGCCTATATTGAGTTTTGGAATGAATCCCAGAGATTTAGCTAAGCAGATGAACTATCTAGGCCAGCAGAGAGAGAGAGAGAGAGAGAGAGAGAGAGTGAGAGAGAGACCGAGAGAGAGAGAGAGAGAGAGAGAGGGCAGGAGAGGCTTCTTCACCAACTAATAGTTGTGATCTCCCCGTGCTTCTTTTCTGGCTTCATCGCTCTTCCTCCATGTCCCAGAATATGCGCCCACCCACCTGTTACACTATTAACAGAACAGCGCTCTCTGGAGTGCTTTTTTTTTTTTTTTAATTTTTCTTGTCAAAAAAGTTAAAATTAAGCCTAAAAATACCCCTAAAGATCTGCAGACAGTTGGCATTTACCTGCCCAAACCTTACACACACTTAACTTTCATGCCCATGTGACTTTGAGGGTGGACTAAAAGCTTTCCTGTCTCTTTGTGTAATCCTATAATATTATTAAACTATCCCCACGGAGTTCTCTGAGGGTAAATTAAAGGACTCAATTGTTTACTGTCCCAGTGTTATTTTACAGGTGGGCGCCCGTTTGATTTAGGAGGCTGTTTAATTGCGTTGCATTTCTTACAACAGGTTATTATAATTCTTCCTGAATAGTTCTGTCCAGCGGAGGCCCTCCATGTGTATATAATGCCTTCAAAGGCCATTAGCCTACCCCAGAGTTCCTGCTGTTTGATTTTGTGGCCACAGATGACTTTGTGGCTTCAGGCTACCATTTTTAATTCATGAGTAGCAGGATGCCCAGTGTACCTGGTGGCTGTCCTCTTCCGGGCAGGGTCCAGGGGCTCCTTGGCAGGCTTTGAAATTATAGCTAGAGTGTAGTCCTAGGCAATGTGATTGTGAACATCCCCTTACTGTCTACAGCCGATGGGAGAATATCTGGATGAGCAGAGAGAACGAGGATGCTGAGGATGTCATTGTCAACAGATATTTTCAGGAAATCCCTTCCATTCTGAAGTCAACAGTGTACAGTAGTCAGGGTAGTGAGGCAGAGGAGGAAGAGCAAGAGGAAGAGGACGACAGTCCCAGGGACGGCAACTCGTGAGTGTGTCCCACAGAGTGAGGACCCTCCTTGGGAGGGCCCAGGCCCCCGCACAGACCTGCCAAAGCAGATGCTGCCCAGAAGCTCCTTGGCCAAGGGCAGCAGAGCAGGGGCCGGGGGATTGTTGGTGTGCCCCCACACTCACAAGGGAAGCTCCCCCTGAGAAGCATGTGTGGGTGGCAGATAGTGTAATCCTCTGAGCAGGGAGGAGACGGGGTCGTGCAGAGCATTTCTAAAAAGGCTCCGCCCGGCACCTCTGTATGTCCCCCCCCCCCCCCCCCCCGACTTCCGTGTGAGACTGACTGTCATGGCCATGCCTGCTTCTTAAGCTCCGAATGAGCCCTTTCCAGCAGCAGCAGTAGACATTGTCTGAAGCCTGGTTTACAGTGCCCGTATGGGACCACCATTCACCTGATACTTTTTGTTACTGGCTGTGTTTTCTTGGCCTATTCCCACACTATTTAACCTTGCATTGGCTAGGATGTGTGCAAAGGGGAGGCAAGCCCTTAGCTTTCACCTCCTCCCACACCTGCTGTCCTGGCTGCTGAGCAGTCTCCTCTCAGTTGAGATGGCCTGTAAGGGAAATCCTTGCAGGTAGAGTGGGAAAAGCTGAGCCAGCCAGGATGTTGTGATTGGGCAATCATGTCCCAGCTTGGGACCCTCTTCACTGCAGCCCTGACACCTAAGATTCATTAGAGGAATCTAGGTTTGTGAGGTGGGACGTGGGGACAGAGAAAGTAGGAAGGGTGGCTTTCAGGTTCCCATCTCATTTTCAGCCCCTTTCTATTATTCAACATGGGTGTTTGGGTAGAGCCCCACTGCCCTCATTGTGGGTGGCTGGGTTGGAAAGTCCTAGTCTAGTGTCTAGCAGCTGAGCCAAACCCAGCACCACACGTGCCCTCTCCCCTGGGGCTTCACTGGTAGCTAGAGTTTGGACTTCAACATCAGTCATCACAGCTCATCTGCAAAGCCTTCTGCCAGCATCTTCTGTACTTCACCCCCCTTTTCTAAATTCTGAATTAGTGTCTATGGCATTTTTCTCCCTGCTACCCCTGGCTGGGTTTTATGGCGCATGTTTATATAGCTAGTGGTGCTGCCAGGTGACTATCAGACCCTGGGCTTGGGGAAGCTGGGGTTAATAAAGACAGCCACCTGGGGAGGCTTATGGTTTCATCATTGATGCTGAGAAGCCAGTCTGTCTACATTCTGAGTGGTTGGCTTCCCGACTGAGTCTTGGAGGCCTTTCTCCTGGGTTCTGGTCCTGAAGTCCCGTCCCAAGGCACAGATCTACAGGCCTCTGTTCCGTTGCCAGTTGTTGGTCTTCAAAGAGTTGCTCATCTTCATTCAGACACCATTTCACCTTTTTGAGAACCTAACTGCATGAGAACTTGGGTGTGGATGTCATCCTCCCTCTGCAAGAAGACTGAGCAGTTTCCCGTCTGCTAGAACAGTGTAGCCTCCTCACTATAAGCTATATATCCTGGCTACTCCCTACATTTTACACATGAGAAGAAGGTACACTTGGATATGCGGCCATGCTCATCCTTTAAGTTGCTCCCCAGGAACTCTGATATGAGGGGTTTACCTTAGCTGCTGTAGCCATGTCCTAGTCCAGGCCATTCATGACTAGGAGCAGTACCAGATCCCAGGCAGGCCAACCCTGTCTCTGCTTTAGTCTTGAGACTGATTGATGCTTGGCCTGATTGTAACACTGGCCCCAGTGTGGCTGTGTATGTAGCATTTGGCTCCCTGACAGCCTGGCCAGGACTTTTCTTTTTCCTGTTGTTTGTTAATCCCCTAGCCACACTCATCAGCAGGCTGTGCCCCCTTATAACCTCTTTTGTCTTCTGTTGATTAGAGAGGAACATAATGACATCCTGGCTGTAGCTGACTGGGGACAGAAACTTTCCTTCTACCAGCTGAGTGGAAAACAGGTATGCAGCACAATGCAAACCCATTACCCATGTCAGCTGTAGCACACTCTGATAGTGTGCATACTTGGTCATTGTTAGCATCTACATGGTGACCATTTGCTGTGGCTCCAGGTCCTGGGCCCAGTACTTGCCCTTTCTTCTTCAACTCTTCAACCCAGTGAGGAGAGACTTTAATTACTACATACTTTTAGAAACGGGAGACCAAGACCAGAGCAGTAGATACCACACAGTTGGGAAATGGTGGAGCCTGGGATTGAGACCCAGATCAGAGCAATTTACTAGTTCCTTGAGGATTTCCAATATGCATTTAAGAGGATATGCCCAGTGACATGTTTCCTTCAGCTAGGTCCCCCTTTTCAACTAGGTGCCCCCTCTAAACTTTACCCCTGTCTCCAGAAAGCCATTGGCTGGGGAACAAGCCTTTGACACAGAGTTTCTGAGAGTTGTTTAAGGTCCAAACCATGATACAGTGGTAATGCCAACTTGTTTGGGACAGTGAAGTTACTTTCTTGGTTTTGTAGTATCTTTTCAACTCTGGGGTGATTTGGGATTAAATATAGGACAATGATTGATACAGCAAAGTCAAACTTTTTGTCAGGCTTGGTAACCGTTTTGTAATTTTGGTCTTTTAGGCATCTGTAGTGCTTGATGAGGCCCTGGCTTAGTAGCCACAGCTGGTATTCCCTGGTCCAGACATTGTTATGCGTTTATAGGACTAGCTCTTTGAGTCCTCACACTCTTCTGGAGGAACTGCTACCATCATTATTCTACATGTAAGAAAATTGAAGCCTTGAGCTTCTGCTGGCCTCAAGAGCATAGTTTAGTCTGTGACCACACCCAGTTTGGGACCTGGCTGGCTGGATGCTAGAAATCTGTGTTTGTTTATCTGCCAGATTAGTCTAGTGATGACTATTTTAAAAGTATAATTGAATTAAAAACTGATTTTCATACAACTGTTTTTCAATGGAAAGACAATAATTTTTTTTGTTAAGTGCCTAAGCAATATTAGACTTAAAAGAGACTCATTGTATTTTGCTTAAAAACCAAACCAAACTAAAACAAACAAACAAACAGTATGTATGTATGTATTCTTTTAAAAAACATGATGAAGGGAGGGTAAAGAAATTAAAAGACAATAATGCTCTGGCCATCGTCTCTCTTCATACTTTTTCTTCATTCTTTCTATTCCTTCAGATTCCAGTCACTTCTTGAGTCTCCATAATTTTTCCATGTCTGTTAAGCTTGTCCAGTGAGTTGTTTTAGTCACTATATTCTTCAATTCCACATAGTTCTGGGGACCCAGTTCAAGCCCTCTGCAAGAGCAGTACATTCTCTCAACCACTGAGCCATCATCTCTCCAGCCCCTTCCTTGGTATTTTGAACCATGCTACCACAGGTGTTTTAAAATTTTCATCTACCCATTATAATGTCTGGGTCATCCCGGGTTTGGCTTTGTTGATTGTCTTTTCTCAAGTATGATTCACATTTTTCTACTTTAAACATTTTTTTATTTTTATGTTTTGCCTTCTTGTATGTGTACCACATGTGTGCAGTGCCCACAACGACCAGCAGAGGGCATCAGACACCTGGAACAGGAGTTAACAGATTCCAGTGAGCCACTGTATGGGTGCTGGGAACCAAATCCAGGTCCTCTGCAAGAGCAGCCAGTGCTCTTAACCTCTGAGCCATCCTTCTAGCCCCACTGTTAACTACTTTTTGAACATTTGAATTATATTCTGGGCATTGTAAATCATAGAAACTCATTTCTCTCCTGTTCCTCTGCAAGTGTGTGCATGTGTGAGGGGTGGGGGTGGGGGGGATTGCTGGCCTTGCTGTGCTCTGTTCTGTATTTTCAGTGGGCAGCAGCTGAGATCTCACTACAGTTCTTTGGCTTCACCTGCGAGTCATGTGTGTGGGTAGCTGAAGGGTTCCAGAGAGTGAGCAGAGCTTGTGTGCAGAAGGGGCTCCCTTCTGACCTTCCTTTCTGCAGCATCCCACCTCAATGTCCAGCTCTGATGCTGTGCCCACCCAGACGGGAGCTTACAGGGCAGTGTTTGGAGAAGCTTGCCTGAGGCTGTCTCTCTTGTCCAGTTTCTGCCTGCTTTGGCCACCCACCCCTGCTTTAGTTGGTCCTTGTAGTTAGTCCCGAGCTGATGGTTATTGTTTTCAAAAGGAAGTCCTAAGCCCCAGCCCGCAGCTGTCAGCCCTCAGTGTCATGACAGGTGCCGAAGTTTTCTTGTTAGACTTTGTAGCATTGGGAGGTAGGAGGGAAGCTTTCAGTTGTTAGGCATTTGGATTTCCTAAAAAGGAAAGAAAAAGTGAGCATACTAAATTTATAATTGTAGTTTAAATTAGTTGAAGGGAATTAACTAAGTTGAAATTGGAGCTGACTATTTCAGTGGTTTTATATGTTCAAAATTGCATTCATTAAACTGTCAGCATCAATTGATTGTTCACTTTTACTAGATTTATAAATAGGAAAACATTTGTAAATTGACCCTAAACCTTAAAGCAAGATCCAGGTTTTTAGAGTTGTTTTCCTTAAATTGAATAAAGAATAAAGGGCAGTCTTTTCAAGTGGAAAAAAAAAAAAAACAGAAAAGAAGTTGGGGTGAGCTGCTGGCCTTGTGTGAGGTGGGTGAACGAGGGAGGGAAAGATTCCGTGGCCTCCAGGTTGGCTGAGGAGGTTGGGTCCAGTCTGCAACAGTTAGGTCAGGCATTGGTGATTTTAGGCGCCAAGGATTTGCATGGGTTGAGGAGGGAGATGTGGGTGTTCCAGAGGTGGAGAGGCTTGTGTAGGTAATGGGATAGTGTAGGAGGGGAGGCTAGGCAGCCCCTGCCTTCCCAGCACTCCCCCTACCCCACTGATGTTGGTGGGGTAGCCCTTACTGGGGTTCAGGAATGTCTTTCACTTGGTGTATGGTCTCTTTCCTCAGATTGGAAAGGATCGGCCACTGAACTTTGACCCCTGCTGCATCAGCTACTTCACCAAAGGAGAGTACATTTTGGTGGGGGGTTCAGACAAGCAGGTATCTCTTTTCACCAAGGATGGAGTTCGACTGGGAACCGTTGGGGAGCAGAACTCCTGGGTGTGGACCTGTAGAGTGAAACCTGACTCTAATTATGTGGTGAGTAGAGGAAGTTCATCCTGCAGAGCCTTGCTAGTGGAGTCCCTGAGCATCAGGTCAGCCAGGCAGATTCTTGGCCGTCGCTTTTAATAATGGGGGTGGGCTACTTGTCCTTCCAGCCTGAGATTGACAGCTGTCTTCTAAACAGGTGGTAGGCTGCCAGGATGGCACTATTTCCTTCTACCAGCTTATCTTTAGCACAGTCCACGGACTCTATAAGGATCGGTATGCCTACAGGGATAGCATGACAGATGTCATTGTACAACACCTGATCACAGAGCAGAAAGGTAAGAGGCAGGCTTGCCTTTGCTTATGGACACTAGCATGGGGCTGGTGACAGGACACACAAAATAATAGGAAATGTCTATGTCTCCTCTGGTCCTTTTGTTTGTTTGTTTGTTTTATTTTTTTATTTTTTATTTTTTTTTTGGTTTTTGAGACAGAGTTTCTCTGTGTAACAGTTCTGGCTGTCCTGGAGCTCAACTCTGCAGACAAGGCTGGCCTTGAACTCACAGAGATCTGCCTGCCTTTGCCTCCTAAGTGTTGAGATTAAATACATGCACCATCACCACCCAGCATCTCCGCTGGTCTTGCTTTAACTTTTTGACAGCAGAAGGAGGATGCAAATCTTTTTGATAATCTAGCAAAAGCAATAAAACCTGTCAAAACAAAACAAAACAAACAAACAAACAAAAAAAAGCACCAACTCACTACATTTTACAAATAATTCCAAGGTGTTAATGGACAAACGGACTCCTTGACACACAGAGGCTGACAAGTCAGTTCTGTGATGACTGACCTGCATGGGCTTTTGTGAGCCTTTACCCTTTCTGGTCAGAGCCACTTCTGCATGCTTTTCCCTCGGTTTCTGTTGGTCTCTTGGTAGGTCCTTCTACTAGACAAGCAGGACAGAGGATCAGGGATTGTCTTAGTCAGGGTTTCTGTTGCTGTGAAGAGATACCTACCATGACCACAACAAGTCTTATAAAGAAGGGGCTAGCTTACAGGTTCAGAGGATTAGTTCATTGTCATCATGGTGGGAAGCATGGTGGTGTGTAAGCAGGCATGGTGCTGGAGAAGGAGCTGTTCTATACTTCCTCCAACAAGGCCACATCTACTCCAACAAGGCTACACATCCAATAATGCCATGCCCCATGAGTCTCTGGGGGCCACTTTCATTCAGAGCACCACAGGGTTCCAGCCTCACATAGTCTAAACTCTGACAGTTCCCCTTGTGTTCATCTAAGTAGCTCTGCTCTGCTGGTTAATATTTCCACTTAGCTGTGTTCATATCCAGATGTGCTGACCACATATGCCATCTGGATATGGCTAACTAGAGATGGCCAGATGTCTTTGTGTAGAGGTCCCACTGAGGAGACTATCTTGCAGATTCAGCCTGACTTCTTTTGTCCTTGCTTGGGTAGATCTGTGTTCTGAAAATCCTATCTAGGAAGGTAGCCACTGGGACAGCTCAGCAGTGTCCTCCTTGGGTTGTTTACCCCACTTGGTCTGTAGAGGCAGAGCCTACCTCATAGATGTCCCTGTAGCCAGCTGTGACTTTGTCTTTATGCTGGGCTCGGGATCACTGGGGTCTTCTTTGCTGTGCAGAGGAAGGAGCTCAGAAAGAGAGGACAAGTGGTGGCGGCATGGACTGCTTGACGTCCCTCAGTGTGGCTTCAGGCTGCACAGTTGTAGCACATGCAGCTCTGGACCCCACCTAGCACAGCTCCCTGCACATGGCAGGCTCTCTGGGAAGAATTTTTAAGATTTATTTACTTTGACTTTATGTGTGTGTCGGAGTGCCTGCATATGTCTGTGCAGTGCCAGAGGAGGCCAGAAGAGGACACCAGATCCCCAGGAACTGGAGTTACAGGTGGTTGTGAGCCTCTATGTGGAACTGGGAACCAAACCCTAGTCTTCTGGGAGAGCAGCAGTGCTCCAGCCCTGGGAAGGACTTTTTGTCTCACTTTAATTGTCAGGAACGTTAAATAAATAAATGCTGGCTTTTAATTTCTCTGCCTTTCACCTTACTTAACAACCTTTTGCTAGAGCTTTTCCTCCCCCATCCCCCTTTGACAGTTCGGATTAAATGCAGAGAGCTTGTCAAGAAAATTGCCATCTACAAAAATCGATTAGCTATTCAACTGCCGGAGAAGATCCTCATCTATGAGCTGTACTCAGACGACTCAGCAGACATGCATTACCGGGTGAAGGAGAAAATTGTCAAGAAGTTCGAGTGCAACCTGCTGGTGGTGTGTGCCGACCACATCATCCTGTGTCAGGTGGGCAGCTGGTCCCTCCTCCCTCAGGGCAGGTGTCCACCTCAGAGTTTTAAAGCTGATGGCTGGCCATTGGCTTCTACTCTGTTGGCATCTAGACGAATCAGTTTTTAGAGAGTTGAGGGCCAGAGTCACAATGATTTTGTACTGTGGAATTGTACTGTGGAATACTGTGGGATTAGATGTATTGTAAGGTGTTCTACACAATGAAGGTTGGTTGGTTTGTTTGTTTGTTTTTGAGATTGTGTTTTACTAAGTTGCTCCAGCTGATCTCAAATTCATGATCTCCATGTCCACCTTCCGAGTGCTGAGTTGAAAATGTGTCATACCTGTCTGGGTTTTTTTTTTTTTTTTTAGACAGTGTTTCTCTGTGTAGCTTTGGAGCCTTTCCTGGAACTTACTCTGTAGACCAGGCTGGCCTCCAGTTCACAGAGATCCACCTGTCTCTGCCTCCCGAGTGCTGGGATCAAAGGTGTGTGCCACTACCGCCCCCCCACCTCTTTTTACTTTTAATTTTGAGACTGGGTTTTGCTAAGTCTACCATGCTGGCCTTGAACTTGTAGTGTTCCTTCCCAGCCTCAGGAGTACTTGGAATTACAGATTTGTGTCATGCTCCCCACCAAAGTCTCTAAGAGTTTTTTTGTTTTTTTTTTCAAAGAAATTTTTTTTTTTTTTTCTTAGCATAGATTTCTAAAAGTCTCTAGGTCAGTGCCAAGAGGAGTTTTGGCACTTATGTCAAGAAAAAGCCTACTGTGGGTTGAACTAATCTTGCCCAGGCCTGTTGGGAACTGTAAAAAGAAAGAAATCCTTTAGGAGTTATTGTAAAACTAGTATCAAAACCTGTGTGAGAGTCTCGTGCCTCCTGCCTCCTGTAGAAAATAGTTGTGGCATCGCTGTTCTGCTACCTCTGACTCTGGAGGTTCGAGCTGAAGATGGCTCCCAGCCTGTGGTGGATTAGCAGTTGGAACATGGGGGAAGAGTGAAGGCTAGATGGCTGCTGATGGTGTAGGGTGCTTTCTCCGTCCTGGGAGCTGGAGGACCCGTTCTCTGAACCTCCATGCTGAGCCTGGGTTGCTTCCTAGGAGAAGCGGCTGCAGTGCCTGTCCTTCAGCGGAGTGAAGGAAAGGGAGTGGCAGATGGAGTCCCTCATCCGGTACATCAAGGTGATCGGTGGCCCCGCTGGAAGGGAAGGTCTGTTGGTGGGCCTGAAAAACGGCCAGGTGAGTCTTCCCCTGTGACCACTGGGCTTGTTACCCAGGCAGGCAGGCAGGCAGGCAGGCAGGCACAGGCTTCCTGTCTAGGATGATCTGAGATGGACTGTGGACAGCCTGTACCTTGCTTTCATAAAGATAGCTTCAGGCTGTGGCCCTCAGACTCCCAGAATGCTCACACCTGGCAGTTGGTGCCATGGCTCCCAGGCTGCACGTAGCAGGGATTAGAGGGTTTGAGGTCACCCCAAAGGTAGGATTTGTTGGAGCCACAGCTTTAGTGGATTGCCAGAGAGACAGACAGAGATTGTTCATGAGGTCAGAGCCCTATTAGGCAGTGCCTGGATTAACTGGCACCCCTGTCTGGGCCCTAGATAGTGCTGGTCCTTAGGCTGTTACTTAGAAGCTAAAAGAAAAATGGGCTGTTTGGACAAGTGGATTAGGAAATCTAGGCTATGTGAAAGTTAAACAGATTTGTGTGTGTGTGTGTGAGTATGTGTATAAGTGTGTATGTGTGGTGTTCATCTGCATTCTTTGCTCAAAATAAGAAAAGTTCTATGTGGGCTACATAGAAATTTGAAAGTGAAAATATAACTGCATTAGCCTGAGAGCCAAGCTGTGTAGCAGATGGCTTGTGGCTGAGGCTTGTCAGGTCTTTGCTGGGGACGGAAGTTGCAGAGCATGAGATCAGTGGGAACTGTCAAGCAGGAGCACCCAAGTGGAGGAGAATCTGCCCCCTGCCCCCAAGTCAGCTGTCAGGTCTCATGTGAGACTGAGCATATCTTTGGGGTCAGGTTAACCTGGGACCACATTCTTTCTTAGCTTCTCTCTGGCTGTATTGCCCTGGACAGATCAGTTAGCTCTCTCAGGATCAAGTTTTCCAAATAAGGACAATACTATGATTCTTCACAGGGCTGTCAAAACCAGGGATGTCAGTGAATGGCAGCTGTCACCATCAGCAAGCATCATTATTACTTTACACCAGATGTCTCGCCTGTGTTTACAGTAGCCCTTCCTGTGTTTGTGTATGATTCCCTACCCTGCAGTTTGAGCAGTGTCATTAAAAATGTCCTCAGTCCACACAGACATTAGAGTGAGTTTGGCATGTCTCAGGCCTGTTGTTGCTTCAGTGACCTCCGATGAACTGTTCTCCTGATCTCTTAAGGATGGTCTCCCCCTCCCCCACACCCTGCTTTATTTAATGAGTCTTTTCTCTGCACACAGCTTCTGGAGGAGTTAGTGGGTGTTGTTCTTGTAGAACACATGGGACGCCAACAGCCTGGCAGTGGTCCAGGGTCTGGTTGCCATGGTGACTCACACTTATTTCTCTGAAATTTCGCCAGATCCTGAAGATCTTTGTGGACAATCTCTTTGCCATTGTCCTGCTGAAGCAGGCCACAGCCGTGCGCTGCTTGGATATGAGTGCCTCCCGGAATAAGCTGGCGGTGGTGGATGAAAATGACACATGCTTGGTGTATGACATCCACACGAAGGAGCTGCTTTTTCAGGTGAAGTCCTGGATGGAGACACAGTCTTTGGAATAGGACTGAGCTTCCCAGTTGTGCAAGAAGGTACCCAGCCCTGTCAGGGAGGAACAGCAAGGGGCTGGAACCCAGCACAGGTGTAGATTCTGAAAAGCTCCAGGGAGCAGGTGGCCAGGCCAGCCTCTTGAACACTGCTTCCCTTGCCAGTAACACATTGTTCACATAGCAGCAAACAGTAGTCTTGAGGTGATGGTGATGAGTCTGGTGGCCAGGTTAATGAGTGATGGGGATTCTTTTGATGAAGTCTGTGACTCCCATACTTAGGACTGCCAGTTCCTACCAGTGCCTAGTGCACACACACACAGGAAGGGCAGGTGGAGGTTCACCCTCAGCTTACTCCACAGGGTGCTGTAGCACAGTGGCTGCATGGATCATTGGGGATGGGCATTGTTTCCACACCCTTTGGTCCTGTGGTTAGAAGAAGCATGTCGATGGGTAGTCCAAAGACTGTGTCCAGTACCTAGCAGGCTTTCTGCCAGGCTAGGGCTGTTCTTGGGCATCTTTGGGGCCTTATAAGTGGCCAGAGCTAATTTATGTGAAGTGAGGACCCCCTGAGGCTTGAACCTCTACTCTCTGGTTTCTCCTTGCAGGGTTTCCCGATGTCATGGGTAGACATGGATGGTCTTCCATGACCATCCTTATCCTTGGCAACAGAGCCAGCAGGGTAGAATTGTGTGGCTTTCCTTGATCAGTTGGACAGGGATACTTGGCTGCCAGTAGTCCCCAAATGACTTTAGTTATTAGCACTTCATGTCACAGAGGAAGCAGAGGGTTCAGGGGAAGGAATATATACCCATTGTCTTTGGGCTGAGCTGGGTTCATGGACCTCTTTGAGTCTCAATTTTACCTATGGCTAACAAGAAACTTACTTTTTTTTAAAGACAGTGTCTCTCAAGGCTGCCCTTCAGCTCTCTATATAGCTGAAGATAAACTTGAGGGAGATGCTCTACCTCCACTTCTTAAGTACTAGGGCTAGAGATGTGCACCACCACACCTGATTTATTCTGTAGTGAGATCAGACCCAGGGCCTCTTGTGTGCTAATTAAGCCACATTTCCTGCTCATGCTAACATGAAGCTAGGAGTTACCTTCTCATAGAATTACTGCAGAAGCAACACAGAAGCAAACAAGATGCTACTGTGTGCTCAGTGCAGGGCATAACTTGCCCTACATGTTGCCCTTCTCCCCAAACTCAGTACTACTTCTTCTCTCTGGGGCTGGAGGTGGTTAGCAGGCCTTTCAGTGTGTCCTGTGGAGACTGTGTGGAGAGGTGTGTGGCTCTTCGCCCTTGCTGTGGCTTTCCGGGGGCCTAGGGAAGGTGGCTCTCAGATCTTGCCTGGAGACATAACGTTCCTAGTCACTTATCCATTGCATTTGTCCCTTCAAATGAAAACTATCAACTTTTCTCATTAAAAAGTAATCCATGCTCATGATAGAAGATTCTAGGCAAGTGGCTCTCAACCTTCCTAATGCTGTGACCCTTTAATACAGTTCCCCGTGTTGTGGTGATCCCCCAACTATAGAATTATTCTCTTTGCTACATCATAACTGTAATTTTGTTAGTTATGAATCATAATGTAAATATTTTTTGGAGGTAAGAGATTTTCCAAAGGGGTCTCAGGAACCACTGTTCTAGCCAGAGAGGGATGAGCCTCTGATTATCCCAGGCTTCCAGGGCTGAGCAGAACTGTGATGGAAAGGACACCTCCCAGGGTGACTTAAGTTTTTAGTGTGAAACTATAAATGCAGAGACAATGCATTATTTTCTAATTTTCAAAAGAACTCCCCATTCTTTTGCTTATTATAAAAAACAGTGGGTGTTCATGACCAAAGAAACCAGACATGTAAGCATAAGGAGAAAAAAAAAAAAAAAAAAAAAAAAAAAAAAAAAAGCAAAGAAAATAGAAATTCCTCACAATTCCACTCATCCAAAAGCAGTCACTATGTTAATCTCCAGGGGTAATATTTTTGGCCTCCTTCCTGGGTAGATGTGTGTGTGTGTGTGTGTGTGTGTGTGTGTGTGGTGTGTATCTGTGTGTGCTGGGGAATCAACTACCACAGAGTGGCACCCCATTATCTTCCTTTAATAGAAATGGAATCCTACCTGGTTGAATTTTCATTTACTGTGGAGTAATTAAATTATGGAGTAATAATTTTGAAAATAGCACATATCCAAAATTCTGTCACACCATCCCTTCTTTTCTGATCCCCTTTCCTCTTTTCCTTTCATCCTGCTGTTAGTACCTTAGTGCAACTCAAGCTTTAAAATGGGGGTGGGAGTGGAAATCGGGAGTGATGCCAGAGCCTTACAGGCCTTTGTCCCTCAGGAACCAAATGCCAATAGTGTGGCCTGGAACACCCAGTGTGAGGACATGCTTTGCTTCTCCGGAGGAGGCTATCTCAACATCAAGGCCAGCACCTTCCCGGTGCACCAGCAGAAGCTGCAGGGCTTCGTGGTTGGCTACAATGGCTCCAAGATCTTCTGCCTTCACGTCTTCTCTATGTCTGCCGTGGAGGTGCCACAGGTAACCCGGGTGCATATCACTCCTCTCCAGCTGTAGGACACAAAACAAAATGGCCAGGCCTCAAACTGGTGCTAAGAGCAGCAAAGAGAGGGAGGAGGGAAGTATGGAATCTGTGATTTTGCAAGGTGTTATGGTCTTGGATGTGTTGTGTCCTAACTGTGTAGCCTTGCCTCTCTGGACAAAGAACTCAGCCCCATTGTCTTAGTCAGGGTTTCTGTTGCTGTAACACCGTGACCAAAAACCAGGTTGGGGAGGAGAAGGTTTATTTGGCTTACACTTCTGCATTGTAGTCCATCACTGAAGGAAGAAGCCAGGACAGGAACTCCAACAGGGCAAGAACCTGGAGGCAGGAGCTGATGCAGAGGCCATGGAGGGTGCTACTTATTGGCTTGCTCCTCATAGCTTACCCAGCCTGCTTTCTTATAGAACCCAGGACACCAGCCCAGCGATGACATCACCCACAATGGGTTGGGCTCTCCCTCATTAATCACTAATTAAGAAAATGCTCTTTACAGGGTGGCCTACAGCAGATCTTTTTTTCATGACAGGGTTTCTCTGTGGCTTTGGAGGCTGTCCTAGAACTAGCTCTTGTAGACCAGGCTGGTCTCGAACTCACAGAGATCTGTCTGCTTCTGCCCTCTGCCTCCTGAGTGCTGGGCGCTACCACTGCCTGGTTCCTACAGCAGATTTTTCTTTTTTAAAGATTTATTTATTTACTTATTTATTAAGTGTGCAGTAGTGTTCTGCCTGCATGTATGCATTGCCAGAAGAGCTCATTACAGATGATTGTTAGCCACCATGTGGTTGCTGGGAATTGAACTCAGGTCCTCTGGAAGAGCAGCCAGTGCTCTTAACCTCTGAGCCATGCCTCCAGCCCCCTACAGCAGATCTTATGGAGGCAGTTTTTTCTTTTCTTTTCTTTTTTTTTTTTTTTTTTTTTTTTTTTTTTTTTTTTTTTTTTCAGTATGTCTGAATGTTCCTAGGACAGTATTTGACTTATGTTGAGGGGTTTTTTTTTTTTCTTCTCTCATACAAAAGGTCTTGACAATAGCCTTCCCTCCCTCCCCTCTCCCCAGTCCCCTCAGCATCCTCTCTCTCCTCAGATCCACTGCTCCTCCATTTCCCTTCAGAAAAGAGCTGGCTTCCCAGTGATATTAACCAAACTCAGGATAACAAGATGCAATATGACTAGACAAATGCCCTCATATCAAAGCTGGATAAGACAATCCAGTGAGAGAAGAAAAGGTCCCATGAGTAGTCAAAAGAGTCAGAGACACCCCAATGCCATCGTTAGGAGTCCCAACAAAAACCCCAAGCTAAAGAACCATAGCATGAATGCAGAGGGCCTAGTGCAGACCCATGTAGACTCTGTGATTGCTGCTTCGGTCTCTGTGAGACCCTGCTTAGTTGATTTTGTGTTCTCTTGGTGCCCTCAACTCCTCTGGCTCCTATGGTCCTTCCTCCCCCTCTTCTCTGGAGTTCCCTGAGCTCCACCTAATGTTTGGCTGTGAGTCTCTGTATCTGCTCCCATCAGCTGCTAGAGGAAGCCTCTCATGACAATTGGGCTAGGCACCGATCCTGTGAATAGAGCAGAATATCATTAAGAATCATTTCATTGATTTTTTTTTTTTTTTGTCCTCTCAGACACCTGTAGTTTGTGTCAAGTTAGCATAAATCTAGCCAGCATACCCATTGACTCTCTTTTTTTTCTGACCTCCTTCCTGCTGCATTGTG
Source organism: Phodopus roborovskii (assembly GCF_943737965.1). NCBI lineage: Eukaryota > Metazoa > Chordata > Mammalia > Rodentia > Cricetidae > Phodopus > Phodopus roborovskii. The sequence continues at coordinate 8,290,945 of NW_026126578.1, forward strand.
TTAGCAGTATTGGGTACTATGTTAGGGGCAAGTCCAGCAGGGTGGATGCATCAGTGCATGAGTGGAAATGCTGTGTAGTAGAGGAGAATAGGTAGAGAAGTGACTGAGCACGGTGAACCAGGGAGGGCACATGGGGCCCTGCATAGTCGCCCGAGTCCAGAGGGGGCCTGCTAGAAACTGGGGTGAGAGTATGGAGCCACGGAATGGAGGAGGACAGAAACAGACAGAAGAACCCAGACAGCCCACCTGGTGGCTAACCTAGTTACAGCTGCCCTAGATGCTGTCTTGCTTGTCCTTGGAGTGAGTGGCACTCCCTATGCCACTGTCACAAAACCAAGACAAACAAAAACGCTAAGGAGAAACTTGGGCCACAGCATTCCATCTTCAGAGAATATTTTTTTTAGGGTGTGTGTGTGTACTCACCTGTGCTCTGGTGCACATGGAGGACAGAAGGGGCATTGGAGTCCCTGGAGGTGGAGTTCCGGGGTGTTGTGTGACACCTCACATGGGTGCCAAGAATGTGATTTGGGTCCTCTCTTAACCACTGAGCCATCTCTCCAGACCCCACACATAATGGAGCTTTTAATCACTCTATGCCATCTTTTTAAAATGTTTAAAAGTTTATTAGTGTATGTGTGTGTGAGTGCCTGTGCCTGTGAACTTTTGGGAATTGTTTCTCTCTTTGTTGGTTCTGGAAATTGGACTCAGATTCTCACATTTGTACAGCCAGCACTTTTACCTTTTGAGCCATCTTGCCAGCCTTTATGCCATCTTCTTTTAACATGACATTTAACTATTGATGAAGTATTGGCTGTAAACTAGCAATATCCCCTAGCATAGTAGCTCATGCCTATAATCTCAACACTTTGAGGCTAGGGCAAGAGGATTTTGAATTTAAGGGCAGCCTAGGGTATATTATAAGACTTTTACTCAAAACAAAACAAAGACCACTAACAGTAAAAACAGTTGCCAAAACCAAAGGCCCTACTTACTAATCTGGCTTTTTGCTCAGCAGTCTACTGGAAATGTGCCATGTCAGTGAACACACTTGACCAGACAATCAAACAGACAGTCGTAGACTCACGTACATTGTGAGAAGTGACGAGTGATTCCTTGTGTATGTTGCTCGGTGATGATGTGTGAGGCTGCAATGCAGTTGTTGGTGCTCCACTGCAGCCTGGAGCACTTTCCTGCCCCCTGCCCCCATGCCCCTTATACTGCGTGCCCAGCTTTGTTTGTAATGGATACAGCACTAGTGTGGTGTGGACGTCCAGCTCACTCCACCAGCACCTGCTGTTGGGCATTTAAACTATCCACAGCCTTTTGTTTTCTTTTTGTCTTTTGGAGACAGGGTTTCGTTATTGACCCTGGCTGCCCTGGAATCCTCTATGTAGGCCGGGCTGGTCTCAAAACCCACATACATCCACCTACCTGTCTTTGCCTCCGAGGGCTGGGATTAAAGGTGTGCACCACCACACCTGGCTGCCCAAAGCTGCTGCTCTTAAGAATCATGGGTGTCTTCCTAGTATCTGTCCTGACTTTGTATAAATTCCAAGAAGTGCAGTTGCTTGGCCAAGGCCCAGTACACTGAAGGTATTCAAATGTTCTAGACCGCCTCTCCTCAGGGCTCTGTTAAGCCTATAGCCTCTGCCTATGTCTTCCCTGGAGCCAGGAAGGCCCTTGTTACTTGCCACTGCAGGGTTACAGCGGCAGTGTCCACACCAGCTCCTGACCCACAGCGAGTGTTCAGTCGAGGGCAGTGAATTCTGATGTGAGTAATGAGCAGAACAAGAAAAAGCATAAGAGATGGCAACAGGGTGACATGTGGGAGCAGGCGGGGCAAGCACAGCCTGATGGACTCTTGCCTTGCCATCCTCACCTGCTTCCTGTCAGCATCCTTAACCCCAGCACCGATGCTCAGGACCCACTCACTCTTCCTCATCTGCCAAACAGGCTTCACTTATCCTAACCTCAAAAATAAATGCAGTTGTTGCTCCTAGATTCTGGCCAGCCAAGAGGAGCCGGAGGGGCTGCTGGGGCTCCCTCTGCCAGGGCCTCAAGACTCAGTAGCCAAAGTCTCTGTTGGTTGCAGCCAGCCTTCCTGCTGATGCAGCAGGCCAGAGCTGCCAAGCATTGGGAAAGGCGATCTGGAGACAAAGGCTGTTTATCTGTCGCCTCTGCCTCCAGTCGTCTTGTGGTTTGGGCCCATTTTTGCCCTTGGGATTTTTTTGGTTTCCTTTCGAAATTTGTATCATCTTGTGCAAGAACTAGTGTGTCCGAGCTGCCAAGTAGGACAGCAAGCCCCAGATGTGCTCCATCACGTCATGCTTGGAATACGGCAGCCAGATAAGGGTTTGCTCAGAGGGGATGGTTCATTAATGTCTTTTTTAAACCCCCACTCAGGTTGTGCCTCCTGCCTGTGTTACTAGTCCACCAGCTTACCTTGTGCTACGTTTTCATGGCCCCGTCATGGGGAAGTCAGCGTAGCAGACGTTCTGCAGCTTGGGGAAAGGAGTCCTGAAACCTGATCCAGCTGCATCCTGAACACCATCTATCTCTCTTTGGGGCCTCATTTCTTCTCTGTGTAATGGGGGTATCGGTTTTTGTTTTTGTGTGTGTTGTCTTGTTTTGCTTGAGACAGGCACTTGCCGTGTTGCCCAGGGTATTCTTGAACTCAGCGCTAAAGCAATCCTCCCATCTTTACCTCCAGAGCAGCTGAGACTGCGGGCTTTGCCACTGTGAAATAGGGTTAATTACACCCATTTTCAGGTTTTGCCTGTCCCAATTCCTGTTATTATTCCTTCTTATTACAGACAGTCATGAAATAGCAAAAGCCACAAAACAGAGCTAAAGTGGATCAGAGGGTTTGAAGAGTCTAGAAAATGAGCTCATTGTGGGGGCAGAGTGGTGGAGTCTGAGAAAGCTTCCAGGAGGAAATGAAACCTGTGTCCAGGGAGATGGGTGCCTCATTGGTCCATGGTAGCCTGAGTGGGCAGAGTCTCTAAATAGAAGGTAGCATGTTTTTCCAGGGGGCACCTGGCTAGGATGTGGCTGAGCCAGGCCTGGGTGCTAGCTCAGCTGCTCCTAGTCTGTGGGCAGCTGCTTCCCTACAGTAAGGGGAAGTGGATAGTGTGACCTCACAGGAAAAACAACTCCCTGGGAACAGTTGTATCTTGGTGTCGGAGGGTAGACTGGCTTGAAAAGAAAAAGGTTTCTTTTAATTTTAAAGTTAAAAAACAAAACAAAGGAGCAGGAATTTCAAAGATAAAGGCCCCAAATGGAGAAAACGGCTTTTCCAAGTCCACATTTGGAAGCCATTAGCACAAAGGTACTGTTGATTGATTCCACTGCCCAGGAATCCAGAAGGGAGATGTGGGCCCCTGAAGCATATTGACTGGTCTCAAATCAAGACAGGGTCTTTTATTGCCAGAGATGCTAGGTCCCAGCTCAGCTTTACTCTGATGTGTGTAAATGCATGCTTACATTTGCGTGACATACACAGTAAGAAGGAACACAGGACCTGGAATATCAGGTCACCTCTTGCTCTAGCTCTAGGTTTTTAATTTACAAGGTCTGTGACCTCAGGCAAGTCATGTTTCCTCCAGGAGTCTCCTTCTCCTGGGTGTTATCAGAGGTAACACCTCCTTACACAGGGCTGTTTGGACAACTGCAAAGTTCTTTATAGCCTTAAAGAAAAAGAAGTCAACAGGGAATACTTGTAGATACCCGTGACTTTTTCAGATTCAGTCCCTCTGAGAAAAGGCCATCTCAGATGTCTTCCTCCTGGTCACATGACTCACTCTTCTGGCCCAGGATGGAGGGACTGCTGGAGTGAATACAGACATACTGCTGCCACAGGGTGTGCAGGGCATCACCCAGAGCCCCATGTGGAATTAGGATACAGCACAAGGTCTATCTACACAGAGGCCAGGGGTAGCTCAGACTCCTCCTCTTGGGGCTCGGAGAGAAAACAGGGAAGAGTTTTCTGGAGGGACCTGCTAGCAGAGCTCTACAAAGCCAAGTAGGCATTTCCCATGGGGGGAGGGTAGATCTTCCCAGAGAAGGGGACATCTTAGGGTCAGGTAGACTTAGGGAAGGAGAAGGCAGATGGCAGCCAGAAGTGTATGTTGGGAGTGAGTGCTATGTATGGCTTAGCAGGAGAGGGTGGCAGAAAGGACACCCAGGTTGCAAAGGTGCAGGTTGATGGCTGAAGTCTGAGGTAGGCGTTTCCGGTAATAATACTCTGAACATCTGGAAGTGGACCTGCTTGGAGTCTGACTCTTTCCAGTGCTGTGAACAGACTATTAACTTTGTCCCTTTTCCCAAAACCCCACAGTCTGCTCCGATGTACCAGTACCTTGATAGGAAAATGTTCAGAGAAGCCTACCAGATCGCCTGCTTGGGAGTGACAGACACTGACTGGCGTGAACTGGCCATGGAAGCTTTAGAAGGATTAGAGTTTGAAACTGCAAAGAAGGTACGCATTCAGTCTGTGTGAGCCAGAATTTGGTCCTTGGAGGGTCTCTTGAGGCAGAAGGAACCCAGGTGACACCGGAGGGGCAGGAACTGCCTGTATTGGGCTCTGAAGTCAGGCTGCCCTGAGTTCTCTCCTCAGTCACCCTCCCCCTTGGGCCTGGCAGTAACAGCGTTCCCAAGATGCTTTCTCTGGAGGGTTCTGGAGGACTAGGCCCTGTCTTCACAAAGCTGGGAAGATCTTAAGCAGGTAATGCCTGTGAAACGCCTGGTTGACTCTGGCTTTCAGTCTTGGTAGCAATCATTTATGTAAAGAACCGAGATAAAGCCTGTCATGACAGACATTCAGTAATCAAGTATCTCTTAGGCTGGGGATGAGCAGTGGCCACTTATCACACCACCCTTGTCCTTAGCACTGGCTTAGTGCAGAGCTGGTCCGGCTCTCATTCCCACAGCAGTGTGCTGCCCCACACCCTGACGGTGTGATTCATACTGTCACTTCCGGTCTGGTCGGTTAAAGCTAAAAGAAATGCTCAAAAGCAGTTAACCTTTGTCTAGGCACATGAAGAGTCCCAGATGTGTCTCCATCTGCTAGACTGAGGGAGACAGACTGACTTCCAGCCTATTCCCTCCTCCTCTCTCCCTGTATTTTCTCCCATAGCCAAGCAGAGTCTCCCTTTGCCCAGGCCTCTGGGGTTGAAGGACCTGCAGACATATATGTGCCTGTCTCCTGTTAAACACAGGACCACTGTAGCAGAGTAGATCTCAGAGCTGCCCTTTTCCCTTCCTTTCCTCTCAGCCTGACTTCCCTACCTCTGCTCTAAAATGGGGTTGTGAAAACGCATAGTGCTCCTCCTGCATTTTGGACTCACTCTCGAGGCCTCCCCAGGCCTGGTAAAGGGCGGTTTGGAGTTGCTGTGCAACTCCAACCCTGTATTGAAGGCCCAGCTCAGAGGTAGAGCACTGGGTAGCATGCATAAGGCCCTGGTTCAATACACAGCACATGAGGAAAAATAAACCTACCCAATAATGACCTGCATATTTGTAGGTCAGATAAGCATTGGGAAAGTATCAGACTAGGGCTTTGGGCTGGGTGCTTTGTTTGGATGGTGACTAGTGAAAACTATGCGTACATTGCTTGTGGGCAGCCTGCTATTTTGAAAAGGAGTACAGCTTTGACCATAGCCCTTGACCAGTGTTTTATCTCAGTCCTGAATCCCTGGCTGACCTCTTCCCTGGGCGCCAGTCGCTCAGTGCTCAGATGGCCTAGAGAGGTGGCCCCACTAGATGGCATCGGAGAGCTGCTTAGTGCTACCAGCTGCATCTATTCCCTGCTCCCCACTTCCCTCCCTCGGTGGAAGTTGTTCACAGTCTTGTGACTGACCACTCGGAATAGCACCGTGACTCTGCGGTGTATCAGGGCTGAAGGATGTCAACGGCCGTTTACCAAATTCAAGAATCCAGTGCCCAGAACCACAAAGACTCTTGGAGAGGGCCTTATTTGCCTGACCATAAAGAAGGTGGCTGGAGCCAAAAGGCAAGAAGGGAACAGACTCAAGGTCCTGCCTGGGCCCCGAGTTTGGCTGAGACCTGAGTCTCCTTTTTCTACTCTGCCCAGCACCGGGGATTAATTTCTGAACCTGTTCAGGAAGGCAGCTTGTAAAACCTTTGGCATAGTCCTGTTGGATCTTTATTCACACTGGTAATAACCTTTTACCAGTTCTTCAAGAAAAGCCAAGTGCTGGGCACTGTGGAATGTACCTGTCACCCCAGCTTCTCAGCAGGCCGAGACAGGAAGATCCCCTGAGTGCAGGAGTTCAAGGCCAGCCTAGGCAACATAGTAAGTCCCTGTTTCAGAAAGAAATCCACCTGCCAGGTCCCTCCTGGGCAGTGCTTTGCCTAATCCTGCAGTCTGCCACTGCCGTGCTCAGACAGGAAGTGTCCTCCCTAGGGTATCTATCTGCCTCATGTTTGTGTAGCTCTTGGCTCAGGGAGATTTAGCTCTCTGTTTAATCTGCCCAGCTTCCCCTTTCCACTGTGAACCCCTGAGTAGGAAGGGGGACAGAGGCCAAGTGAAATTCCTGTGTCCCTAGCCTTTGACTAGACCCTGGCCCTGTAGGGTGGGAGGACAAAATCACCCTATGGTCATCTGCGAGGCAGCCAGAAGCTGGATGACTTGATCACACCCCCACCCCCCTTCTTGTAGCACAGAGGGTGCCTTGCAGTGGCCAAGGGCTGTTGTGCATTCTAAACCATAATGGCTCAGGAGCTGGGCTCAGGGCATGTGTCAGTCCATTTCACATGGGCAACGCAGAAAGCACAGCTGGGCAGAAATGTTGCCAGCAGAGCACGTGAAGGTCAGTTCCCCTGAGCCCCTTGTGGTACCCGAAAGCAGCAAAAGACACTTCATAGGCACCAGTCCGCCTGACCCTCACAACCTTCCAGAAATCCGTGCATTAGACATCTACGTCATGAATCTAAGCAGATGATGCATGTTCAGGGTTAACACGCAAATTTGCTTTCTAGAGACTGTGAGATTGTGCTGCTGTCCTCCTTCAGAACCATTCTTCTTCCCTGAGCTTTTCCTCTCCTCCTCTCCCTGGGTACCCTGTGTGCCGAGTGTGAAGCACCATTGGGTTAGCAGAGCCGTCTGCTACTTCCCATCCAAGTCACAGGGACAAGCAGGCTCTTGTCTCTGTGTCTTGCCTACTCTGCAGATGCCATTGACTGGAATCAGCCCAGCCTGCCTTTCTATTATGAGCAGTGTCAGGCAAGGGCTTCCACTGCAGACTACAGGATCATAGTTCTGTTTTACCTAATCCCAAAATGATTGATGCTCCCAGGACTTCTTTACAGTTCTTTGTAAGGACTAATCCTTGAGATGAAGACAGGCTGCGCCTCGCTGGGTGGCACACCTCCCAAGCACACAATGATGAATCAGACTTCCCTTCCCTGCTTGCTGGCTCTCTTTCTAGAGCTTGATGTGCCCCCACCCCACCAGCCTGTGGAGAACAAGTAGGCAGCTGACTCTATTCTTTTCCCTTCTCATAGGCCTTCACCAGAGTCCAGGACCTTCGATACCTAGAGCTGATCAGCAGTATTGAGGTAACCGATGAAACCTCTTCCTTCTCAGGATGCAATGGCCAGCAGTCCTGAGGATGTGGGGACACAGGGCCTGTAGTCTCTTCTGGGGGATAGAGTGGCCACATAGAGACAACACCCCGTTAGTCACTTGGTAGTTGAATGAGGCAGAAGGCTTGGATCTCTTGTAATCTTTGGTTCCTTGTTCCTAAAATGGGGTCTATATGCTGGCAATAGTGGGGCTCACCTTTAATCCCAGCACTCGGGAGGCAGAAGCAGGTGGATCTCTGTGAGTTTGAGGCCAGCCTGGTCTACAGAGTGAGTTCCAGGACAGCCATGGATACACAGAGAAACCCTGTCTTGAAAAACCAAGATGAGATCTATTCTTCCCCGGTGCAGTGTGAGACAGTCAGGCTCTTGGAACGTGATATGCTTCTCTGGGATGACGGTTCCCGTTCTCTTGGAGTCAAGTAATCTGCCAGCAGTTAAGCATTTCCCAAATGCTCCTAAGCTGCTCTGAGACCTACCAAGCCATCCTCTTGCCCAGAAGGCCTGTGATGGGCTAAAGAATTTGGTTCTGACTGTACCATTTATGGGTGATGGAGACACTATTTTTAATTTCTGTGTATCGCAGTGCTGTCTGACTGTCTGTAAAAAGGCATACATATTTTTTTTTCTCCTGAACAGATTTATTGTGAAGCTAAGGGAATGTGGGACACATTTGAGCTCTCAGTTGGAAGCAGTTAGGAGCTTGCCCCACTAACTCAGTTCAGCAGAGTAAATGCCTGTTCTGGGCCTCAGCCTTGTGCAGGATCTAGCTTTGTGCAGGACCACACCTTAATGTAGGACCCAGCCTTGTGCAGGGCCACACCTTGTGTGGGGGGACTAGCAAGTAGAGTTGACACAAGCCAGGCTAAAATGTGGTAGCTGTTGTTCATCCAGTCTGTTCGTGTGCAACCAAAGTAGACCGATAATGCACAAGAACCTTAGTTCTTATGTAGTTAATAGCACACTAGCAGGTGCTATTGTGGTCAGCCCTGTTCAGTGGGTGAGGAGAGTAAAGTTAGGAGAGGATGCGGCATATCTTTGAGGGGCCATATTCAAAGTCTCAGTTGAAACTCAGATTCATTCCCCACTTTTCCCTAAGCTCTGCCACTTTTGCTTTATGAGCTCTCCCCACCTCCTTCTACCCAGCTGGTCATCTGTTGTCAGGGTCCTTCCCACACAGGTGGGCATCATTGTTCCCTGCTGCTGTTTCTTAGGGCTGGTGCTTGGTGTTAGCTAACTGGGCCCTTGGAATGAATCTTCATCCAAAGCTATGGAACCTCACTTTTCTTTGCACAAAAGTAGCTGGCCTCTGTGAGCATTGATTCTTATCCCTTGTCATGCCTTACTCAGGTCCAAAGGTCTGCCTCTGCTAGTGATCTGAGGATTGTGCTAATGGCACTGTCTCGGGGAAAAGCAGAGTGTGCTCCACTGATCTCTGTGACTGTCCAGAGGCCTCGGCTTCTGGCTTCCAGGTGGCCAGCAGTAACCAGGGAGCTGTGTGCCTCAGAGGGTTCTTGTTGAAGAACTGGATGATAGCATGGTGACAGAATAATGTGCTCGTGGCCAGTCCTCTGTGAACACGTTCTTCTGTGGCCCACACTCCACACCAGCCGACACATACCTCACTGCAAGAGCTCAGTTCACTCACAAGTTTAAGATGTCAGCTTATGAGGCCAGCCTGTTCTACAAAGCTACACAGAGAAATCCCATCTCAACAAACAAACAAACTCCCCCCCCCCAAAAAAAAAAAACAAGAAAGAAAGAAAGGAAGAAAGGAAAAAATGTCTGTTTATTTGGTTGATCAGCCTGCACCATGTGAAGATTTAAAAATGATTTCTGTCACTGGTGAGGCATGTTGTCTCCAGCTGCTGAGACTTCCACCAGCTTGTCTAGGAGTTTGATTCCGTGTCTCATCTTCCTCCAGTGTGATCCTCTTGATAGAAAACAAGCAAAAGGCAGCTGCTGGGACTGAGTGCTGGCGAGTGTTTACAAATACTGGAGCTGTCAACTAATGAGTGTTCCCAGCACAGGGAAAGTGTGTGCTGGCACTTCTCTCTGGCTTCAGCGTTGCTCTCGCATGTACACATGTATGTTTCCATGTGTTAGGGACCATCCCTTGTTTCAGAAGGTGGGATGAAGAGCGAGCTTTGTGTGATCTTGACTGTGCAGTGCTTGGTGGTTCTGGGATCACTGAGAACAGTAGGATTCTCCTGTGTGACATGGACATTAGCACACGTGTGTGTCTCAGTTAGGGCCCTTGTTGCTCTGGTAAGATCCTAAACAAAAGCAACTTGGAAAGGAACTGGTTTATTTCAGCTTACAGCTCCATATCACAGCCTATCACCAAGGGAAGTAGGGCAGGAACCTGGTGATAGGAGCTGAAACAACAGTTGTGAAGGAGTGCTATTAACCAGCTTGCTTCTTATGGCTTGCTCAGCCTGCTTTCTCTTTCGTTCTTTCTTTTTTGGTCTTTTTTTTTTTTTTTTTTTTTTCAAGATAGGATCTCACTGTGCAGCCTTTGCTGTCCCGGAACTAGCTCTGTATACCAGGCTAGCCTCCAACTTACACAGATCCACCTGTCTCTGCCTCCTGAGTGCTGGGATTAAGGGCATGTGCTCGCACTGCTAGGCTCTTAGCCTGATTTATTATAGCACCCAGGAGTACCAGTCCTGGGGTGGCACCACCCACAGTGAGCTGGATCTCCTCCCAGTACACACGCATGCACACACACACACACACACACACACACACACGCACGCACGCACGCACGCACGCACGCACGCACACACGCACACACAAACATCAATCAAGAAAACACACCCCAGGCTTGCCTACAAGCCAATCTGGTGGGGCCGTTTTCTCTCTCTTTTCTTCTTGGTTTTTGTTTTTTGAGACAAGTTTTCTCTGTGTAACAACTCTGGCTATCCTAGACTTGCTTTGTAGAATAGGCTGGCCTCAAACTCACAGAGATGCCAGCCTCTGCCTCCCAAGTGCTGGGATTAAAGGCATAGGCCATCACACCTGGCTGGGATCATTTTCTCAATTGAGGAGCATGTGTCAAGTTGACATAAAACCAACCAACACACGTAGTTTTCCTCTTAGAAACAGGAGCATAGCCAGATTTATGATCCTATGTTATAGCCTCCATCTTGGTTGAAAATCCCAAACTTTGTCCTTGTCTGTCATCACTCTGGGTCACGGCTCTGCCACCCAGGTGTCTGGGACTTTGAGAATGCAAGGTCTTGGGAATGCAAGGGCCATCCCCAACTGGACAGTGCACACTGTCCAAGTTATCCTGTGGTTGCCTTGGGCAAGCATCCAGGAAAGCAGTCCAGTGGAATTTCCACCTAGCAAACAAAGGTTTGCCTCTTGTTTGATCTTCAGTGGTCTGAAAAAAGAGTCTGCTTTTGTTGTTGAACATTCCCAATAGAGACGTAGGTGAGAGACAACCGCAGCCCAGGAGCCAAGCATGGGCTCCAGTAGGAAGACCCAGGGACTTGGCCCAAAATAGCAGCAGCTAGCCTTTGTTACAGGCTGCTTCCTGCCATGGCTGTGGAAGCCATTTCCCGTGCTTCTAATTTTTTCAGGAGAGGAAGAAGCGGGGAGAGACCAACAATGACCTGTTTCTGGCAGATGTGTTTTCCTACCAGGGGAAGTTCCACGAAGCTGCCAAACTGTACAAGAGGAGCGGGCATGACAGCCTCGCCCTTGACATGTATACTGACCTCTGCATGTTCGAGTACGCCAAGGTAAACCCACCACATCCTGTGCCCAGCCTGACACCAGGAGTTCCCAAGGCTCTTACCTGTGGTGTCTTAGGCCATGTGTCCAAGCAATGACGCAGACAGAAAAAGGGGGTCACCTCAGAAAAAGGGTGGGTAAATTAGTGAAAGGAGGGTGTCCCTTCAGGGCCACTGACTGAAAGCTGACCCTGAAGGTAGATGTCAGAGGGACAGCACATTCAAGGCACCTGTCAGCAGTAGCTGTGTTGTGACCAGGTAAGAAGGGGGAGGGCTTAGGACAGTACAGATTTCTTCAGGCTTGGGTCAGGAGCCACCGTGTCCTACCACAAGGTCCTACCTCAAGGTCAGTCCTGAGGTACTCTACACTTTTGAAGGAGCTTCTTAGGCACATGAACCTATGTGAGAATGAGCCCCACTAAGAACCAGAGCCCTCCAGGAGTCAGCAGCTCAGCCTCCAACAAGACTTAAAGCTTGGGTATGGAACAAACAGTAAGGCCCTTCCACGAGGGGCTTTTGTATCCCCCCGTTCTGGGTGCTGGCAGAAGAGGCTCTCAAAAGCCTGTGCAGTCCTCAAGTCCTAGCCACAGCCATTCAATGGCTGTTAGTGCTAATCACCTAGCTCACAAGTCCCAGGTAGCAGGCTTCCCTATTTGACTCTGTGTCTATGCCTAGCCACTGTTGGGTTCTCTTCCTAGCCATCTGTTAGACCCAGTGACTCCTTCATACAGGGCTGGACCCCTGGGCCACTCTGTGCTCCCTCCTTCACACCTCAGACCTGAGCTTCAGGCTTCCTCTGCCTTTCCATCTTCCTTAGCCTCTGTGTTCCTACCCATACATATTCAAGGTTACATGGAATGCTCTTTCCACTGGGGAGAAAACTTAAAAGGGTCAGCTCCTAGGGGTAGAACCTAGGCACCACAGCCAGCCAGCCCTGGTGGTTCTTTGGGATTGATGCCCTCCTTGGAGCTTCTGGCCGGCAACTATGGTACAACTGAAAATGCCCACTTGGCATCCAGTATGATTATGGAGCCCACGCTTCAGTAGTGGGTGAAGACTTGTAGCTCAGCCTTTGCTTCTTCCTCAGAGTATAGCAGGGCTACAGCTCAATGTAATTCTGAGAAGTGTACATAACAATGCATAAAACCCTAACATGCTAAGCTGTAGAAAGAGGAGGAGTAGTCAGGCATGGTGGTGCATGCCTTTAGTACCAGACTTAAGAGACAGAGACAGGCAAATCTCTGTGAGTTCAAGGCCAGCCTGGTCTACAGAGCAAGTTCCAGGACAGCCAGGACTACATGACAGACAGGAAGGAAGGAAAGGGAGGGAGGGAGGGAGGGAGGGAGGGAGGGAGGGAGGGAGGGAGGGAGGGAGGGAGTTGTGTTGAGATGGAAATAAAAGTCCACACCCCAGAATGTGCCTTGGTGGTAGAGCAGGTACTTAGCACAAGAGAGACCTTGGTTCAATCTCACCACACACATGACATAAAAAGATTAGGAGATGACTCCATGGCAGGTGTCTCTCTGGCCACCCTCCTCCCACTTCAGCTCCTTCCCATGGTTCGCCTGCACTCATGGCTCCTACCCAGCAGTGCAGTCACTCATAGACTCCATCTGCTGTGGTTCTCCATGAAGGTAAATACTCTGGGCTTGTTTTGACTTTAATTTTTTATCACAATTCTGAGTATGTGGTTCCGTCTCCCTCTCCCCCCCCTCTTCCTCTCCCCCCTCTCTCTCCCTCTCTCTCCCTCCCTCTTTCTCCCTCTCTCTCTCTCTCTCTCTCTCTCTCTCTCTCTCTCTCTCTCTCACACACACACACACACACCGCCCTGGCATGGTAGTCTGCATTTGGGAAATGTGTGCACACATACACATTATGTTGGGGATGGGAGATACAGTGCTTATTAACATGGCATGTTTTTGTTTACTTGAAAATTGCTTCCCAAGATTCAATCTGGTTTTTTGGAAAATTTTTAAATTACATTCCCACGTACAAATAAATTGTATGCTTTCCGGACAAGTGACATGTTTATGTGGTGATAAAGGGATTATAGTGCTCTTAACTCTTGTGTAGTACGTCCTTATCAGAAGCACCAAGCATGAGAACCCTGTTCAATCTCATTCATCACTCAGCACGGCCTCTGTCTGTCCACTCCAGGTCAGAGTCTTTGCTGTGGCCCCAGATAACATGTAAATTGGCTGCATGGAACCAAAAAGCCTTTGAAAACCCACTTGGTTGAGTCTTGAAGGAACTGTTTCGCCTCAGCTTGAATTAAGTCTGAGCTGACGGCTGGGATTGAGGCGGTTGCCTCCTGTCAGGGAGGTTTCTGCAAGCCAGTGAGCTGTGTGTCTTGGGGGAGACATCTTGCACTGTGGCCCCTCTTAGCTTTTGGCCTTTCCCTGTGTTATCTCAGGGAGCACTCACTTGCCAAAGTCCCTCTGAAGGGCACCTCTATACTTTTATACTGCCTGTCTCTGCTGCTAACCTCATGCAACTAGCTGATCAGGAAAGCTTTGTGTACATGAGGGGTTGATGTCTTCATAGCTGTGAGCACAGTGTGTCTGTAATGGCCCAAGCCAGGTGTCCTCAGTGGCTGGTCCCTAGCCCTTTTCTCTGTGCACCCCAAGCAGAGGCAGAGGCCAGCTCCAGGCAACACTGACTTTATTTGGTCTGTAACAGGTAAAATGATGCCCTTCCTCCCCATCCTGAATTATTTGGTTGTTTTAGGCCAACCTAATATATGGTTTTAGGGGCTACATAATTACCCTGAAAGCAAATGGAAAAAGAAATGAGCTAATTGTTCAAGTGGGTTTCAGCATACATTGACTGCACTTTCCTGACAAATGAGTGTTAATCACGAGGGAAGGAGTACTTTTTTATACTTTGTGAGGCTGACACAGAGCACTCTGCAGGGTACATTCTCTTAAGACAAACCACTTCTCTCTAGTAATGCACATCTGGGCTGTATGCCTCTCTGTTCCCTGTTTTGAAAAGCCCCACCTTGAGAAATGTCAGCACTGAGGCAGCTTCAACCGTGGAAGTTCTGTCCTGAAAAGAGGTGACATTCTGAAGCTGTTTCTGCTACATTTGGGGATAACCCAGAGAAGCCCTCAGGGATCCCCTCTGCCCCAGTTGGGGGAAAAAGAACTCAGGCCCTGCCCAGTCTCTGAACCTTCAGGAAGGAATGACTATTCCTTCATCTTCGGCTTCTGTTGTCCCTCCATGGGTCATATTCCTTTTTGTGCAAACTTGACCTCAAAACAAGATCTGGTGTCACTTAATGAACCACTGGGCAGCCTTGGGAGACAGGGGCAGGCAGATCTCTATAAGGCCAGTCTAGTCTACATAACAACTACAAACATAGTGAGACCCTGTTTGGGGGGAAAAAAAGAGGAGGAGGAGAGGAGGAATGAGCCAAAGAGTGTTTTGCCAGTTGTCTGTCATAGACATATCTCAGGAACAAAGCCAACAGAAAGATCTGAGTGCAGGCAGGCCACAGAACAGCTGAGAAAAGAGGTGAGGATGGGCACGTCAGTGTGGCAGCCGAAGGAGGACACAAGGGGCCGAACCCAGGACTTTGGGCATCCTTGTGTTTCAGAGGACCATGTGCTCAGTACTAGTCCGGGGCATCTGGTGTCATCCCAGTGTGTGACCAGTGATTGTAGGACTAATATTTGTAATTTCGCAGCCAGTCGTGTTTCTGTCAAACTGTGTGGAGGTCACAGAGTAACCTGCAGCGTCTGTAAGGTGTTTAGAACAAGTGTGAAGGGAAGGAGACATGGAGGGTCCCTGTGGCCCCAGCAGCACTTTGGGGCGGTCCATGCACACTCCCTTCCTGGACACCTGGGACTGCCCCACACTCAGTCTCACAGGGCTGGGCTCTCGTGCATCCCGCTCCTGTGCAAAGCCAAGTGAGCCCTTCCTGCTCAGCTTTCAGGAGCTGATGTAATGCTGGCACAGGAAGTCCTAATCCGGAGTGTTTTTGTTTGTTGTGCTTCCTCAGGATTTCCTTGGATCTGGAGACCCTAAAGAAACAAAGATGCTCATCACCAAGCAGGCTGACTGGGCTAGAAACATCAATGAGCCCAAAGCTGCGGTAGAGATGTACATCTCAGCAGGGGAGCACATCAAGGCCATAGAGATCAGTGGCAGCCATGGCTGGGTCGACATGTAGGTTTGAGCCCCTGCCTGGGAGCACTGGGCACTGTGTCGACTCTGAGTTTTGACTGACAAGGGAAAGTTCTTTCTCTAAATATCTGAACCAAACATGAAAGCGATAGGTCCTCTGAGGATGAAGAGCCTGAACAACGTAGCACTGGCTTGGAGAAGCATGAGAAGTGGGTAGGGACTCACACAGATGTCCCTCAGGCTCTGTGTTGACCTTACAGGCATCCTGACTCTCCCCTGCACCAGCTTCGGGTGTCTACATTCATCTGGCAAATGAAATCATGGCTCAAGGGACTCGTGTCCTCAAAGGCCAAGTGTCTAGGAAGTGGTAAGACTAAGCTTTAGGCTCTGACGTGGGTGGTTTCAGTACCTCTAATACTGAGCATGAGCGTTCCCAATGCACAAGAAGAGCCTGCCGCCTATCAGGGAAGTGGACAATCTGGCATATTTTCTTGAGTCGTCCTGTGAAGTGGCCTTGTTGAATTTTCAATTAGAGGAGAAGGAATATAGTCAGGAGACAGAGTAGGCCAGCAGGGACTCTGGTGGCTTGAGACCCCCAAGGGACAGTAGAAGAGCTGGAACAGAGAGGAACAGAACCTAGGTACAAGGGAATGGAGGAGGGGGAACAGGCTGGGGCTGTAGTTGTGTGCCACATGATGGTTCCATCTTAGGACTTGGCACCCATCCTCCAGGTGCCCTCTCGGTCAGAAGACTGTATGCTAAAAGCTACTGGTTGCTCAGGAGGCAACAGTTGGTCCACAGACAGATGCCACTAGCATAGTCAGGCCCTGGGGAGAACAGGTTAGTGTGTGGAGCCTTCACCAAGGGACCTTTGTGGGTAATCTACCCCCAGCCTTCCTTTGTCTGGGAATGGTATCTGAAAGATGCAGGCTTAGATCTTAAATTGTGCTCCAAGTATTCTCTCTACAAAATGGGTGGTGCTGATGGGAGCCAAGCAGGCTCATGGTCTCTACTTCCCCCACTAGTTTCTCATATGTCACTTTGATTTGCAAGTGCTATGTATTAAGTTCCCCTGGGGACACTTAACTAGTTCAAGGAAGAGACATTAGTGTGTTCTGTCCCTCTTCTGGGTCTGGCTGTAACAGGCACCTTTCCCCTGGGAATGTCGGTTGAGGGGGGCGGGCTTTTGGGCTCTGGGGGCTGCCTGTTCTACCTTTCCCTAAAAACATGTCCCTTTGCTGCTGAGGAGTGTTATTTTTAGACGCCATTATTATTCTGAGCTTAGACTGACAGGCCTCCCTGAGCCCGCCTGTCTGAAATTCGGTCTGTTAGAGCCTCTTCTGTTCTCGCACAAAGCAGGCTGGATAGAGCCCTCACTCCGAGAGCTGCTTTACTGCAAACATTGGGCTGTCTAGACCCCAAAACACTGAATCTAGCCGCATCCTGATGGGCAGTAGGAGGACCCATCACTACTGGGAAGATATGAGTAATGGCCTCAGGGAGCCTCTCTGTGATCAATACCTTAGCCAGGAGGACACCGCCAGGGCTTCTAACCTTCCTCCTGGCCCAGGACAGGGTTCACACTTGTCACTTCCTTCAGAGTGTCAGTTGCTGAGGCGTTCTCATACCCGGTCCTGTGGGAATCCCTGACAGTACCGGGACAAACCCTGCCACTTCCTATTGTAGAGTCCTGGGCAGGGTGCTTCACTGTGGGTAGTTCAAACTCCAGCCGTCTCACCTGCAAAGTGGGAGCACTTATTCCTCCCTCTCAGGGCGGGAAAGATGGTTCTGTGAGACCACACTTGGAAGATCTCATGGGCCCTTCTCAGTATCTGGCAGAGGATCCCAGGTCTCACTGGTGTAAGAGGCACAGGAGGTTTGGGCAGTGTCTTTAGTGGCGGTACTCTTGGCCCCTGTCATTGCTTCTGGAGTGTGCATCCATTCTTTCATAACTGCCTGTGGAGTCCCCCCCCCCCAACCAGGGGCGTAGCACCACTGTTAGCATGGGGCGAAGCACCACTGTTAGCATGGGGCGTAGCAGAGTGAACCCACACAAAGCCTGTCCTTGAGAGGACCAGAGGCCTCCCCCTCCTCTGCTCTCAGACCCTCACAGGTGCCCTCCCTTCCTCTCCAGGTTGATTGACATTGCTCGAAAGCTGGACAAGGCTGAGCGGGAGCCCCTGCTCATGTGTGCTCGGTACTTTAAGAAGCTGGACAGTCCTGGCTATGCTGCCGAGACCTACCTAAAGGTCGGTGACCTGAAGTCTCTGGTGCAGCTGTATGTGGACACCAAGCGCTGGGATGAGGTGAGAGAGACAGCACTTACTGGGTTGGGATGCTAATTGAGCCCCTGGCCACAGGGGACTGAGCATCTGGGGACTAAGATGGGGGAGTGAAGCTGCCCTCATGATACAAGGGCCATTGCTTGGCAGTCAGATTATCTTGGAGGGCCTTTTCACCATAACTTTCCATTAGTTCATTCATTCACTCATTCATTCATTCAGAAAACTGTTAGTGGCTGCCAGCTCTGGGCCAACCCTGTGACAGGCACTGCTGCTACTCTGAGCCACCTCTGACCAGTTCCACAATCTCAGGCTCACTTCTGAAGTAGGCACACACCAGGGTGGCATTTAAAACCTGTGTGGCATTTTGGCAGGAAATGCCAACAATATTTTTCAGATACAAGCTACCAGAGCTGTTTCCAGGGCATATGTCCCCTGCCCTCATCCCTCTTCCTAGTCTTGACACTTGTGGTGTGAGAGGACCAGGGAGGAGAATCAGCCAGACAAATCAGAGCGACAGCTGTCCTGGAGCTAAGGCTAGCTAGGCAGCCAGGGCAGAGCCTCTCTGTGCCTGTGGCCTGGAGATTAGTGGTGTCCATCCACCGTGGCAGTCTCTTACAGAGTCATAGCAGGGCACTACCTGAGTAAGGACAGCCTTCCTCCTGTCTACCCCTCAACTGGCTCCACTTCCTGAGGTGACAGGCCACAGACAGGAAGAACAGGTTAGGGATGGAAGCAGGAACGGCTCCTCAAGATAAACGTTATCCAGCAGCCAGCAGTTAGCTCCTCATCTTAGACCCTCCCAAGCCTCCTGGCAGGTGGCTCAGTGCTTTAATGAAGCAGTCACTGAGTCCCGTACAGCACCATGTCCGCAATCCTCTGTGACAGCTAGTAAGCAGTGATGAAGATAATGTCAATCCTGTTTCCTTAGGTGTCGCCTGCAATTAAAAGAAATCTGTTTGCAGCGCTACAGGAGCCCACGCAAAACCCTCAAAATAAAATGTTTCCGATTCTGTGCTGCTTCTGTGGTCCAGAAACAGACTGTGTTGTTATTGAATCCAGTCGGTTGCATATTGCCGTTAATTGCCTTTTGTTTTCAAAGAGCTGCTTTGTTTTTGTGTTGCTGGGGATGGTTGGAGGGAGAGACACTCTCCCCCTCCGAGTTGTCAGGCTGGCAAAATATGACATCCCTAACAGATTCAGCCAAGTGCCACATTTTCAGAGGCTGCGGGGGTTGCCCCATTAAGAATGCCTTGACTCCTCCCTCTAGGCCTTTGCTTTGGGTGAGAAGCACCCTGAGTTCAAAGATGACATCTACGTGCCCTATGCGCAGTGGCTAGCAGAGAACGACCGATTTGAGGAAGCCCAGAAAGGTAGGCCACACAGACTGCACTGTGGAGAAGGGTGGGGAAGGCTGCTGAGACATAGTACAGAGACTGCGTGGCCCCTCCCTCAGCAGGTCCCAGGACAGGTGCCTTCATCCTGGCTTATGATGTGCTTGCTGGTGGAAGACTTCAGAACAAGGACATGGACGATGAAGTCACCCCTTGAGCCCATTGCTTACTTGTTCAGGATCCCAGACAGGTCCTAGCAGTTTCCTGTTAACCTTACACAACACCTGCATTACACTGTGCCTTCCCTTTAACGTTATTTACATTTTGTGGTCAGGAAGGAAACTGAGGTTGAAGGAGGTAAAGGAATTTGCCTATAGTCCACTAGCTGGGAAGTTGCAGAGAGGTCATGAGCCAAAGCATACATGGTCAGGACAAAGGAGAGAACCGCCCTTAGTGTTGGGCATAGTTTCACCCTCCTGCTTTCCTCTACTGAGATAGAAATGGACTTCAATTCTGGCTCGGACAAGCCAAGCAGCCTCTCTGCCCCTTGGTGTTTCTGTTGGTGAGATGAGCCGTACACAGGGTGGTGTGATGGCATCTGAAATAGAGGCCAAAGCAAGTGTGGCGCATTAACTGATAACGTTCATCATCAGTTAGCCATGTGACTGCCTTCACTGTGGCAGGTGCTAGCTGGGCACTTAACCTGCATAACCTTGAATCTTGCCAACAGCCCTGCCGTGATGCAGAGGCTACATGTGCTGTGCGAAGCTAGCAAGCGGCAGAGCTGGAATTGGATCGAGATCTGTCCAACTGGGAGCCTAGTTCTTACGCCTGTTTAAAGTCTCCTAATTGAAGTGGGTGGGTCGTATTCCATAGCATCTCATTTACACTTCTATATGGTAGCAGTTGCCACCTCCTGACACACTACAGAACAAATGTCCCCTGTTGGAGTTCCTTGGTTAAAAGCCCCTGTGAAGGACAGCATGTTCTCTAACGCCTCAGCATTTCCAGAGCACCCAGTTGCTGAAGTATCTGCATGTTTGGGCAAAACACATCAACCTATCCATCTGTCTGCGTCGCCCTTCCAAGAATCTATCGCCATAGTAACTTGGTACTCAGACAAGAGACGGGAGATGAGAATGAACCAAGGCCAGACCTTTTCCTTCTCCACAGGCTGGGGATATGGGTCATAACAATGCCCACACATGCACAGGTGTCAGAGCTCCTGGTCTTTCTCTGGCAGTCCCAGGGTCCCCAGAAGTTGGCTGCATGGTAGAGGGGCCCAGGAAATTGTTAAGCAGACATAAGCACGATTGAGAAATTCTTCACTGATTTTCACAAATGTCTGGTTTTGTGAGCTGAGCCAGATCTTCCCAGGTTGGTGGTATCTGAAAAGCACACAGCTAAGATGGATTCAGGACTAGAGTGGCTTCTGTGCCTGACCTTGGCATGCTGCTCTGCCCCACCTGGCAAAGCCCATCATTCTCATTAGAAAGGGCTGGTTTTCTTCTTTAGAATTTTGTCCTGGGGATTTAATGCAGTGACTAACAGTGGAGGTGTTTGACCTACCTACCGAGCTCCATGAGTAGCGTGGGTCCTGCTAGAACCACCCAGGAATCGCAATGTCTCATTCTGGAGTGGAGTGGAGTGAAGGCAAGTGCCCTGTGGGCAGTGGCAGCTTTGGCGCCTCAGGTTTTCTCTCTGCCATGCCTTGCTAAAGTAGGTTGCCATTTCCCAGCCAAAAGGAGTGTATCTCCCTGTGCTTATTTCAGGATGTAGCCTTGGTTATTTATAGCCTGCGGCCTGAGAGGCGCATCTCAGCAGCGAGGCACCACAGATGCTCCAACGAGTGGCCTGCCTCCCAAGCAGCCTCATGTAAGCCCCGCATAATCCCCCTGCTTCGTGTCTGACTCCCCATGACATGCACATGCTTTCATGACCCCTAGCATTCCACAAGGCCGGGAGGCAAGGGGAGGCAGTCCGAGTGTTGGAGCAGCTCACGCACAACGCCGTGGTGGAGAGCAGGTTTAATGATGCTGCCTACTATTACTGGATGCTGTCCATGCAGTGCCTGGACATGGCGCAAGGTGAGTGAGCGACAGCCGGCTGGCCCCTTCCCTGGCCCTTCTCTGGCACCAGATAAAATCAGAAGAGCAGGGCCATTTCATTAAAGCCCTGGGCTTGTTTATTGAGTGTGTTGTCCCTGAGCATGCCTTGCAATGCACAATCTGGCCTGTCATCTCTTTCAAGTTTGCCTATAAGTAGGACTGGCTGGCAGTCTGTTTTCTGGGTGGGAGGTCCCACCCTGTGTTGCTAATTCAGAGCATCTCCCTCTCTTGCTACCTGGGAGCCTGGAGCTGGGCCCGAGTGAGCCCTGGCTTTAAAAAAAAATTTTAATTAAATGAAAAGATGAAGAGATCACCTTACAATAACCCACTCCAGAATCTCCTTCATCCCAGGCAGGAGGACAGTTTCAGAGTTGCTTTCATTCCCATGGCTTCCCTGGTGCCCTGAGGACTTCTGAGTGGAGGGAAGGGAGAGCGCTGTGCCCAAGGCTGTACAGTAGTGAGAGGAGCACTGGACAGAGTCTGCAGCGCTGCCGGGCCTTCCTCAACTGTTCTGGCCCGTGCTGCTTCCTTCCAGTTGCCGGGTCACAGCTGTCAGCTCCCAGTCAGAACTGTCAGGCCCAGGCGTGAGGTGGGGTTTTCTGTCCTGGCCCTTGATGTGCACTTGAGATAAATAGCTGATAAGCAGAGGTGCATCGTGAACGCAGACAGCCAGTGAAGACACCATCTGCACACCCTTGTCCTGCCAGGCTCCTCCGGTGTGTCTGAGCCAGTAGGGTTCTTCTACTGCTGGACGTAGCAGGTGCTGGCCCAGTGGACAGAACTGGGAGGGTACAGTGTGTGGTCTGGGAGAGATCTATTATCAGGTGCTTCCTGGCCAGGAGCTTTGCCCAGCTGAGACTCTTATCATCCTAGATAGACCACGCCTAAGCAGCGCACCTGTCCATCACTGCCCTGTTGTCCCCTCTGAGCAGCATAGGAAGAAATGATAATATTTGACACATTCCCCTCTCCTCCCCTCCTTCCCTCCTCTCTCCTCCTCTCCTGCCCTCCTCCCCTTCTGCCTTTCTCCCCTCTTCCCCTCCCGCCCTCCTCCCTCACAGCAGATCCTGCCCAGAAGGATGTGATGCTTGACAAATTCCACCATTTCCAGCACTTGGCTGAGCTGTACCATGGCTACCAAACCATTCATCGCTATACGGTAAGGTGGCCAGGAGACTGGAGGATGGCACCTTTGGGCCTCGCATGCTCAGCAAGGGCCTCTGGAGAAAAGTGCCCATGGAAGTGTGATGAATTGTCCAGAAACCTGCTCTCTCTGGGACGAGAGGGGGCTTCTCCCTCACCTGCCACTTTTATGACATGAAGCAAACCCAGTCCAGGGCTGTGATAGGCCTTTCTAGTTTCTAGTTAGTCTTTGATGCCTCTAAATAAGTGAAGGCTCAAAGTTCTCTCTCTGGCCCTCAGTCTCCCCTATAAAGCGAGAGGGTTGGCCTGATCTCCAGAGACCCACAATTGGTTGAGTCATTCCCTGACTCTTGTGATGAGGCCATATTAAATGAGTCACCACCTACCTCATCCCATGTCTCCTCAGCATGCCACAGTCTTTATTAACCCACAATGTGAGCTTATCCTGTGGACCCCATCAGTGAGTTCCTGCTATCTGTTGGACCCTGTAGGCTTTCTTGTATTATTCATTTCATCCTTTGCCCATACTGTGAGGTGAGTGCATCGCCCTCATCTGCAGATGAAGAAGTCCAGGCTCCACACAGAGAAGAGCCACAGTTAGTAAGTGGCAGAGCCAGGGCTTGCGTTCTTACTGACTGCAGCCTGTGCCCTCAGCCTCTAGGAGGTGGGCTCAGAAGATGACTCTGGATGCCTCATGTCCCAATGTGACATGTGACCTTGGCCCAACCTGCACCTTTTCTGTATTTTAGTTTCCATGTATGTGAAATGGAGATGATGGATGGATGGGATATCTACGAGTTCACTGTGGAAACGTGGCTCTGGTTCCCGTCGAACCTCAGGTGGAGGGTTCCTAGCTTCCACAGCCCACTCACCTTAGTCCAGCATCGGCTCTCTGGCCTCTCAGAGGCCCCGCCTCCCCCACCCCTCCCCCCTTTGTCTGTGTTGCTCTCAGTACTGTCTGAGTCTCTGGGAAGCATTAGGTCTCACACAGAGCCTGCCCATAGCCCTGATGCCGGTTCGCCAGCAGCAGAAAAGCTATAACAAAGGAGCTTGCCCCCAGCTTGGAGTTGGAGGCAGGCCAGGCCTGGGTGTGCGAAGCTCCTTGGGTGCCTGCTTCTCCCTCTTCTGTGTGTCTGCAGGAGTCGCCTCACCTAACAGCTAAGCTGTGTTTCTGATGCACACAGTGCTAGGGCCACCCTGGGCACTCAGGCTTTCCTCCAGGCCAGAGCTGCTTTCTTGAGCTATTCCGCTACCAGTGGCTGTGTGTGACAGTCCCTGTGTGACCAAAAGTACACAGCCACAAGCCTGTCTGTGTTAAAGGCTAGTGGGGCCAGCCTCGATGACCAGCACACAGTAGGTGCTCAGAGTGCCCCCTCCTTCCTTCCAGTGGGGAATGTTATGCTCTTTCTTTTACTGCAGGAGGAGCCGTTCAGCTTTGACCTCCCCGAAACCCTCTTCAACATCTCCAAGTTTTTGCTGCACAGCCTGACCAAGGCTACCCCCTTGGGCATCTCGAAAGTGTATCCTCCCCCGCCACTCTCCTGGCCCTCTGTCTAATGGCCCTGGTTCTCCACAGAGCACTTTACTGGCAGAAGTGCCCTCTCTCAGCAACCACTGGGGAGCGGGGACTCAGCTGGGCAGCTGAGCAGCCGGGGCCAAGGGGAAATTGGTTTTCAGGACTGCCTGGTGGCCCCTGGCCTGTGGTCTGGATGGCACCTTGTCCCAGGCCTCCCAGAACTCACAAAGAAGGCTGACACTGAGACTAAGAAGCCCGGGCAGGCCTTCTGCTGGAAACGGGGGTCACATCAGCCCAGGTAACAAAGCTGCCATCTAGCAGGGGCTTCAGAAATATGTACGCTGTGCCCGAGAGTAAAATGGACGTAAGTTTGGGTCTGCCCAGAGGAGGTGACCCTCATGCTCCAGACTAAGGCAGCGGGGAAGACTGCTGAGAGGGTGGGTGATGAAGAGAGGCCCCGAGAGGTGGGTGTGGACAAGACCAGCTCCAGCAGGGGGGGGGGGGTGCCGCGAGTCCCTGTGAGTCTTCTTTTCCCCTGCCAAGGAGCTACAGAAGGGCCAGAAGCACAGAGGGGAAACGGTCCAACCTTTCACAAGCCATTTCCCTGTCCCCGTCTGGCTTGTCCGCCTGCCTCCTGTAGAACCCCTCCCAGGAAAGCTCACCCTGAGAACTCATTCCCTGGAGGGTCCAGACCCATCGTTTCCTCTTCAGGGGAAATGTCCCACACAAGCGGCCTTCACTGTGGTAACTCCTTTCCCTGGCAGGTCAGGCTCACCAAAGGAGTGCCACAGCCATCCCTGTGCTGATGCTTGAGCATCTTGGCTGACTTGAGCGCTGGACCCTCCCTAGTGTTGTCCAGTGGAAACACAGAAGTAACTGCTGACATGGTCCATGACATGGAGGAGTTAGAGGCTCACTACACAGGTCGCTGGGACAATGTGAGAGAGGTCACACTGAGGAAGGAGAGTGAGGGCCAGGGACAAGCAGCTTTCCAGGGAGGCAAGGAGGAAGGGAAGGGCTTGTCGTGTGGCATACAGAGGTTTGTTGTCCTTAGATGCGGAGCTCAGAGGGGCCCCAGAGATCAGGGGAGCCTTCAGTGCTATGTGGCCTCTGTGAGCCAGTCTACACCAGCTGGTAGGGCTTGGGCAGGAGAACAGTTGGTGCCAGGTGTCCTGGATCTGGGTTGGCAAGTGTGACAAAGCAGGGAAAGCCTCAGGGGGCCCAAAGAGTCTGAAGTCAGGTTATGGCTGTAGCACCAAAACATTGTGGCTGGCCTAGGCTACATAATGAAACCATGATGCCTGCCCCCCCCAAAAAAAAAAAAAGAAAGAAAGAGGTCCCAAAAGACCCTGTCCCACCCTTGTCTCTGGAAAGATTCCTAGAGACACAGGTCTCAAAATGAACAAATATCCCCAGTTTCTGCTCACGGTCTGTCACCAGCACAGGATGCTTTCCAGCCCAGGGTGGGTAGTGTTGGCTCCTAGTCACACCGCTGCTGTCCTTAACCTTGCCAATGGCAGGAATACCCTCTTCACACTGGCCAAGCAGAGCAAGGCTCTGGGCGCCTACAAGCTGGCCCGGCATGCCTATGACAAGCTCCGGGGGCTGCAGATCCCAGCAAGGATCCAGAAGTCCATTGAGCTGGGCACCCTGACCATCCGCTCCAAGCCTTTCCATGACAGCGAGGTGAGAGCATGCCTTTGAACCTGGTCTGGGGTCTGTTTGAAAGATGGCTATTGTGTTCTCGGGGCTTCCTGCCTGCGTGCTGGCTTGTCCCCTCCTGTTTAGCTGCCCTCTGTCCTCTGCTCTCCACTCAGCTTGCTGTGCTCCAACCCACCCTGACCTGGAGTCCTGTCACTGCCCCTCTGTGTCCAGAGATTGTTTCTTCTCTCAAGCCTTGCTCAGGGCTGACCCTTTTCCTTGTGCTCCTCCAGGCCCCATCCCAACACGTCTCCTGCAACTGTTAACAACCCAGGTCTATATAGCCCTGATTTTAAGCTCAGCAGGGACTTGTCATCACTAGGCCAGGGTTCAAATCCTAGGTCTACCACTTCCTAGCTGTGCTTTAGTTACTGCTCTGTCAGATGGGTGTCTATAAGCCTTCTCCACAGGTGGAAGGAGGCCACCTGACACAGTGCCTCGAGCCTGGTGAGTGGCAGGAAGTGACAGTGGGTACAGTTGTTCCTGTGAAGACAGTGTCAGGGTGAGGCCTGGCTTGGAGGAGGTGTCTGGCTTGGTGGCCTCAGGTGCAATCTCAGTCGTGTCTGTAGACCTTGGCCAGCTTCCCCACAGCATGCAGTCCGTTTGCCCTGGGAGGAAATGGATGTGTGTATACTTCTGGTTCAGCCTGGGCAGACACGTGCTTGTTTTGTAGGAATTGGTACCCTTGTGCTACCGCTGCTCCACCAACAACCCGCTGCTGAACAACCTGGGCAACGTGTGTATCAACTGCCGCCAGCCCTTTATCTTCTCTGCCTCTTCCTATGGTGAGCCACACCGCATAGGGTGACACCCCCATACCTTACGTGCACAATTGCTGTCAGGATCCACAGAGACAGAGCCCAGTGTGTCCCCAGCCAAGCCGGGGTCCATTGTTGAGTCTGGGGGGCTGCAGGAGCTGTCCCGGCCCCCTCCTCGCAACATGCACTGTGCCACTTAGCTGTGACAGGCTGCTTGGGGAAGGGGGCATGCTCTGGCCATCCCCCAGCCCCTCCCTGTCCCTCCAGAGGTGCTGCACCTGGTGGAGTTCTACCTAGAAGAGGGAATCTCTGACGAAGAAGCTGTCGCCCTCATCGACCTGGAGGCACCAAGACACAAGAGGGAGAGCAAATGGCAGGAGATTGCAAGCAACAGTATCCTGTGCTCTAGGCCTGGGCCAGGCAGGGACAGAAGGAATGAGATCCAGAGAGACGGGGAAGATCCCCGCATAGTGAGGACTGACATCAGGGATGGGAAGAGAGCGGGCCAGAGCCTGCAGGCACAAGGGGAGCGGCGCCTTCACCACCCTGTGAGGGTTCCCTACCCTGTTGCTGAAGGCACGGTCCTAGCTAAGCAGAAGGCGTAGTGTGTTTGCTTGAGGGGCCCCCAGCTTTTGGCTCAGGTGGCTTTTTCATGCAATAGTAGCAATCACGACTCAGGCTGAAGCTCCTGGGCGCCCGCCCCATCCTCTCTGTCCCCCTGGTTCTGCTGTCCAAGTGCCTCATCCTTAGACAGTTACAGAGATGGCCGCTGGTAGTATGGCTGGGACCCTAGGACAGCTGATCCCCTGTACGTATTTCAGTACGCTTGGTGCTCCTCACTGGAACACCCAATCCCTGCGTGAGGCACCCCTGCCTGTGCCTTACAGCAGCTCCATCACCACTGGGTAGAGGGAAGGCTGGTAGGGCTGGGATCTCTGAGAGTTTTTGCCCTTCACTGCATGGCTGTGCCTGCTGAGTTTCTTGAGGAGCTGCAGCTGAGCCTCCAGCTACTCAGGGCCCTTGGATGGCCACTTCCCTGTGAGCCCTGGTGTGACTAGAGGCTAGGGAAAGCAAATGGTCCCACGGGGCCCCTTCTCTGGCCTGTGCCCTCCTCCCCATCTTCACCTGGGGCCCTCTCCCAGCCACTGTGCCACTCTCCCCAAGTCTGTGAGAGAGGCAAGACCTGGCTGAGCCCCTGGGAGTGAATGTGTGGGCTGGAGGGTGGTGCCTGTGCCTTACTGGGCCCCCAGCTCCATCCTTGACCAGAGCCCTCCAGATTCACAGACGCTGAGGCTGGATGAGGCCATGGAAGCCATAGGCGATGATGACCCGTTCACAGCCAAGCTGAGCTTTGAGGTGAGACACCTCAAGAGTAGGAGGGTGCTGAGAGACCTGGTGGAGAGCTGTCGGTCCTTTCCCCAGGCACACAGGGACCCTCAGTTAGTGTGACGGTCAGCTACAACTTCAGACATGGCAGTGGGAAAGAGAGACTGGGTCACTCCGAGGCCACTTCAGTGCTGGCATGGGGAGCATGTCACTGTCAGGGCTGCCTGGACTCGAGATGTGGCGGTGTCCCTTTGATCTCCAAGGATCCTAGGATCAGGCCAAAGGCATAGCACCCCAAACATCTTCCTCACAGCAAGGTGGCTCTGAGTTTGTGCCTGTGGTGGTGAACCGGTCGGTGCTGCGCTCCATGAGCCGAAGGGATGTTCTCATCAAGCGCTGGCCTCCACCGCTGCAATGGCAATACTTCCGCTCGCTGCTGCCCGATGCCTCCATCACCATGTGTCCCTCCTGCTTTCAGGTACCCAGCCTACCACTGGCTGTTTGTTTCTCCTACTCTTCCATTCTCAGTATCTCCCTTGGGAAGCTGGCCATGTAGGGGAAGGATCATGAGCTGGCCACAGCCTTCCCCTTACTTGGATCTGCCCAGCTGGCTGCAGTGGGCCTTGCCCAGTTCCTGCTCAGCACTGCCCTGAGTGAGGGATGATGTACCTGTGAACTTCATCCAGTCCTCAGGCCAGCACACTACAGGTCTGCTGTTGGCAGCAGCTCACTGCTTAGCCGCTTCCCCTCAGGGCAGCATGTCCCAGTCCAGGCTCAGGGCTTGAGGGGCACCTGGCCCTGCTTCCCTGTGTCTCAGGCTCTCTCTCCTCAGATGTTCCATTCGGAGGACTATGAGCTGCTGGTACTCCAGCACGCCTGCTGCCCCTACTGCCGGAGACGCATCGACGATACTGGCCCGTGAGCACTGACCAGCCTCTGGGACCACTGGCTCCCCTGACCTCCTTGCTGTCCCCAGACTGTCGGGGAGAAAGAATTAAACCTCACAACATGTCTCCTGCCCGGATGAAGTTTGTATGTTAGGGAGGGGCCTCGCCTTGCATAACCACAGATGTCCTATTTATGGCATTTCGTGCCTTGTAAATAGCACCAGGAGATGGAGAAGAGAACGTACATATATTTTCTAAGAAAAAAAAAATCTGTTACTTTCAGAAGGGCTCAAGTGTTCACGGCAGCCTGCTGGAGTCCACAGATTTGTCAGACCGTTACCGTGCACACTTTGCCAACAGATTGCCTCAATAACGACAAATAAAAGGGCCACTCGTTTTCATCAGTGTCTGCGTTTTAGAAAACCCTCATATTGTCTGCAACTTAATTTCCTTATGCAAAAGTGCACCTGTTTCTAATTTGATCTGAAAGGAACATTGCTTTTGCGTGCTCTTAAAACAAAATCTAATCAAATGGCAGCATGGGAAGGGGCAGGGGCGTGGGTGTTTTTGTTGTTGTTTATTTATTTTGTTTTAATGAGGGTCCATTTGGACAAGAAAGTAAGATATCTGGCTCCAAAGAATAGTCTCGTTCTTGGAGCCCCCCTGTACACCACAGGGTGGTAACCTTGCGGCTCCTTCCTTTCCCTCCAGGGCATGAAGCGTGGGGTTCCAGTTGGGATCCATAGACTGTTGTGGGAAGGGTATCAGGCAGAATCTGAAAGGAGAACTCCTCCCACACACTGGGCACCTCTTTGCAGCCACGGCCTGTGCGGGTTATGACTAGAAGAGCAGCAGCTGTTGGGCCCTCAGGCTTCCAGATATAAGTGGGCACACCTAGAGTGTAGTCTCTGAAGTCCTCCTGCATGCCACCTGTCTAGGGACAGGCAGCAACATCCCCCATGGCGCACACACAGTATCTTAATGGTGGGAGCAGGGAGATTGAGCAGGTGGGAACCATGCTGAAGACCCTCTATGAGGCTGGTGGTAGCATGCCCCTGCTGGGACAGAGATGGGAGTAGCGTGTGTGACAGGGGTCAGGCATGGTCCAGGCCCTCCCCACCCCCTCTGCCTCCGTGGAGTTGATGGAAGGAAAGAAGGAGGGAGCCAGACAGTTGTGCCAACACAACTCCTCCGTCGAGTGTCTAATTGCTTATGATCATGCATGCTCTCTCTCACACTAAACATTTATTAATGTGTTAGGATTTCCATTAGCGCGTGCCTTGAACTGAAATCATTTGCATATGGCTGGGAAAAAAGTGGGGTGAGAGAGGAAACTGCGCCAGCTACCAAACAGGCGTCAATCACAGTGACAGATCAGATGGTCTAAGGATGGAGGGGGAGGGGCTGTCTGAGACGCCAGCGTGCATCCTCTCAGCCCATTACACAGAAATTCAGGAGAGCCCTGCTGGGAGCCAAGCCCCTGAGGCTGGGCCTGGCCACAGTTCTAGTTCTTGTCGATGCATGGTCATGTCTGGTCTGAGCAGCCTCTAGGGGTGCCCACACACAGATGGTGAGACTGAGGCCTAGAGGTGCTCGCTGTGGTTGAACAAATGGGCCCACTCTCATATGCAGCTGTTCACGGAACCGCATGCTCTGCTCTCTTCCCTACCTGGAGGCCATTTCCACCTCTGTACACAACACCCTTCTTCAGCTTGAGTGTGGGGTTTTCAGCTGTAGCCAGCACCTGTGATGGGAGCTCACAGCCACCCTGACTGGCAGCAGTTAGGACAGGGAGCTGGAGGCGCCAGGTGTCAGGAAGAGGATGAGATCTGGGAAGGGTGACTGCTGGAGCCCCATAGCTCGATAAGACTGTCAGGGCTTGTGTCCTGATGCTGTGTCATGTCCTCAGTGAGGAGAGAAGATGGCAGCTGACTCGCCCTGCCATAACCAGCAGGGTGTCTGCGGCTCTTCATGCCTTACCTCTCCCTCTCCATGGATGCTGAAGCGAGGAGTTCCCCTTGCTTCCGCCTCACATCCCTCTGCTGTGACTCTTCCCTGGCCTGGGGTTTATACAGCAATGGCGAATGTGATGGGGCATTGAGGCCCCCACCAGGCAAGGCCCCTGCACTGAGCCAGGCTACCACCTGTTGCTGGCTGTTTTTCACTCTTAACCCTTTTGGGGGCCAGCCACCCAGCTCTCAAATAAATCACACACACACACACACACACACAGCCACCCAGCTCTCAAATAAATCACACACACACACACACACACACACACACACACAGCCACCCAGCTCTCAAATAAATCACACACACACACACACATACACACACACACAGCCACCCAGCTCTCAAATAAATCACACACACACACACACACACACAGCCACCCAGCTCTCAAATAAATCTCACACACACACACACACACAGCCACCCAGCTCTCAAATCACACACACACACACACACACACACACAGCCACCCAGCTCTCAAATCACACACACACACACACACACACACACACACACACACACACACACACACAGACTTAGTCTTACGAATGCCTGGCCAGCTTTCTTTAAATCATCCCATCTACCTTCTGCCTCTGGGCTCTCTCCTTTTCTTTTGTAATCTTACATTCACTTTTACTTCCTTGTGGCTGGCCCTGGGTCCTCCTTCTCTCACTCCTAGATCTCTCTCTCTCTTTTCCTGTCTTCTCTCCTGTTTATTCTCTCTACCTGCCTGCCCAGCCTATCCTTTCTTCTGCCTCGCTTTTGGCCATTCATCTCTTTATTAGACCAATCAGGTGTTTTAGAAAGACAAAGTAACACAGCTTCACAGAGTTAAATGCAACATAAAAGAATGCAACACATCTTTGCATCATTTCACAAATGTTCCACAGCATAAACAAATGTATCATATCTTAATATTCCACAACACCCGTCCTGGGACTGCTCACCCCATCCTTCACCCCAGACTCTAAACACCTTCTGAGAACACAAGAGCGGTTGTGCTCCTTTCCTGCCTGTGACCCACAGTGGCTTCTCAGTGCCAGCCAGTCGGGCCCCCAGGCTCGTGGGCCTGCCCCAAGGCTCTGAGGGCTACTCTGAGGTCCGCAGGGCCCTGCTGGCCACCTACGCTCCTATGGGACTTACATGTCTATAGATCCTGTCAAATGCTGCTAAAGCCAGAAGCCCCTGCCCCCCCCCCCCATGGCTCTGCCTCAGAGTTAGATGTCCCTCTGCTATGCCTCTTGGCTGGCTTCAGGTTTACACAGCAAGGGCAGATCTTGGGGGGGGGAGCTAGGAGCAAATGACTGCTTCTCCCTGTTAGTTCATCTGCCTGCTGCCCTGAGAGGGCATAGCACTCAACACAATAGAGCATATAGCAGCCATCAGGCGTGTGAGGAAGGAAAGGAAGGAGTGAACACCTGTCTCTTTCCAGGTTCCCTTGATGCCCTCAGCAAGGCCTTAGTCACAGCCGGGAGAACTAAGCCACAGGTGAGAAGAAAGGGAGGGGCCTGCTGACCCAGCAGCACTTTTCCCTCTGAGGCTTAAGAGCTATTAGCACTGGTGGCTAAGTCCCTAATCCTCCATTCAGTGCCCTGCAACTGCCCACACTGCTGAGCAGCCAACATGGCTGTAGCTATCCTCAGAGATAGCTTCCCAGGGCCCTGGCAACCAAGCGCCTCACAGTTCTTCACAGCCCGCCCCAGTATCCCACACTGCTGCGTAGCAGTGATCTTTTCAATACCTCTCACCTGAGAGTGTGAGAACCCAGGCTGCAGGTCAGCCAGACTGCATACTCCACTCTGCTGAGGCTTCCTGGCCTACAGGTGCAGTGTGTCTTAAACACCTACTGCTGTGGGCCAAGAGCTGAACGCACAGAAACAGGCTCAGCTGACTCGCGTTCCAGATACACTAATGAGTTTGGTTCTGTAGGACAACAAGATGGTCTAGGTCAGTGGTTCTCAACCTTCCAAATCCTGCGACCCTTTAATACAGTTCCTCATGGTGCAGTGACCCCCAACCATAAAATTATTTTGTTTCTACTTCATAAATGTAATTTTGTTACTGTTATAAATTGTAATGTAAATGTCTGATATGCAACCCCCAAAGTGTTAGTGAACCACAGATTGGGAACCGCTGGTCTAGGTGGTGACAGGGCAGACAGTAGACAGACAGGCCAGGCAGTAGACAGACAGGGCAGACAGTAGACAGACAGGCAGACGGTAGACAGACAGGGCAGAGAGTAGACAGACAGGCCAGTCAGTAGACAGACAGGCAGACAGTAGACAGACAGGGCAGAGAGTAGACAGACAGGCCAGTCAGTAGACAGACAGGCAGACGGTAGACAGACAGGGCAGACGGTAGACAGACAGGCCAGTCAGTAGACAGACAGGGCAGACAGTAGACAGACAGGCAGACGGTAGACAGACAGGGCAGACAGTAGACAGACAGGCCAGTCGGTAGACAGACAGGGCAGACGGTAGACAGACAGGCAGATGGTAGACAGACAGGGCAGACGGTAGACAGGCTAGGCAGACAGTAGACAGACAGGCAGACAGTAGACAGACAGGCAGACAGGCAGACAGTAGACAGACAGGCAGACAGGCAGACAGTAGACAGGCCAGGCAGACAGTAGACAGACAGGCAGACAGTAGACAGACAGGCAGACAGGCAGACAGTAGACAGGCTAGGCAGACAGTAGACAGACAGGCAGACAGTAGACAGACAGGCAGACAGTAGACAGACAGGCAGACAGGCAGACAGTAGACAGGCCAGGCAGACAGTAGACAGATAGGCAGACAGTAGACAGACAGGCAGACAGTAGACAGGGCAGGCAGTAGACAGGCCAGGCAGTAGACAGACAGGCAGGCAGTAGACAGACAGGCAGACAGTAGACAGACAGGCAGACAGTAGACAGACAGGCAGACAGGCAGACAGTAGACAGGCTAGGCAGACAGTAGACAGACAGGCAGACAGTACACAGACAGGCAGACAGTAGACAGACAGGCAGACAGTAGACAGACAGGCAGACAGGCAGACAGTAGACAGGCTAGGCAGACAGTAGACAGACAGGCAGACAGTAGACAGACAGGCAGACAGTAGACAGGGCAGGCAGTAGACAGACAGGCAGGCAGTAGACAGACAGGCAGACAGTAGACAGACAGGCAGACAGTAGACAGACAGGCAGGCAGTAGACAGACAGGCAGACAGTAGACAGACAGGCAGACAGTAGACAGACAGGCAGACAGTAGACAGACAGGCAGACAGGCAGACAGTAGACAGGCAGGCAGTAGACAGACAGGCAGACAGTAGACAGACAGGCAGACAGTAGACAGACAGGCAGACAGTAGACAGACAGGCAGACAGTAGACAGGCAGACAGTAGACAGACAGGCAGACAGGCAGACAGTAGACAGGCAGGCAGTAGACAGACAGGCAGACAGGCAGACAGTAGACAGACAGGCAGACAGTAGACAGACAGGCAGACAGTAGACAGACAGGCAGACAGACAGTAGACAGGCCAGGCAGTAGACAGACAGGCAGACAGGCAGACAGTAGACAGACAGGCAGACAGTAGACAGACAGGCAGTAGACAGACAGGCAGACAGTAGACAGGCCAGGCAGTAGACAGGCCAGGCAGTAGACAGACAGGCAGGCAGTAGACAGACAGGCAGACAGTAGACAGACAGGCAGACAGTAGACAGACAGACAGGCAGTAGACAGACAGGCAGACAGTAGACAGGCAGGCAGTAGACAGGCAGACAGTAGACAGGCAGACAGTAGACAGGGCAGACAGTAGACAGGGCACACAGTGGGGCCGGGCCCTGGTGTGGAGCGTGGTGGTGTTGGCTGTCCTTGGGGATCTGAGGGAGGAGCAGAAGGGCTGAGGTGACAAGTTCCAGTGGCCTGCAGAGGCAGGTGTTGAGGAAGGGTGCCACTGTGCTGGCTCAGGGCCTGAGTGGGACATCAAGTGGGTGCAGAGGAGCCAGAGCACACCAGTTGTGCTGGTGGGGACAGCAGGCCAGGCTCAGTCTGGACATGGTTGTTGTGCCCCAGGTTTCCCAGACCCAGCAAACAGAGGCCCAAAAGGGGGGTGTGGGATTTTCCAGGGTACCCTGCTGACTCAGAGACACAGGGTAGAATGTGTGCCTCCTCTTGGGTAACCATTGCTCCATCTGGGTCCCTGTGACTCAGTGCAGGCCCTTCCTTCCCTCTGGTGAGGCAGAGAGGCAAAACCTCTGGGGGGGGGGGAGGAGAAAGGCAATGGAAACCCACAGAACTCTGTAGCCTGTGTGGTTATAGCCCTGGCAGTGGCTGGCCAGTCACACGAGGACCCTAGGCGTCAGTCTTTGCAAGTGAAAAAGCATAACCAATCAGCGCTAATGGCTAATGACTGTCTCAACTTACTCTGAACTTGTCTCACTGAACCAACACACTACAGACTGCAAGTGTCCCCTCATCTCAGTGATAGCTTTCAACCTGTGAAGCAGCATCCCTTACCCCAACTTAGAGAGGGCAACTTAGAGAAGGAGAGCTTGCCCGCCCACTCACTCACTGCGTCAGCAGGTGTTTACTAAGCACCTACTGTGTTCCCGCTCCACCACGCCAGTCCTGTGTCCCTTTGCTCACTCAGGGAACCTGCAGGGAAGGGGTTGCTCTTCCCCACAGACAGACCTAGGAATCTCAGCTGTGAAGAGACTGAGCAAGAGAGAGTTTAAAGGCCCTGAGGCTCTGTGGCAAACACTACCCCGGCCAGGCTCCTGCCCAGGCTTCGTGGCCTGGTATGTGTGTGGCAAGTGGCATGGCATTTTCTCCAATCATCAGCTCTTAACTCAACCCTCACCTCTTTAGAGAGGTCTTCATAAGCTGGGTGGTGTAGCTTCTGCGTAGAGGGACCTTCCCTTCTGTCCTTTGACTAGCCCTTGTAACTGCTACTCACTACCATCTCCCTCATAGGGTGCTGGCTTCTTGCAACTGGTGCTTTCTTGTCTCCTATGGGCCTCCAGAAGTAAATCCCTTGCTTGGGATGCTTCAGACATGTGTCAGCTGGACAGTAGTCCTTGAGCAACCTACAAATGGGGGGGCTCTGGGGACCTCAGCTACATGGCCTCACATCCTCAGACACCAGGCTGGTCCAGGACTAGCCTCTCCCTCAGATTGGCCTCCCTAGCAGGCCAATGCCAGCATCTCTCATTCTACATAGAGTTCTGATGCCCCAAAGCCCCAGGTCATCCTCTCTGCCCCTGAGATTCACCCAGCTGTATGTCTGCTGCCTTCTAGATAAGGCAAAACTTCTCAGGCCCTCACTGTGGCCTCCAGGCCCCACACACTTACCTGAATAACCTGCCAGCCTGCTTCCTCATGTGGGAGCCCATGTCCTGCCCCACCCGAGCAGGCCACCCACATCTCAGTAACCCATGGTCATCCCTCCCTGGACTGGAATGTGTTTCTTCCTCTGGCTGAGTCTTGCTTAGGCCAGAAGCGCTCTGAGCAGGGCCATGGCCTCCTTCTTTGTCTCCCAGGTGGCTGGCTCATAAATGTTTAATGAACAAGTGAGTGAGCAAATTCCAATTGAATGCAACAAATAGTTATTGAGCTGCTGGGCTGGGCTGGGGTGGGGTGAGTGGTAATGGACTGAGCTGACTGTGCTCAGATCTGTGCAAAGGAGCTCATGTCAGGGCCAGAGGACTGGGGAGGGCTGGGTAGGTGAGTTCAGGGAGAGACATCGTCACTTGGAGCATTGTGGAGAAATGGACTTAGGGTCCTAAGACCCCGGTTGCAGCCTGAGGCCACAGACTGACATGGGTAGAGAACTCGTGGGGGACCCTGGGGAAGACAAGATGAGACACCCTTCCTTTACTCAAGGGCCTCCACCCGGTGTCACCTTGGCCCCTCTGCAAGCCAATTACGCCCTAGTGGCAGCAGCGGGATTAGTATTCTTAGTATGATATCTCCCAGATGCTGAATCAGCCTCTGGCTTAGGGAGAGAAGGTCACTTTATAAGGGTCTTGGGGGGGTTGATGCCCGGAGTTGCGCTGTGGGAGCTGTAGGTGTCTGAGCTCACCAGGCAGCCTCGATCTCTGTTGACGAACAGCCCCTGGGGCAGCCTCAAGGGCCGCAGCCATGAATGGCACAGAGGGCCCCGATTTTTATGTGCCCTTCTCCAACGCCACGGGTGTGGTGCGCAGCCCCTTTGAGTACCCACAGTACTACCTGGCTGAACCATGGCAGTTCTCCATGCTGGCAGCTTACATGTTCCTGCTCATCGTGCTGGGCTTTCCCATCAACTTCCTCACTCTCTACGTCACCGTCCAGCACAAGAAGCTACGCACACCACTCAACTACATCCTGCTCAACTTGGCGGTGGCTGACCTCTTCATGGTCTTCGGAGGGTTCACCACCACACTCTACACCTCACTGCACGGCTACTTCGTCTTCGGGCCCACGGGATGCAACATTGAGGGCTTCTTCGCCACACTGGGCGGTATGAGCAGAGGGACTGTAGTATGGGGGCTCAGGGGGTATGAGAGTGCCTAGGGAGAGTCTGCAGCTTGGGAGCAACAGCTTAATGGGTCTCTCTCCATTCCTCTTCAGTCGGTATCATCCAAAGGCCTTGCCTATTCACTGACAAAACTATGATGCTGAGCTAGGCTGTTGTTTAGAGCAAGCATTGAATGCTCATCTATCTCATGAGTAATGCGAGAACTGTGGCTTCAAGGAGGTCAAGGGCTCACGGGGGGAGGGGGGTCATGGTGTGTGAGGGAACCCTCTGAGGCAGCTGAGCTGGTGCGGATTCAGATGAGCACCGGGATGAGCTAGAAAAGGTCCACAGGTCCAGATAACAGTTAGGTTGGTGTATGGGGCATCTATCTGACTGCCTTCCCAGCCCTGTCGGCCTCCATCATGAGTGCATGCTCCATACACTGGGGATCTAGAGGAGTCATTTGTTTCTTTTCTTTTTCTTTCTATCTTTGGGGGAGAACAGTCTCATATAGTGCAGACTGGCCTTAAACTATGTGGCTGAGGATGCACTTGAACTCCTGGGCCTCCTGCCTCAGCTTCTCAAGTGGACCATCTTGCCACACCAAGGGTTTCCAAACATTTTCTCTCATTTGCCTGCAAGATGAATGAGGCTACTGCAGGAACAATGGAGCCTGCTTAGCTGAGGCAGGGAGCAGGCAAAAGACTCATTTAGAGATGTGGCCGCCCCGGAACCAGAGTCGGGTCCCCTGGCTGACACCCAGCAGTGTTGTCAGTGGCTGTAAGAGGACACGGGAACAGTGGGCATGACAAAGCCCGAGGCCAGAGCAATGGGTCTAGCTTGCATGAGTCCCAGGTTGCTGCCTTGGAGGCACTGTTGGGCATCTCTGTTACCTCTTGTGACCATAGTCCCCCCGTCAGAAGCTAGGGTGCCATGCTACTGAACTTGTTTCTGCAGGGTCAGGCCCGGGCCACACTTGTCATCTAGAAATTCTTGTTGGCAGTACTCCCATTACTCATTAATGCCCCAGGGCTGCTTTATTTTGTGGTCCTCCTTCTCCATATTGAGTGTCCATGGGTGACACATGGACTGGAGTCTGGGGCCCCCTCTTTGTACCTCTCTTCTTCCCCTGTCAAAGCACTAGCCTGAAGCTACAGCTACAGCTATTCCCAGGCCATGTCTCTCCTGAACCGAAAGCTCTAACCAAACAGAGAGGCTCTTGGTTCTTTGGAGTTCCTTTTTGCTCATTCCCCCAGGCACATGAGTTCTTTATCCTCCCCCCTCCTCCTGGCCAGTCCAAACTCTCTGCATCCATAAGGCCCGGCTCAAGTCTCAACGCAGAGGCTCCCATGCAATCCAGTCCTCCCTGGGGTGTTTGCTTTCTCTGGTCTGAGGTCAGAGTTGGAGGACTGATAGCTACCAACTGCCTTACAGGTGAAATCGCCCTGTGGTCCCTGGTGGTCCTGGCTATTGAGCGATATGTAGTGGTCTGCAAGCCCATGAGCAACTTCCGCTTTGGGGAGAACCATGCCATTATGGGTGTGGTCTTCACCTGGGTCATGGCATTGGCCTGTGCTGCTCCCCCGCTCGTCGGCTGGTCCAGGTAATGGCACTGACTTTTGTGGGGTTCCCATTCAGAACACAGAGCCTGTGGGCTGGTTCCAGGCATTCTATAACATGGTCTTGCCCCCTAAAATCATCCTGGTGACTTTCCCAGACCAAGGTCTAAGGCAGGGGAGGAGGGAGGGGCAGTGATTGTGCATTGAGTGTGATTCCATTGCTGAGCCCCATGGCAAGGGGAACCCTGACACCCAACCCTTCACCTTGGCCGAGTCCCTAATCCTCAGCTAAGCCAAGGCCAAACTACAATCCTCTTTGGTTGAGTTCTCCTGGGCATGGGGCAACTCTCTCTGACCTTGGACCTCAGCCCCATGGGAAAGCTGAACCTTCCCAATCTGCATGGTATCATTGTAGCCCCAGGAATTGGGTCCATCCAGCCTCCAGACTACCATCTCCAAATACAGGCAAGATGAGAGAGGGTAGGGACAGTGGTTTGGTACCCGGAAGCATCAGAATCTCCCTCCTCGTATCACCTCTTCCCCACCATCTGGGAGCCCACCTAGTGACCCTTGCTGAGTCAGAGCCTCTCACCCCATGCTGGCCTCTTTCCTCATCTTCATCCACTTGGCTTGGCAGGCCTCTCTACAGATACACTCAAAGGACACTGGGGTTTCTGAGTACAGCCCAGTGTCACCATCCTCAGACATCATCACAACGTCCTTGTTTCTAAAAGCTGCACAAAGTCCCGTAGATGGCTGCAAGCCCATCCTTAGTGTAGAACACATTGCTGTTGCTAGGAGACCCACATCTCCAAACTGCTGCATTTACAGGACAGGCCTCAGGCCTCCTCCCCAACACCCTCTACCAACTCACTTAAACCACCAAAGGGCAGCGGGTTGGTGAAAAAAAAAAAAAAGCTGTTGGTCATGTGGTAGGAAGCTTGAGAATTGCCCTAAAGGCAGAGACTGCTAAGTCTCGCCTGGTAATGGGGCCAGCAGGTAATGACACCATGCTTCCCAAGGCCTACAGGAACTCCAGCCTCCATGGACCCTACACTTATGCCTAGCCGAGCATGTATTCCCCTGCATCTGTATTGTCTCTTGCACCGATCCTCAGGTACATCCCCGAGGGCATGCAGTGCTCATGTGGGGTTGACTACTACACACTCAAGCCTGAGGTCAACAATGAGTCCTTCGTCATCTACATGTTCGTGGTCCACTTCGCCATCCCTATGATCATCATTTTCTTCTGCTATGGGCAGCTGGTTTTCACAGTCAAGGAGGTATGAGTGGGGGGTCTCTAATGTGTGTCCTCAGGCCCATGCTGGGTGTTCAGAGCTAGGTGCCAGGGTACATATGGACCCCATGGACTGGACACAGGTCTGTACCCCTGTAGGCGGCTGCCCAGCAGCAGGAGTCAGCCACCACACAGAAGGCCGAAAAAGAAGTCACCCGCATGGTCATCCTCATGGTCGTCTTCTTCCTGATCTGCTGGGTCCCCTACGCTGGTGTGGCCCTCTACATCTTCACCCACCAAGGCTCCAACTTTGGCCCCATCTTCATGACCCTGCCAGCTTTCTTTGCCAAGAGCTCCTCCATCTACAACCCTGTCATCTACATCATGATGAACAAACAGGTGCCTGGGAGGAGGTCAGGTTAGGGGAGGGAGGGAAAGAAGGGGAAGGGGAGAGAGTGGGGCAGGGGAGAGGCTCCACCCAGACTGCTGGCAGGCCATGATCTCTCCAGTTGAACCTCCTAGTCTCTGGGCAGCCTGGGAGTAAACCTTCCAGGTGACCAGGTGACCTGACACGTGCTCCTATGAAATACATCTGACAAATCATTCAGGAAATCAGCTTTGTAAGTCAGTTAGAAGCCAGGCACACAAGTGCAGTGGCAGGTGTATGCTCTAAACACTGAGGCAGGCAGAGCTTGAGCTCCAGGTCAGCCTGGGCTACATGGTGATGTGTACCCCCCTCCAAAGAAGGGTGTGGTCATGCACCTCTATACCCCAGCATTCAGGAGGCTGAAGCAGGCAGGCAAGAAATTCAAAGCTACTTTAGATCATACAGTGATCTAGCGGCCAACCTGGGCTACAACCAGAAAGTGTCAAGTAGTTCCAAGGTCAGGAATGGAATGACCTCACTATTTGTAAAGCTGAAGAAGTTGCTGAAAATGCTAAATCTAGGAGGAGTGGGAACAAGCTGCCGTTAAAAGTCATGTTCTCTCTGCAGAAAAGATATGGTCTCTGGACTTAGACTCTAGGTTCATGTCCTATCTCTGCCATGTCCAGGCTGTGTGACCTTGAGAGAGTGAGATGTCTCCCTCTCTGGGCTTTGGTTTTTCTATTTACAGGAAGGGCCAAATCCTAAACTCAAATTACAAGAGATCTTTCACAGAAGGTCCTAAGCACTCACAGGACACCGTGAAATATAATTTGATGAAAACCCTTGTGCTGGGTTCCTGGCATCTTTAACGGTGGGGCAACATATACTTAGCAAGCTCCCCCAGGAAGCCAGACTTAGTGAGGGGACTTCCTGTGGGTGGTGGGGCTGAGGCTGGGCAAGGTGGTGGGGGCTGGTCCTGACTGGAGCCCTCTGTCTTCTAGTTCCGGAACTGCATGCTTACGACCCTCTGCTGTGGCAAGAATCCCCTGGGTGATGATGAGGCCTCTGCCACTGCTTCCAAGACGGAGACCAGCCAGGTGGCCCCAGCCTAAGCCTGGCCAGAGACTGTGGCTGACTGTAGGAGTCTCCTGTCCCCACCCACCCCAGCCACAGCCCCCACCAGGAGCACCCGTTGCAATGAGGTCATGCAGACTCCCTCAGTGTTCTTTTCTTTGTTTTTAATTAATTCATGAAAGAAAAATGAGGCTCCACACTCAACAGGGACAGCCCAAGAAAGGACATCCATCCACCAAGACCCCCGACCTGGAGTCCCCAATTCCCAGGGGCCAGCAGGATGTGTACCCCTTCCCTCCAGCTTGTCTCTCAAGAACATGACAAGTGTCCCGGCTTAGGGCTAAGTGTCTAGGACAGAATGGAGCACAGAGTAGTTGGATAATAAAATGCTAGCTGGATGAAGGGAGGAATGAGTGACTGAGTGAGTGGAGATGTGAATGAGGAATTGATGGAGGGGAACATGTATGTCCTCAGGTGCCCAACCTGGCAGATCCAATCATGTTTGGCTGGAATCTATAAGCAATTGTTTTTATATCCCTGCCCTGGTTGTCTCCCCCACCCCCAGATGGAAATCCCAAATCCCAGGTCCTGACAGCATGTGGCTGCTTCAAAGACAGAGAGAAGAGGGTAAGGAGAGAGAGAGAGAGAGAGAGAATGTTTATGTTTGCGTGTGAGTGTGTGCAAATACTTTATATATAAAGAGCATAGCTGGAAGTTGTGTTACAAATAATATCAATTAATAGAATTAATTAACCATCCTGATTGTCTCTGCTTGTTAGTGACTGCTTTGGAATTGGTTGGGCCCAAGCACTCAGACAGTTTCTCCCAGTCCCAGTAGACTTTTACCAATGACCCAGGCCTTTAGGCCTGTGCAAGGCTGGAGCTGGATCACAGGGATGACAGTGACAGCAATGTGGGCTGCAGCCATTGGGACTGAGAAAGCATTGTGACCAGGGGTCTCAGACAAGGCCTGGGTCCTGCCTTCAGTGTGGCATCCTTGGTTCATGTCTTCCAATCCTACTTGCCTGAGATCCAGCCCTCCTTCTTGGCTTCTGGACGCACTTGCTCTTCCATACCAGCAACCAGGTAGCCACAGTCCCAGGCCAGTATGGATTTCTAGAAGCCATGCTAATCTGCCTACCCTCAGGGAGTGACTGAGTCCCTGATGCCACCCTTGTTCTGAAGACCTCAGAAACATAATGTAAGACCTGGCCAGGCTTCATCCCTAGGATGCTCATGGATCCAACTCCCAGCTTCCAGCTCCCTTACTGGATATACTGTTTTCCTTGGCATTTGATCTTTCTTCATCCCAGAGAGTTTTGGGTTTGAAGTAAATAGGGATGCTGGGCCACCAGAATTGTGCAGCTTCAGTCTGCATCCCTCCTCCACAGAACCACATCTGGGCCCCACAGGCCCAGTTCTGGCTGGGGAGGGAGGCAAATGGGGGGCATTAAAAGCTCAGCTCCTACACTTGGTGGAAGTGGTGGTCTGTTGCTCTCAAGCTCTTTACTTACAAAATGAATGGAAATTGAGAAGCTTTTGTGACCTCTATACAGGGAGGGCTAGACTGTGTGGAGACAACAGTCCAGGTCCTTGGGCAATGTGAAGGAGCAGCCCCATCAATCTGAAACACCCAGCTTGAGCAGGATAGAAACAGGGTGGCCTCTTTAAGCCTCTGTATCTTCAAAGAAGAGCTTAGACCTGTCCTTGAGGGGGATTAGATGTTAGTTAAGGGACTTATGTGGCAAGCTCACTTCCTAGCATGCTGAAGACATTGGTACATTCTGGAATTCTAGGTCTTGGCTCAGAGCTGCCCTTACCAGGACACCCCTGCCTAGCAAGGGAATGGGACAGAGCCTCAGATGTGGAGCAACACCATCTTTCAAGGAGGAAAGGGTGCCGGGGTCTGGGACGGAAGCCCCTCAGTGCTGTGGCAGTCAAGGGCAGGGGTTATCTGCTATGCTATCTCAATGGGTAATGTCAGTGAAGGTTTATTTGATCACAAGTGACAGGAAATCTAATCCAACTGCTGAAACAGACAACTGATCTCATTGGTTTATAGACATGAGACCTCCTCTCCATTTTAGGCCAACTGGATATAGAAGCTCAGACCTGTGACCCTTTATGTCTGTCTTCTTCTGAGTTGACTTCATTTATAGGACTATCCTCAGAGGTGGCAGAATTGTCTGCAGCAGTCTCAGGGACATTATTCCCTCTAGAGAGAGGCTTTCCTGCCCCTTATTATAACCATGGTATTAGATCAGGTTCTTATGAACAAACAGATCTAGGTCACCTGATTATCCCTAAACCAATCAGCATGTCTGAAACAGAGATTCTTCTTGATTGGCCGGGGCTAAGTCACCTGATTACCTCTAAGCCAATCACCACGCCCAAGATGGAGATTCATCTTCTGATTAGCTAGACCTGTGTTACCTGATCACCTCTAAGCCAATCACTATGCCTGATTTGGGATCCCACAATTGTCATGTGTTCCTATACCACAAGATAAAGTTGACTTCACATAGTTAAGAAGTCTGTAGGATGTGTCCCCCCCCCAAAAAAAAACAGGGAAATAGGATCAGGACCAGTACAGAGGGGTGGGGGCTGGGATGTGCTAGACAAAGCTCCTGTGTGTGGTGGATCAGGGGTATTCCCATGGTCACCACAACTCTGGTTGTCTCCCAGGCTTTATGGGCCAGAGTTGGCTGTTGATGG
Source organism: Phodopus roborovskii (assembly GCF_943737965.1). Lineage (NCBI taxonomy): Eukaryota > Metazoa > Chordata > Mammalia > Rodentia > Cricetidae > Phodopus > Phodopus roborovskii. Next base: position 8,334,912 of record NW_026126578.1, read on the forward strand.
GATACTTTAGTTGCCTGGCCTTGTCCTACCTCACTCTTCCACGCCCAGATCATTTGTTCTGTGGAGTGCCCCTGCTTTCTCCTGAGGAGGAAAAATGCCCCTTTAGAACCAGAATACTCTTGTTGTCGTGGTGAATAGCAGCTTCAGCCTCCCCTGGTCATTTGTCATGGTGGGTATAGGGCTAAGGGCTAATTTGAGCTGGGATCTGGAGTTCCCACAGGGCCACTTGCAAGGCTCTGGGCAAGTAGCATTTGTGGAACATAAAATCCACTCATTCAATACAGGCCAGACAGGGTTGTCACCCCAGGAAAGAGACACAACCTCAGATAGCCTGCGGTGCCCCAGAGAAGCACAGTGCCAGTCCCTAAACTATGCAGACCATGACTCTGAGCTGAAAGTGAGATACATTTCAGCTGGTGAAGAGTTAGAGAGCCTCTGTAACTGTGTCCATCCCTGGTCCCTTTGCCTGTGAGACCCCAGATTTATAGGGAATCAGGAGCACAAGTCAGATACCTACTGATAATCATGAAGAAACTTACTGTAAAATATGTCTTTGGTATATATGCAATTTTACAATTGATTAAACATTAAAATAAATTTGCATACTAATGAGACGGATATGCCTACTTTTCCACAAGGAATGAGATCTTGGCTGAATATTTAGTGATATAGGACACAGCATCTACAATATTCTGCAGAGCTGATTGATATTTTGATTTTATAATCATTGGTGCTAAGAAGGCCTCTTTGCATAAATACATAGTATAACACGACAGAAGTATGTCTAGGCAGTTTGAGGAATTGTTGGAAATGGTTTCCTTATCCCAATCCAAAATTTACTGAATAGCATGTGTGTGTGTGTGAGTGTCATGCTCACACATGTGCCCATGTATACAAGTGGAGGTGCTATCACCTGCGTGATTGAATGTAGAGAGTTGGAGTTCCAGATGGGGGTCATTCCCGCGCTTACATGGGTCCTGGGGCTTCAAACTCAGGTCCGCATCCTTGCATAGCAAGTATGTTACTGATTAACACATCACCCCAGCTCCCAAGCGAATGATTTATGTCTGAAACTCAAGTCAGTGATTCAAACATAATTTTTAAAGATCAAACATTCTAACACAATGCAAACCAAAAATATGCTAATTTGACCCTTACATTCTGAAGGATGACAGTGGGAAAATATTAAAAAGTCTTTGTTTTCCTCAATTCAATTATTACATTCCAACACCAGAGAACACTTTGTGTGTACAGCAAAAACAAACAAACAAAACCCTGTGGTTCATGACATTAAATAGTCTGGAATCTGAGCTGTGTTCCATGCTGGGAAAGCATGTGAAGTACGATGTGCTCAAGTGTGTTCAGAACCGAGGTATTGCAAAGTCACATGATACAACACCAGTGGGCCCTGCCTGAAACACCTCAGATTCATCGGCTTTGAATTAGTACAAAAAACTTTATCACATTTTGTTTATTGCACCTGTCAGGGGAGGGAGGGGGAACACATACAGTCACATGTGAATGTGGATGTCGGAGGACAGCTTTTAGAAGTCAGTTTTCTTTTGTCACACGGGTCCCAGGAATATCACTCAGGTTGTCAGGTTTGCCAGCAAGTGCCCTTGCCGGCTAAGCCCTTGAATTATTTTTTTGATCATCATGTGTTCAGAAACTTTAACTGTTCTCAAAGTTCTGTCACCCACACATTCAAGGGCAGGAAGTTGTGTGGACTTGAGACCCATAGCCTGAGAATTGGGGGTCAGAAGGATCAAGGAGACATCAATGTGAGTAACACTTCATACAGCAGTTGTTCAATGCACAGGGCTTTCCTGCCAGGGGTGAGGTCAGGGTTCAGAGGAAGCAGCCTTGGTGGAGGGTCGTGTGCAGAGATGAGCTTGATGAAGGCCCCAGGGAAGGAGTGCTAGGTGTCCCAGCTTCATCTTTCTTCCCTTTTGTCTGTGAGCTCCTCTTAAGGTGTAGCTGGGCCCCTGACAGCATGCTGCTCCTCCCTGTCATCTGCAACAGCTCGAGAGCAGCCACTGAGTTGTGCATCACGGAGAATGGAAGTGTACTCTGCTTTCCTGTTTTCCCTCTTGCTGGCTGGATCTGCAGCAGTCATGTTGAACCATGAAATGGACCCTACATACAAACAAGTGAAGGAAGAGAGGATCTGGTCGCCCCCCCCCAGCTGCCTCACCAGTTGGATCCTCGGCAATCAGGGTGACTTAACGAGCTTCTGCAGGGAGGGCTTCTAATGGGAATGGTTATTTGGGACTTGCCGTACCTATCTTAAGTACTAAGAGGGTTTCCAGGTTACAGCCTAGGGTCTGAGCTTGGAAAGATCCAAGAGCTTCCCCACCCTGAACTTCAGCCTCTTCGTGTGTAAATAAAATGATGAAGATGCCAATTTATACAGACTGCAGTGACTGCAGTTTCACTCCAACCCGACGCACCGATTGACCAAATGTCCTGCCAGCACAGGAGCCGGCACCGCACAGACCACAGGCACTGCTCATCTCAGAGATCAGAACATTTGTCTCTGAAATGGGAGCAACCCCAGGGTGGGAGGAGAAGGTTCCAGAAGGAAGGCAGCAGCCCACCCTGGCCCCACAGAGGAGTCAGGAGGTTGGCAGAGGGCACTGCTTCTGCCAACAGTCTCCCTAACTTGCTATCATCTCCCTGTCAAGTGGCAAACCCCTCAGAGAATTTTTAGATCTGAGTTTTTCCCAAACTTCCTTCCCAACACAAAACTGGGTCCTGGCACAGCCTGGGAGCAGGGTTTCAGCAAAGCTCGTGGGAATGTTTACACCACAGAGTCTCTGCATTTCTCAGCTCTTGGAAATGCCCCACAAATGGATGGAAATTGCAGCCCCCATTTGTGCCAGCTCCGTTTGCCTCTTTGCCTCCCTGTAGCCCTTTCCCTGTCTAGTGCTGGGCCAGCAGCGATTTGCAGGTCTCTGTTGGCTCTGCGGATCCACAAAAGCACAGCAGCAAGTCTGGAGGGCCTACTGTGTGCCACTGTTGGGCTGGGTCAGAGACAGCCCTCCTCCACCTCACAGCTCAAGAGTCAGGGACTCGTAAGTCACAGCTGTGACTCAGAGCGCTGGAGGGTCCATCTTCTAGGGGTCAGGACTAGCATTCCTGAGCAAGCCTTCCTTACCTATGCAAGCAAGACATATTCCAACCTTGTGCTGTGTGACAAACACCCTCAGCACTCACAGCTTAAAACCATGAATCATATATCTTTTCTTCTAGCTTCAGGGACTAACTGGGTGATTCTGCTGATGGGGATCCAGCTTGAATCATGTCTTCTGGGATCCTTCAAGCATCCATGGTGAAGCAAGGGATTGGCTGATAACTGGTTGGTGGCTGAGTGGCAAGTGACTGGATCATGGGTCTCAGCATGGGCTTGCTGCCATGGCAATGGGATGGCGACAGCACCATTCCCACGGTATCTCACCAGCACAAGGCTAACACTGATGTAGGGTTGAGCTCTACAAATCCTTATTACGTGTGAGGATAGATAAGGGCAGAGACAAACTCCAGACCATGTGTATGGTATGGAAGAAGGCACAAAGGGTGATGTCCTCATATTAGCTCTAGCCCACTCAAAAACCACACTGTGGGGATTTTAAAACGTTTTTAACTAAAAGTTGAACCCAAAGTCTCGGGGATGCTAAGCCCTCATTCGACCACTAAGCACAACCTCAGCCCCACCTGAATTATGGAATTTCAGGGAGAGGAGGGCACCTTAAACCTGATAGAAGAACTCCAACTATTCCCCCAAAGGAAGTAGGGAGCCATGAAGGTTCTAAAAATGGAGTGATATCTGTTTTCACTGCAAAGAACTTTGAGGGTCACAGCCTCTCTCAAACCAGACCTGTGATGATGGTGAGCTCTATTTCTCTCTCTCTCTCTCTCTCTCTCTCTCTCTCTCTCTCTCTCTCTCTCTCTCTCTCTCTCCTCTCTCTGGGAAAATCCCAGAAAATAGAGATCACACACAGAGGGAGAAGCATTAAGTCCACTTAACCCCACCCTCTAACCTCCCCCCCCCCAGGGTAAATGCTGACAGCATACTGGTGTGAGTCCTGAGATGATCTCAGGGTGCTTCAGGAATGCTCTCTTGGATTTCACAGCTGTGGACCATCGTGTTATCAGCAGGCCTCAATTGACTTAGCCTGTTTCTACCTGAAAATATTTTAGTTTGCCTTCAATTTCTGCTGATACTGGGGCAAAGTTCCTGTTTGTATATTCCTCTGTTTCTTCTCAGAGAGGAGTAGTGCTCCATGGGGCAAGTTCATCTTTGCCCCATGAGATGTTGAACTGCATCTAAGATGGCCTGCCCATCAGCCTCTCCCAGAGCCTGTGTAGTTTCCAATTGTCCTTGACAATCACTGTGAGAAATGCTTGTTTCATATTTCATATGAGAAATATTGACATTCAGCCAGGAGAGAGAGAGAGAGAGCTTCTTTCAATCCACTCTGTCTTGTTTGTTTGGTTTGACTCTTTTGAGTCAGGGGTTTGCTAGGGAGTTTGCCTCAAACTCCTGTCTTTATAAGACCTTGTCATGTGTGTGTAGCATGTTTTACAGCAAGGGAACAAGTCACTCAGGCCCGTGTGATTCACTGAGAAGTTACTTCTCTTTTTCGTTCTTCTAGATGACACAGCCCTTCCTAGGAGAGAGGTGAAGTGGCAAGTCACAGCCCCAGCAGGGCAGCTGGCCGGCTCTGTCTTCTTGGCCGGTGTTCTAGTATTTGCTAGTGTGAGACTTATGCCTGTCTCAATGTGAGTGTCTTTGAATGCCAAGGACACTGAGGCCATATGAGGTCCTGTCGCAAACTCCCCCTGCATCTCAAACTGGAATATAATCTAAATCATTGGAATGGCACAGAAAGGCTGAGAGCTTTCCTGGTCCAGGGGAGGCCACTGCCTCCAAGAGATACCCTTTGGTGGACCCAATTGCCACTTTGTGAAGAAAACAAAACCAAAAGACAACCAACAACAACAAAAACTGAGGCCAGCAGTTGTTTGGGAGCAGGGCAGACAGTCCCATACCCACTTGGTGGGATTAGGGAGCCCTGGTGAGCACCCGCACTACTCAGGTATCCCCATTCTGTGCCAGTATTGCCCACTAGGTAGGCTACAGTGACTCCTCTCCTAATTTTCCCTTGGCCTCAGGTCCCACAGAGCAGAGTGCTCTGTTAGGAGAGTGAATCTTCCTCTCCAGGCCAGATTGGCTTCCACGGCTCAGGTGGTGAGCCCGATGGCCATTGGTTCATGCCACAGGGAGAGGTATTTAAGGTGAGAGGTTTGGGCGGCTACCTGAGTGAGCGCCTGAGTGAGCACCAGGCCTGCCGCTGCCTGTGCCATGGCTCCAGGAAGTGTTTCCAGTGTTTCTTCCTCCTCCTCTCCTCCCTCCAGGGACTCATCACCTGCTGGGGACTCTGAGCTCCCCAGGACTGACAAACAAGGTAAGCAGGGGAGCAGAAGTCTGTGGTGTTTAAGCCAAGGTCTCCGGAAGCCCACTGACAAGCGCTGGGAAGGCTACAGAAGCCAGCTCTCGCCACTCAGATAGATGGGGCCCCAGTCATGGGAGAGGATGATCCTGGGGGCACAGCTGAATGGCCCCATCTCCTGGTTTGCATTCTCAATGAAGTTACCAGGCGGGGACTGCCAGTGGCCCTGCTATAGGAGTCCTGGTGGCTTGTAGTTCCATCTGGCTTTTTCTCTCTACTGAGAAACTTCTCTTTTGTGTCTGAGTTTTGCAAATCATTTTGATAGCGTTGTTTCTGAGTTTAAATCACGCACCAGTGGCTGGTAGGCCCCCCCACGCCTCTCCCCCAATTCTCCTCTCCCTTGCAGCTTTTCAAAAGAAACAGCCCGTCTCAAAAGGTTCCTGTACTGCATGGCTCCCCCACGTTCCGTGCGCAGTGACCCTTGGTCACCACCTGTGTTCAGTGCCACAACCTGTTTTAGAATTCAGTTGTTTCCTAAGAAGAAAAGCTGAGCGGTAGCCATTAGCAAGCACTTTCCAGCCTCACCCCTCCTGTGTCTGTGGGCTCTCGTCATCCTGTACACAGCGTCGTGACCGGATTTTTCATTTGCTTATATTTCGGAGCATTTCCTGTTATAGCAGCTTGCATGTCAGTCCTCTTTATGGCATGTAGTATTCCCGTGTGTCTACATAGCGTGTATGGTCACAGGCATTTGGGTTGCTGGCAGGCTAGGGACGGAGCCCAGGACCTCAAACTCACTCGGCATATAGCTACCGGGGTTTAAGCCAAGGTCTCCGGAAGCCCACTGACAAGTGCTGGGAAGGTTGCAGAAGCCAGCTCTCGCCACTCAGATGGGGGACCCAGTCATGGGAGAGGATGATCCTGGGGGCCCTGACCCTTCACCCTCATGTGCCAGTCCTTACTTACATCTTCACTTTGGGGGGGCACATTCCTAGGAATATGATTGTTTTTACTTTTTCTCTTCCCGAAATGTTTCTTCTCAATATTTGAAAATTATTTGTGTGAGCTGGGCATGATGGCACACACTTGGGAGGCCAGAGGCAGGTGTATCTGAGCTCAAAATCAACCTGGCTTACATAGTGACCTCCAGGCCAGTGAGAGATGCTTGGTGAGTTCCAGACCAGGGAGAGCTATGTAGTGAGATCCTGCCTCAAGCCCCTTCCCCAATTACTTGTGTGTACAGACATCCGAATATGGAGGTCAGAGGACAACTTTGTGGACTTAGTGTTCTCTGTCCACTGTCATTCCAGGGACTGACGAAGATCCTCAGGCCTGGCAGAAAGCTCCTTTACCTGCTGAGTCAGCTTGCTGGCTCCTTTTATTTTTACTTTTATTATTCCATAAGTGAGGCCATTTTCAAGCAAGTATGTACTTTGAGTGTGACCATATTCCCCTACATTCTCTTCCATCCCCCACTGCATTAGTTCCCCGACAGTTCCCCTCCATTCCCTCTGTGGACACAAGAGAGTATATCTGCAGAGTCTAGGACCCACAGATGATGCTAATAATCTGGTTAGACTGACAGCAAAGCAGATCCCTCCCTGTGCTCAAACTCAGCCGTCCTCAGCTGTGACGCTTTTGCCCATCCATCCGACTATCTCACGCATGCCAGGCCCAGCATTTAAGCTGGAAATAGTCCAGGGTTGATTTCCAAAGGATATGAACTTTTAAGAATGTGATGTCAGGCCTAGGGTGCAGCTAGGGAGCACTTGCCTGGCATGCATGCACAAAGCCTTGGGTTGCATCATGACCACTGTACAATCAAATCATAATCCTGTTAGCACACCCAAATCAGAGCCCTCTTTAATGCTGCTTTTCTCCCAGCATTTATGAATATTTGGTTGCCTTATTTCCTTGTTCAGTTTGGTCTTGTGTTTATATCTTATTTTTGAGATACCTCCTCATTCAGTAGCCCTAGGCTAGTCTGGAAATAATAATCTTTTTACCTGAGTGTTTGGAGTCCTAGGGTGACAGGTGTGTCTCCACCGTGCCTGGATTGACAGGGTGGTGGTTTTGTGTTTGCGTTTGAGCAGGACCCTGTGGTGTTGGACCCAGACATTGTTTTCCCAGTCTTTTGTCCCCAGGCTCCTTGGTGATTTTCTGTTGCTGACTTGTATGTGAGCTCAGCCAGCGTGGGCCTACTGAGCTTCCCGTTGCTTCTCTGAGCCCATGTACAGCTGTAGCTGCTCGTGGGCAGCTCACCTTACTCAGCTTTGTCTCTTTGAAGAGAATATTTTTCAAAAGAAGAGGAACTTGGTGAGGCTCGAATTGCTTTGGAGCCTGTCTTGGAATTAGCTCTGTAGACCAGGCTGGCCTTGAACTCAGAGATCCACCTGCCTCTGACTCCTCTGAGTGCTGGGATTAAAGGCATGTGCCACCAATGCCCAGCGAGTGTAAGGCTTAAAGACAGGCAGCCAGTGACACAGGCAGCTGGTTCTTAGTGTTTGTCTCGCCCCATCACAGTCGGGCCTTGACTGGGGTGGAGGCAGTCTGGGTGATACCCTGCTGTCTGTCCCACAGGTCCACATCCCAGCAGAGTCCGAGTAGGCCAACGGAACCCAACGATGCTCCGCATGGTGCTGGAGGCTCTGCAGGCCAGGGAGAGGCGCCAGGGAACATCAGTTGTAGCCATCAAGGTCTATATCCAACATAAGTACCCGACAGTGGATGCCAACCGCTTCAAGTACCTGTTGAAGCAGGCCCTGGATACTGGCATTCGCCGAGGCCTCCTCACCAGGCCTGCCAACTCCAAGGCCAAAGGAGCCACTGGCAGTTTCAAAGTGAGCTACAGACAAGGAAGGGAGGCCTTGGCAAAAGACTGATACCAGACCCTTAGCACATGCTGCTCATCCCCCAGCCCACACCTCCACAGCCCTTCTGCTGGCTCCTATTGTGTGGTCTGGGAAGCCTGCATAGTATTGGGGTCTGAGTATGGCTTCTTACCTGTGTCTGCCTCTTAACCACTGACCCATAGCTTCTAGAGGGGACTATGGTACAGTCTCTAGCAAGCACACATGGTGCCTGTGGTTACTGGGATGCACCTCAGGAGGTCCCACTACTGAGGCTGGGGGATGCTGCGTTGGGGCCTGGTTGGAGTGTGGGAGGCAGGTGGCTCAAGAGAGCTTCAATCACAGAGGCCTGCGGGAAGCTGGGAACTGGGGCCATCTCCCCTCTCAGCCTGTATTCTTGGAGACATCAAGGAGAGAGGGGGCTTCAGGAGCCGGGGCAGAGGGTGATGCAGAGTGAGGCTTGGGGCTAAGGGGGTAGAGGACAGACTCCAATCCTTGGAAGTGAATGGTGGGGCACTCCAGGGAAATGACAGATTAACACCAGGTAAAATGTTTTGAGGACCATAAAGGTGTGTCTCCCTCATCCCACCACTTTCTTAGCCCTGTTGCTGGCTTATGTGGGGTACTGGGGTATCCAGAACTTCTGTTCTTACCCCCACCTCACTCTTTGTCTTCAGCTAGTTCCCAAGCCCAAGAAAAAGAGAGCCTGTTCCTCAATAGCCCGAAGGGGAGCTGCAGATGCCAAGGAGACAGGCCCCAAGAAACCTAGGGAGCTGAAGACAGACCACTCCAGCAAGGCCAAGGTGGAGAAGGTGGCTCTAGAACCAGGGCAGAGGAGGAAGGCTTGTCCCCGCCCAGCAGCCACTTTGGAGAAGGCACCTAAGAAAGCCAGCAAGGCCAAACTGGAAGAGGTCAGAAAGGACACCCTAAAACCAGACAAAACCACACTGCCCCCTCCCACTGCCAACAAGATGGGCCAGAAGGTCAAAGATAATGGTAGCAGGCAAGGTAGGTGTGTGAATGGTTGGCAGTAGCCACTGGAGAGGATGGGAGGGACTTCCCTCTCTAGAAAGTGAGCCTTGAGTTAGACCTGGATGAAGGAGGTGGTGGTGGTGGAGGATGGGATTCAGAGAGGCCAGGGCTCAGCACAGCCCGAGGCAGGCAGGGTTAGTGAAGGCTTCCTGGAGGAGGCACCCCAGAGGCACCTGTTCAAGCTGCAGAGGAGACAGAAGTCCAAAGAAGTTTTGAGTTGCAGAAGGGAGTTAGGATCACCTGAGGACAACAAGCAGCCGTGAGAGAGTTCAGACAGGAAGCTGTGAGTTCTAAAGGCAAGGAAGCTGGCCCACACCCTTATCCTAGCACTTGAGGTGTAGAGGCAGGAGGATCAGAAGTTCAAGGCTATGTCTTTAGGTTTATATCCAGTCTGAAATCAGTCTGGGCTGCATGAGACCTATCTCAACCAAACATACCCTTCTACAAAAGAAACAAATATGGAAGAAGTCCTGCCTTTGGCAGGAAGGCAACAAAGCTGATAGTGTGGGTCTGTCTGCTCCCTGCATGGGGGAGGTGGTCTGATTCCAATGCTCCCATGTTGTGTAGGGACAGCATCTTGTCCAAATTGGGACCTGATTAAACAGCTGGCCTAGGTCACATGACCTTCAGTTGTCCCAGTAATGACCTGTGGACCTAGGCAGGCTGGGAACTCTAGTGCCTCTAGCCCCTTTGCCCCTCACCACTCCCTCTTCCAGAAGCAGAGGCTCATGGGAAAACCAAAGATGTATGTGAGAAATCAGAGCCCTCCACCCGCAAGGTAGGTAGGTGCCTGCTGCCTCCTGGGTCTCAAGTCCTGCCAGGCTTTGTTTGTGGATTCTGGGAGGTGAACTCAGGTCTTTGTGCTCCTGAAGTGAGCCATCTTTCCACCACTGGGCTTGTTTTCTTATAGGTCCAGAATAGTGTTGCTTCCCTCGCCAAAAAGAAGATGGCAGCCATGGCCCACACTGAGACAGTTGTTCAGGGGGCTACGACCGTACACAAGACCAAAGCACCTGCCCCTCCCCAGGACATGGGCCACAAAGCACAACCCACACCCAGGGTCAGGAAAACAAAGACACCCAAAAACCCCAAAAGGCCTGGGTTATCCCCTAATCTCTCATCCAAGGCTCCCAGCAAGAAGGCCGAGGCTGGTAACTAGGGCCAGGTTTGAGGAGATGGCAACTTGAAGATTTTATTCCCTACGATCACAATGTTTATTATTTATTTATAAATAAAGACTTCTTTCTGTTCCTACATACACTGATACATTGCACATTGGACTGTAAGTCAGGAAGGCCCGGAGGGGCAGAGGTGGACTTTGAGGACTTGGGGAGCCAGGTAGTGATCCAGCTAGTGTCTTTAGAAAGAGCCTCCTGGCTGCAGAATGGGGGATGGGGGACTTGAGGGGCTGGAGACCACTGTAGGCTCTGAGCTTAACTGGACAAGCCTCCCTTTACCAGGAGGGGCAGACTCTGGCTTGGTCCAGCATTGTTTGTTGTCTCCAGGGGAGTGCAGTTCTGGCTGCAACTGTAGATTAGTGTGTGTGTGTGGGGGGGGGGGGTCAGAAGACAATTTGAGAGGAGTCTTGCCTTGAGTTTTTGCCATGACTTCCTTCAATGATGGATGGGTCCCAGTGATGGAATTTGGGTTATCAAGCTTGGCAGCAAGCAAATTTGCCTGATGAGCCATCTCGCCAGCTTTAGATAGGGGAGGGGGCTGCTGAGCAGGGCTGAAAGCCTGGGTGGAGGCATATTCAGCTAGAGATAGGGAGGGCGCAAAGGCTCCATATTGGTTACTTTCCATGTTGCTATGACAAAATACTTGACAACAGAGACTTAAAGGAGGGTTTATTTTAGCTTGTGGCTTGAAGGGACATGGTCCACTGTGACAAAGGCTCAGCAGCAGGAGTGCGTGAGGCTGTGGCTTACGTTAGTCAGGGAACAGATGAGTGAGGTTCATGGCTCAGTTTGCTTTCTTTTACTCCATGTGGGACTCTGGCTCTCACGATAATTCAGGGTTGGTCTTCTCAAACATCTCTAGAAGGAAATGGCCTCAAAGACAGGGCCAGTGGTGTCTCCTAGGTGATTCTAATTCCAGTCCAGTTAGTGATCAGCATCAAGCCTGGAAGGCCCTGTGGCAGGGATACGCTTGACACGGCCTATGTAGCCACAGCCCAAGGTGGTGAGGACAAGTTATGGGGAAAACGTCTGTACCACTTTAAAGCCATCTGAGACACTCCCGTGAATGGGGGAGTCGGCTTCCTCTCCCTTAGTCTGAGCTCTGCTTGACCAGAGGGTGGTGGCAATGACAGTGCAAATCTGAGGCTCCAGCATCAGAGGATGCAGGATGGTTCAGTGGGTAAAGTGTTGTTTCCTAATCATGAGGACTAGAGTTCAAATCCCCCCATAAAAATCTGGGCGTGGCGATGCATGTTTATAATCCCAGTGCCAGGTGGGGGAGACAGGAGGGTCCCAGGGGCTCACTATCAACCAGCCTAGGCTAAAATGGCAAGCTCCAAGTGAGTGAAAGACTCAATGTCTCTAAAATGAGGCAGGGGCGAGGGCCAGAGAGGTAGCTCGGTTGTTAACGCACTTGCTGAGTGAAAGACCAGGGTTTGGACCCCCAGAACCCACACAAATTCTAGGTGGGCATTGTGCCAGGCCCTGTAACTTCCTGTGCACAGCCTCAGCATGTGGCGGGGCGGGGGGGGGGGAGTGTGCTGTCTTGGTAGGGTTCTGTTTTTTGTTTTGATCACTTTGACACAATTTAGAGTCATCTGAGAAAGAGCCTCAGCTGAGAGAATGACCCCACCAGGTCAGCCTGTGGGGGATTTTCATGATTAATGGGGGGTGGCTCAGTTGACTGGGCAGGTGGTCCTGGGTTCTATAAGACTGAGCAAGCCATGGGGAACAAGCCAGTGATCAGACCCCTCCGTGGCCTCTGCTTCAGTTCCTGTTTCCAGGTTCCTACTAGGACTTCCTTCAGTGATGGATTTTAAGGCTATAAACTGAACACACCCTTTCCTCCCCAAGTTGCTTTTGATCATGGTGTTTCATCACAGCAATAGAAGCCCTCACTTAGATGGGACCCACAGAGCAAGACTAGTCATATTGGTGAGCTCTGGGTTTGATTGAGTCTGCCTCAGTGAATAAGCAGAAAGCTACTGGGCTCGCACACACTTCCCCACATTCTTACTCATACACACATGAGCCTACACACGATCAAATGCGCATACACACACAGCAGAATGGTGGGTGGGAAGTGATTGAGGAAATGACCCTATGCCAACCTGTGGACTCTACACATGCACACATAGGTGAGTGTACACAAACACACACACACGCGCATGTGCACGCACACACACACGCACACACGCACACACACACACACACACTGGTAGTTTTGGCTTTTGGAGCTTCTGCATTTTCACTGAAAACCCTCAAGCTGTAGGGAAGCCTACACCATGCATGGAGAGCCAAGGCACCCAGTTCAGCCCTGAGCTTCAGGGCACTGCTGTCATGGGAGTGGAGCACCTTCAAGCTCTCCCTGCTGACATCTGGCAGAAAGGGACAATGTCCCCATGGCAAATGCCTAAGCAGAGTGCTTGCTGCTGCTCTTGGCATCTGAACATTGGAATATGTGACAGGACTCAGCCAGGGTCACAGGGTTTACTGTCAGCTGCATGGGAAGGTCAGAAGATGGGGGAGGAGGGGGTGGCCCTAGGCGCATGGAGGACGCGTGTAGCCCGCCAGAGCGCCCCTGCTGTAGCACAGATGAGGGAAGAGGAGGTGGATGGAGGAAGGCGTCAAAGATGTGCTTGGAGTCGTAGGTCTGTTGGTGAGCAGGTGATGCGGTGAGCTGCTGAGGCAGCAGGGACTGTGCAGAGGCCAAGAGGGTGGGGTGGGGTGAGGGTTCAGAAGCACTCAGGGGGATACTTGGGGAGGGAGCAGACCACCAGGGGAACAGGGCCTAGTGTGGGCTGTCTGTGGCTTCTCCCTTGGATCCCACAGAAAGCTGTGTCTGGTTCTGTCGGTTCCCTGGGGTGTCTGTAATGTGCCTGTCAGCAGGCCCCAAGGGGCACCCAGCAGATGGCAGGCTGGCACTTCCCAAGCAGAGGCTCAGCTTTTGCCTCTGCTCCTGCAAGGTGAGACCTGAAGTTGGAAGGTCTCTTGCCTCCAGGCTAGGGTCCCATCTACCCTGTCCCCGACAAGGTGGGAAGAGACTTTGCACTGTCTTAGGGATTTGGGAGACTGCCCTTCTCTGTGGTGCTTTTCCCCACTGTGCAATCTTAGCTCGAGGATGCCCCATCCTCGATGCAGGTCATTGCCTGGGTGCCCATGGCTGCCAGGTGTGTCTTTGGGGCCCCAGGGAAGGACTGCAGGCTGACTGACTCTTCATGGAGGTTGCCCACCTGGCAATGCTAGTGACTCCGGAAACCAGATTTGTGTGTAGACTCCCTTCTGAATGTCAGCGAGGAGCTGTACATTAATGAGACATTAATGTACATTAGCCAGACTGTGGAATGTTTAATACTTAGATGTCCCTGACATATTGTTGCACAAGGCAAGTGTCGGGCTTCAGAATGGAGGGTGGACTAGTCCTCTTCACTCCTGGCCCAGCACAGGCATGGGTGCTGGCCTTATGTGGCCAGCACTTTGTGTGACAGTGTCCCTGTTAGCATGCTGAAGCTTTTATCCTCAGGGCTTTGTTTTTTTTTTTTTTTTTGCAGTTGTATTTTTCTGAGAATATGCGAATCCATTCTGGAGTCACACCTCATCAAGGGGGGGCACCAACCCAAACCCATCAAATCTGCCAATAATTGAAATTAGCAAATCTGTTCCTTAATAAGCACTCCCAGCATCAGAGATCTGAAAGAGAAAGATGGTCCCTCCACCCACAGCCGGCACGGGAGAAAGCTATTTTTGGAGTGAAAGGTTATTCACTTTACTGAGCTGGTGAATTCTAGGTTGAGTGTTGGATTGTTGGAAACTCCTGGCAAGCTCAGTGGGGACTTTTCCTTCTTGAGGGGACACTTGTGCCAATGACCATTACTCAGGCTGTCTCTGCCACGCCTTGCTTCTGGGGGGGGAACCTCACAGACTCAACCCTTAGTGTGTGTCACTCCAGGTCATACGGGCCTGTATAGGCCACAGCAGCCTCAGGGAACCAGTTTCCTTGCCTGAAACAAGTGGTATACGGCCAAAGGCCAGAGATTTGGGGGCGTGAGTGTGGTCAGGTTGGAGATAGAGACTTGCTTGGAGGGAGGGAGCTTGGGCTAGGAGAAAAAGTTCCCATTTTGGCCTTCTTGGCTATGTGACCCCTTGATGCTGTTTCTACATCAGCACAATGAGGACAAAATGTCTGCTTCTCTTAGGTTTGAATAAAGACAAGTTGGGGGCCGGGTGTGGCTCAGTGGAGAATGTATGCTTAAGCCAGCCCAGTGCTCTGGACTCCATGTTCAGCTTAGCACAAATGTGAGGTAGTAGTAGAGAGCCGGTGACATCTTCCTGTGTGGCAGGGCTGTCCATGCGGATGGAGGGTGTAGCCTCAAATTCCCAAAAGGCAAAGTCCTGCCCTTAGGCCATGTCTAAGGCAGGATGTGAGGCCAAGCTCTGCACTTCCTCTGCCATAAATTGATGGAGACAGCCCCCCCCCCACCATCTTAGGACAAAGGCTCAAGCCCATAGGTTTTCCCGACAGGCTTTTATTATAAAGAATGTTCCAGAGAGTCCCAGCCTCCCGCTGCAGTCCAGCCTCCTCAGGCTCTGAGCCAGTCCCAGCAGCTATGGAGGGTGGCCTGTGCTGGGGACAGTCATTTCCAGTGTCACAGCAGGACCCTCTGGGGACCAATGGGTCTTCTGCACAAGCGGCAGCAATTCACAGTTGGTGCGTGATAAGTTTTTTTTTTTAATAATATATAAAAGATTTTAAAAATTAAAAAACAAAAAAGTGGTGCTCTTAAACACTTCCAGGAAGATTGGGTAGTCCAGCTACATCCCCGCATCCTCGACTTCCTCGCTTTCTGGGGGACCAGGAACCCCCAACCTGTCTCCTTCTCTCCACCGTTCTGTGGGCAATGGGCACTGCCCATACTGCCAATGGCCGACGGAACAAAATATCTGACCCTTCTTGGAACTGTTGGTGGCCAGGGCCCCCTCTGGGTGAGGGGCACAGATGACTTCTTGGTGGCTGAAGCAGAAATCAATTGCAGGCTCCCCTCTGCCAGGTGGATGAGGTAGTGTTCTGGGAAATGGCCACCTCTCCCCATGTGTGCTGAGCAGCCTGGAACAGAGCGAGCAGGCGGGCACGGTCCAGGCTGCCCTGGTTGCAGCGATGTTCAAAGCCCTTGTCCCAGAGTCAGATCTCGGGACGAGACTGTAAGAGGCCAGGGTCCTCCCCGCTAGCTACCGCAGCAGGCTCCTCTTTCCCTGCCCAAGTTAAGAGGTGTGGGGAAGAGGCCAAATGGAGGCCCCAGTGTGGCCTGTGCTCCGCCGCCTTCCTGGCAGTAGCTCCTGGCCACTCTTCTGCCTCAGGCCTCGCTGTAACACTCATAGATGTTGTTCTCCATCAGGGCCACCACCTGCTCAAACTTGTGCTGTAGCTGGGTCCTGCGGGCAGTGGGGTTGGCCTCCAGGGCAGCCATGATCTGAGGGGAGGGAGTGCGTCAGCCGTGCCATGCCTCAAATCTTGGGAGGGGCCCCACCAAAGTGCCAACACCGCTAGATGAACCCAAAGTGGGAAGTTTGTTTTTACGGGCTGAAACGGGCAAATCTTGGGTGGGGGAGCGCACCTGTGGGCGATACCTCTTCGCATATTTATAGATCTCAGCCATGGCCACGTTTGTATTGAACTCATTCTGGTATTTCTGTAAAGGCGGGGCAAGAAGGGGAGGTTTAACCACCCCCCCAGGTTAGGACCCAGCCCACTCACTTCCTACAGCCTGTTAATAGACTAATTCAGGCCCCTGGACCCAGAATTCCAACCTCTCCCATCTTTCTGGAGTACATTCCACCCCATCCTTGGACTGTGGGGGAAAAAATATGTTGATGAAGGTGTAGGCAAAGGAGGAAAGCTAAGGCTGCGCCAAAATTCTCACTGTGTCCCTGTCCCAGCCTGATGTGTGCTGGCTTTAGCCACCCCTCGAGGCCAACGACATTGCCACTATCTCCTTGCCTAGGCCCCACAGGCCACCTACCCGAGACTCCTCAGCTAGGTGTGCGTTCATTTCCTGTTCACTGAGAGGAGTCATGTCCTGGATCTGTTTGTAATAGCGCTGTACGATCTTCCGATACTCGGGGATCTCTTTCGCATACAGAAGCTTGTTGGTGGGTGAGTCCTGGGCAGGAGACCACAGCAATTGAGTGGCTGGAAGATGGGACTTGTCCTACTGCCACCTAGAGTCTTAGTAGGTCCTCCACCATGGCTAACCCAACGTCACTCAGACTTTGGACCAGGGGCTCTTCTGGCCCTCCCCCTCTTGCATGGAGGCCTCGGTCCACTATGCTGGGGGGCTGTCAGGATGGTGACCCCATAGGGAGACTCTGGTTTAATGGGAAGAGCTCCCGGGCTGTGTGCCAACAGCCCTCTGCTGCACGCAGCTCGCAGCCTGTCTTGTTTACACCCTTATTAGGGTGAGGGGATTTGGTGGCTGAGATGGCTGGAAGCTGGTTCCTGGCTGCGGAACGTTTCCCACCCTGTACTTCCAACACCCTGAAAGCACCATGTGCTAAGTATGCTGGCAGTTCTTTGTTGTCACGGATGCATGTGTGAAGTGGTGACATTTCCTTTTCCTTGTGGGCTCAGACTCCTGGGCTAGAGACAGGGCTCTGCCCTCATCCAACAGTGCCAGCCTAGCTAGCTCTGCGGTCCCATGGGTGTTCATGGCCTCAGAGTCCTGGGCTACCTAGT
This sequence comes from Phodopus roborovskii, assembly GCF_943737965.1. Taxonomy (NCBI): domain Eukaryota; kingdom Metazoa; phylum Chordata; class Mammalia; order Rodentia; family Cricetidae; genus Phodopus; species Phodopus roborovskii. The sequence continues at coordinate 8,352,154 of NW_026126578.1, forward strand.
CAGGTCACTTCTCTTCCCAGAAGGCCTTTGTGGCTTCTCCTCTCAGAACCAGCATTTTCTCTGCTCTTGGTCGGTGCCGGGGGCTCCCTGTGGCCCGCCACCTGCTCTCTGCCTACCTTGAATGACTCAGAGTTCAGACAGCCCCTCCTCCCTACTCAGGAGTAGCTGGAGTAGCTAACCTTGCCCAGCTGCAGGTCAGAGATGGAGCAGGCATCGATGAAGGCCTGTGCGATGACAGACAGGCAGGCGTCAATGTGGTCTGTCTTCTCTATGTCGAAGACAAACTGGGGGTTTTTTAAGATGTTCACCCAGAAGCGGAGGGGAAGGCTGTGAGGCAGAAACAGTGGGGGCACAGGAGCTCAGTAGGGGGCTTGGGAGGTCCACAGAGGAGATTCTTACAGCCCCTGCAGCCTCTGGGCACCTCGCCCTTCCCCTGCCAGCTACAGGCCAACCCTCACCCCAGAGAGCCTCCCTCCCTCACATGCGAGACTCCTGGTTCTCATTAGAAGCCCCCACCCGGCAGCCTGTGTCCAGGCTCCTCCCCTACTCCGCCTTGCACGCACAAGCAGGGCTGACTGTCCTCAGGAGGCCAGAGGGGGTTGGGGACAACCCCCTTCTCAGCCCTGCAAACTTGAGATGCCTGCTCCTCTGAGCAGGGAGAAAGCTGCCACTGAATTTACACAGGCGTTTCTCTGGGGCTCAGGCTCAGAGTCGTGGGTCCTTCTTGGTAGGCTATGTGACCCAAAAAAGCTAAGACGGGCCTCAAAGAAAGCTGCCGCTCCAGGGCTGTGAGGCCTTGGGCCTGGATGGCTGCAGCTCTATACGATGGGGCATGCAGAGAGGGAAGCCAGGGCAAGCTTATATGGTGCTTTCTGGGTTTACGGGGGGGGGGGGGGGCTGCAGCATGGAGAGCTAAGTCTCTCACCCAGGCCAGGCTCTGCCTCTTGGTGCCTCAGCTACGTGGATGAAATCACATCATTTGTGCCCCACCCCACAGCCAGCACCTGTTGGTCTTCCAGATGTGCAGGGTGTCAGGGTCAGAGATGCCTCTCTTCTCTGCCTGCTCCTCTAGGAAGTCAAAGAAATACTTGACGGCCAGTGGAGGCTTGTCCTCTCGGATGCTCAGGATAGCCTTGAACAAGTCATCCAGGAACTTCTGCAGTGTGCCCTGCGGGAAGATGTGGGGCGTCAGCCCAGCCTCAGCATCTCTGCCCCTCAAGTTGGTTTTGCTTACATGCTTGTCTATAAAGGTGTCTGAGCCCCTGGAACTGAGTTACAGACAGTTGTGAGCTGCCATGTGGGTGCTGGGAATCGAACTCAGAACCTCTGGAAGAGCAGTCAATGCTCTTAACTGCTGAGCCATCTCTCCAGCCCTGGCCCCTCCCCACCCCACCCCCAGCCTCAAGATTCTTGACTGTTTCACCAATGATATTTCCTTGGAGGCATCAACACCCTAAGGCATAGCAGGGTCAGGATGTGGGCTCTGGGTGTTGGTCTCAGTCTTTTGACCTGAGGACATGGAAGAACCCCTGGGTCCTCTGTTGCCCACTGGGTGGTGGAAAGAATACACAGACTTCTCCTTGGAGCACAGGGCCCCCTTCGAGCCCCTACAGGAGTGGAGACTGAGGTGGGGCCCACCTTTGTAGACAGCAGGCGGGTCAAGTAGATCTCTGGCAACACCTTCTTGCGGTGGCTCTGCCGGTGGGATTTCTTAGGCTCTACCAGCTCATCTGTGGGCAGCACCTGCAAGGTGGGCAGGGTTGATACCCTCCCCAGACACCCTCCTCAATCCTCCCACGGAAGCTGACCCTCTGTGCCCAGCCCCTGGGCCCGCCCCTGTCCCCTCACCCACTCTGGCTTTTCCCAGGGCCTAGGAGCACTTTCCTGGAGGCTGGGGAGGCACAAAGCCAAAGCCACGCCCAGCAAAGCCTGCTCCCCAGGGCCCAAGGCCGGGCACTCACCAAATGGAAATACTTTTCTGTGTCCAAGTCTTTTACTGCAAAAGGGAAACACACAATAAACAAACGAGGGGGATGGGAGGGTAACCCAAGTCAGGGAGAGAGATGCCCAGAGAACAGGCTGTGGAGAGAAGGAAAGAGCCAAGATCTGGCTTTCCACCTTATGGGAGACCCTGGGACGACCCCCAAGGACCTAGACTTGGGGCATGTGAGGGCATGGTCTGGAGTTGGAAGCAGGGTTGTGGCCTGGAGGCAAAGGGTCATAGCAGCCAGCTCAGACTGGCCATGGTCCTGGCCTCCTGGAAATGCATGTACCCTCCTGGGGCTTTGCTGTAGCTGCTGGAAGCAATCAGTTTTGATATAGCAGCATGGAGCCTCAGTTCCCTGCAGCACAGCTCAGAAGGAGCCCAGGAAGGCAGCTCTGTCCCACCCTGCCTGGATCCCTTCCCCAGCTCCAAGTCCTACCTCGGCCCAGAGTGTTGTCCTTCTTGTCTGTGAGGCTCATGGCTAGGGAGGCACCCTCAGGAATCTGACACAGAGGAAAGATGAGGTCAGAGTTCAGAGGTTAGAGGAGAGGGGATGGGATGGCTAGGTCAGATTGGGTACCTTGTAGTGGGCCAGCGTGTTCAGTTTCTTACGGCCATCCTCCACCACTGATGTGTCATCCAGGTCCCGCAAGACGTAGCTCTGGGTGCTTGAGGCAAACCATTCTGGAGGAGAAAAGAGGCTTCAGGGCTAGGGAAGTGGGTGACCCCAGGGGCAGCCTTTAGCCTGGGCCACAGCAGAAGCCGCCTCCCGTTCTCCTTCTGGAATCAAAATCTGGTCACACCCCTTTGGGAGCCTAGCTGGTCACCCTAACTGTTCAGAATACAGGGCCAGGCCTGCTACAGTGTGAACTTTAGGAACAGCTTCTGGTAAGTGGTCTGTGACTCCTACATATCTTTCAAAACCCAACCCCCAAGCCGCCTTTGTCTTGACTGTTTTTTGCTGTTGCCCACAGCTACAGAACAAGGAATTCTTCCTCATGGGGGACCTCCAGGGTCTCGACTAACACAGGGAAAGAGGCCGCAGCGGCCAGCTGCCAGACTGGTGCCTGCCCCTGCCCACCGAGGTCCACGTCCTCCGCCCGCGGCCACTGTGAGTAGGGTACATTCTTGCAGAAGGCTTCCAGGATCTTCTCCTTAACCTGCGTCAGTGTGTCAGTGTCCATGGCCCGCACGCTCAGTGAATCCATACCACAGCCCTGGAAGGACACGTTCAGGTTCTGCAAAAGAGAGGGGGTGTCGGCAAAGGGCCATCGTCATCATTAGGCCTGGTGACCCGGCTGGAGGCCAGGGCAGCCCGGCTAGGACCCTGGCTCACCCGGGGCTTGGCCTCAATGTTCTCCCTCAGCAGCCACTCCTCATTGAGCGTGTAGCGGGCTTTGCCTGTGATGGCGTCGATGGAACCTTTGTTGATCTGCTGCTTGATGGCGCATAACAGCAGGAAGAAGGGCTCGCCTACTGTCTCCTGTGAGCATCGAGGGTCGGAGGTCAGGACCTTATCTCACGCTGTCCCTTGGGTGTTCCATCCCCTAAGTTCTGGCCTGCTGGCGTGCCTCATACTCCCCTCCCTTCTCGGGTGGCTGTCACCTCTTGCAGATGCTGACACCCACACCCTTTCCAGGTGTATATCCTAGCCACACATTCAGAGACCAGCCATCGTCACTGAGGCTCAGAGAGGGCGAGCACCCTGCCCTGCGTTGCACAGAAGGGAGAAGTAAACTTGAACTGTGGACTCCTTTCCTGAGATGAAGCCTTTCTACAAAGCTGGAGCCTGCCCAGGTAGGGCTGAGGAAAACCAAGAAGGATGCCTCTGGGAGTGTCAGCCCAGCCAGGCTTCACATCCCACCACCACCGTCACTACAGCCTGAAGCTGACCTTCCCCATCACTCTAGGCTAGGGCCCAGCTGTTCCGTGGAGGGCACACTGAACTAACTGTGGCGAATAGGTCTGGAGGGAAAGTTACGTTTGTAATAACATCAGGCTGCTTTGGCAGCAGTATCAAGGCAGCTGCCAGCTCTGGCCTGGGAGTCACCAGCACCCCACTGTCTGGAGGGGGAAGGCCAGCGTGAGGTCACCTGCAGTGGCTATGAAACCTGGGTCTAGAGTCCACAGTGGGCCCTGATGGCTCAGAATGTGGCTTCTCTCTCCTATTGTTCCCATTTCTTTTCTACTCTCTGCCCCAGGATAATCCATAGGGCTCCTAGGCTGGAGTCTCATTTGACAAAATGAAACTAAAGTTTAGAGAGGGTAGCAACTTGCCCAGAATCACACAGCCAGGTTATATACCACTGACCAGTCATAGCCCAGAATAGTTGAGGTTCTGGTTTGGGTCCTGCTCAGGCCTTTGTCTTTCTTGAAGAATGCCTAGGTGACCCTTGGGCCTCTGCCACCATGGGGTGGCTGGACCCCAGCTGCCTAAAGCTGTGGTGTCCCCTCTCCCCTCATCTTCACCCACACTGTACCCTATTGTCTGGGCTGCCCACTTGGCCCTGCCCCTTGGCTCCTTCCCACTGAGCCCTCAAGGTCCAGGGAGAGTCACCTGCTCCAGGAAAAACCCTGTTGGTTTCTCCAATCAGTCATCGGCCAGACTGCCAAGCTGTCCAAAGGGGTCCCAGTGGAAAGATACCACCCTGCCCTAAGTGCAGACTTTAATGAAGTTAGGTTTGCCTGTAGGGGCGGGGCTCCCGGGCAGAGAGGGGCCTCACCCTCAGGCAGCCATACATGCAGATGGACATCCAGTTGGTAAGCATCTTCTCTACCACTGACTCGGTGCGCCGCAACATGAGCTTGGGGTTCTTGGCAGCTGAGGCGTCGATGAGGTCCACCAGCAGCTCCTTCATGATGCTTGTATAGTACTCCAGCTTGCCATGCAGTGCAATGGTCAGCAGTGACGCCAGGCTGCACCTGCAAGCATGAAGCGCCAGTAAGGCTGAGCCACCTCCCTACTGGACCACAGTGGCCCTCCATGGCGGCTCTACAGATCACCAGGAGCCTGTGTGGGGCAATGAGGAATGCCTGGCGGTCTCAGAGCCTGTGGTTTGATGTTTCAATGGATCTGGCTGGAGAATCCTGTGTCCCTGAATCTCTTGCAGCCTCACCTGTCACGCACAGCAAAGTCCTTCTGCTGCTCCAGAGCATGGACAAAGATGATAAGGAAGTGCTTGTTGTTGAGCAGCGAGGAGAACAAGCCGATCCCCTCCTCCATGCTGGGTCGACAGTGTTCTGGGATCTGTGGACACAGAAGGGAACATCTGGTGCTATGTGTCCCAGGAGGCCCCAGGGCCCACACTGGTTGCTTAGATGCCTCCTGGAATCAGGTGTTCACTACCTGCCCACTAGGGCACAGGGAGGCAGAGTGCCGAAGAGGCGCTCAGAGGGGCAAGGATGGCTGTAGGGGACCCAGCATCCACGCTGTATGCTACTTTCTATGTGTAAGCAGCGGGAGGCATGAGGTCATATGCCTGTGCTCTCTGTGTAGCCTGAGGGGCCAGCACCCTGAATGGCTGTTTGAATGCCTTCCAGAAAGAAGAGCCATCTACCCTCTAATGATTTGGATCACAGAGTGGGTGTAGGCCCTTGGAGCCAGGTACTCACGTTCCACTCTCCCAGCAGTGGGTGGGTTTCCTGTGGCGGGGAGCCGCCTTGGGAGTTGAGGGTCTGCGAGGGCAGCACATACTTCTCTTCATAGAGGGAAGAACACTGAGGACAGAAACCAGTACTTTAGCACTGCAGACCGGCAGGCACCTGGGTCGCCCACACAGGAAGGAGACTGGCAGGGTCACCTGGTGGTCACGGACCCAGGGTCCCTAAAGGGGCACAGATCATGGTATAGCACAGTTCAGAGGCAAACAAGAGCCACTGAGCCGTGCGACAGGGGAGACAGACAGGAAGGCTGAGAGGTTCTAAAGTTGGGAAAAGCTGTAAATGTGTGTGGGGGGGGGGGCGGACTCCTGAAATGGTGGGGTCAGGTGCTTCCTTGGGCTATTGCATGTGGAATCAGGCATGTGGAGGCCCAGATGTCTGGCAGGGACCTGGGAGGGTCATTGCTCCCATGCTTGGCTCCCTCAGTGAGAGGAGAGGCAGGCCAGCACAGGGGACATGACAGCTTCTTCCACCAGGAAAGCCAAACCTCAAGGAGGGAGAGAAAGGAAGGGAGGGTGGCATGGACAGGAGTACAGGCTCCACAAGGTGCCTTGATTCAGTTTCCCTGTGGTGACCAATGCATATTGGAGGGTGTGTACCTTGGGGAAGAAGGTGCGAGTCACAAAGTGCTTGTACTCCAAGAAGGGGATGCCCTGGCTGCGGTTCAGCTCCTTGGTGAGATCCGTCATGTCTGTCTGCAGCTCTGCAAAGCCTGTGGGACAGACCAGCAGCTGTGAGTGATCCTGCCCAGCCACGTGCAGTGCCGCCCAACCCTGGGACCCACCTTTGCGGATCTCCTCGCGGATCTGAGATTCCATCTCCTCCATCTGCAGCAGTGTCTTCTGCCAGTAGCGTTCGGCACGGCGGCTCTTGGTGCAGAAGACGAACAGAGCTGTGGGCGGCAGAGGGGGCTTCAGGTCTCCAGGATTCAAGGAAAGGTGGGTTCCTACTGTATGCAGCTTGTGGGCCTGGAAGGGCAGGTTCTACCCATGGGCCTCAGTGCCTCTGGGCAGGAGGCAAGCAGGTGACCTCAACCCTTCTGCCCCTTGTCCCTCTCTGACAACATAGGGCTTGGGGTCCAGCCAGCAGGGAAACCCTTGATGGCCTTTCTCAGAAGAAGAAATGTGTCAAACAGCAGTCACCAGGGGCTTTCTCCAAAGTTTTCCAGGCAGTATAGAATACCTGTCTTTCCTGGGAGGGATGAAGTACCCATTAATTATAGAAATATTATGGATAGTATTTTTAGGAACAAAACATCCAGGGTGTTCATCTTCCTCCTGTTTTCCCTCATAGCTTGTTTAATATTGGACATAGTAACTTAACAAACGAAACGTGGGAGCTGGGGCGATGGCTTACTTGTACAAATGGGAGGACCTGGACTTGATCTCCAGGACTCAACAAAAAGCAGGGCATGAGCCTGAAATTGAGGGCTGGGAAGGCACAGAAAGGTAGCTGCCTGCCTGGGGCTCGCTGCCCAGAGAGCCAGGTGAAGTGTCAGTCAGCTCCAGATCCCAGTGAGAAATCCTGTCTTAAAGTATAGGTGACAGCCACTGAGGTGCCACACTCTGGCCTCCAAATGCACACACAGACCGTATATAACCCATCCGTTTACAGGCCAGGGTGTTGGAGCTTACTCACGTACCACATGGCCATAAGCGTTATCCAATTTTATAATGTTCTTACGGTCCAAGGGAGACCCTCACCCAGTAAGTGGTTGCTCTCCACTTCCTCTCCAGACAGACAAACACTAATCATCACTAATCATCGTCCTTTCTGGATACTTCAAATAGAAAACAGTAGGGTAGTATGTAGCCTTTTGTGTCTATCTTTTTCATTTTCCATGTTTTCAAGGCCCATCCATGTTGTGGAATGTATTGCCACTTAATTCCTTTTTAAGGCAGAAAACGCTATTGTATAGATATACCTCACTTTAATTACCCACTTATCATTTGATGGCCATTGGGCTGTTGGGCCCTCTTAATTATGTTTTCCTTTCTCTTGGGTAGATATCTATGCCTAATAACTTTTTAGGAACCGACAGGCCATTCCCCAAGGAAATATACCTTTGTCCTCTGAGCAGTGGAGTAGGGCTTTGCTCGCTCTGCCACATTGCATACATTGCTTAAACACACAGGATCATCTCCCCCCCGAACAACATCTCCAGCAGCCCCCAAATTCCTCTGCCTTGCATCCAAAGCCAAAGGCCAGAGCACAGAAGCTCCGACCAGTATCTGCCACAGCCACCTGTCCCCAGCTCAGGATGCCTAATTATGCCCACAGCTTACCCACTGCCACCCTCAGACTCTCTCAAGTGAAGGGTACGTACCGACCACAGAAAGCAGCAACAGGACACTGCAAATGACAATGGACACTACGATGGCCGTCTCGCTGCCCCCCAGCTGCAGTGTGGCAATGGTCTGGTTGAAGTTCCCCACCTGGATCTGTGCACAGTGGGATGGGGGAGGGGGTGACATAACAGGCTTTGCTGGAGCTAGGCCTCAGCTCCCAGGCATGTGACCTGATCATTCTAAGCCTCACAGACAGCCACAGCGACCTCCTGATCTGACAAACTGTGATCCAGGGTTTGGCAGAGAGGTCGACTCAGTACAGGGCTGTGATGTGACAGCCTAGGAGATGTGACAGGGAAGCTCATGGGGTCTGGCTATTGTCCTGGGAACCGGTGAGGGGTGACAGGAGGTATGTAGGTGCAGAACAGAAAGCAGCCCGCACCCCACCTCGGACTGTCTTTGCCCTGTGCCGTGATTCTACCCAATGGCTGGCAGGCCACACTCTATATAGAGTGTGACGCCCAAACGTGCAGGAGCTACTTTTTAATAGCTTCTGCTGCTAATCACTTGGGTCTCAGTTTCCCCATCTGTCAAGTCAATGTGTAAATCTCTGCTTTGCTGGCCTGAATTACTGGACAAGAAAACACCTTGTGAGGTGGGGGGCGTGGGAGGATGGGAGGGAGAGGGAACGGGAATGGGGGGTTGACATGTAAAATAAGATTGTTTCTAAGTGAAAAACAAATTGCTAAAAAAGAAAGAAAACACCTAGCGACTTCCATACCCAGAAGCCAGGTCTGCCCCCCCCCTGAGCCCCACCCACTCACTGTGATGGGCAGCTGTCCCTCGGCTGTGCCCAGAGACTCATTGACTGAGCAGTGGATGACTCTGTCAGAGACAATCTGGATGTCGCAGGATACCTGGCCAATCTTGATGAGGTACTCATGGCTCTCGAGCCCGAGACTGTCTTGCTCCTTCTGTGGGTGAGGATGAGATGCTGGGATGGGGGTGGGGTCCCCAGGTCAGCTGCCCCCTGCTCCCATTACCCACCCTCCCAGCCAGGTGCTCACATGGATGACAAGGGTGAGTGGCTCCCCTGGGTGATGCTTGATCCACTTCTCCCTCTTGGCAGTGGAGAACTGTGGGTTGGGGAGGTAGTCCAGACGGAACCGGCTGCCCCGCTGTGCCTCCGCAGGGTCCAGCAGCTCCTCAGCTGCGTCATCTGTATATGCCCGGCCATTGATAAAGAAGTCTACAGGTGCTGAAGCATTGCTCAGGGCTCCAGGAGACGGGCAGGTGATGAGCGTGGAGTTGAGAACCTTGCAGAGCTGTAAGGTTGGGGGTAGGATGAACCCATGAGAGTAGAAAATGGAAGGATGTGGGAAAAGGGGGAGGGGATGGAGATGCCAAGCAGAGCAGACATACATAAGTGGGAACTGCAGGAACCTGGCTACACATGACCGCCTCACCTCCTACCCCCCATCCCTTCACCCATCTACCCCATCCCCTCACCGTGGGCTCCCGGCCAATGTGGTGTACTGCCATTGACACGTTCTGTACCATGTGGAAACGTTCACCAGCCACAGTGATTGTTCTGCCACCGCTGAGGAGACAACAAGACTTGTCAGGCTCCCCACAGCCTGGACAGTGGAACAGAGTGGGCATGGGTGGGTCTGGACCTCACCTGACAGGGCTGCGGCCTGGGCGGATGGCTGTGATGACTGGGTTCTGCATGTACCAGAAGGTGAGGTTTCCATGCACGCAGCCTCGGCTCTCAAAGCGCACACACACAGGCACTAGAGCTGGCAGGGTGCCCCTAGGCATAGTGCAGGTGATGCTGGCAGCCGTGCGTCTATGGGGAGTCATGAGCAGGTGAGCAGATGACTGGCCCTTTCCAGGTGCTCACCCACTACAGGTGCCCTGGCCTTGTCTTCTGCCCAGATTCTTCTTCGCACTGCCACAGGCTGGCTCGGGTTGTGTTCAACTCAGACATGTTCCTTCTTCCTTCCCACATCCACCCCAAGCCAAGGAGGGACAGAGCAAGGGATGCCCTGATGAGACCTATGGAGGGGCTCACCCCTCCCAGCTGCCAAGCTGCAGGCATGGCTTACATAAGGTCCGTGCAGGGGTCTGTGTCATTCACCAGGACCTGGAGCATAGAGCCCACGTGGAGGTCACTGCCTCGAATCGTGATCCTGGTGCCCCCTGCCTTTGGACCCAGGGCAGGCTCCAGGGAGTGGACCACGGGCAGCTGCAGGGAAGAAGGGGGTTAGGCTCTGGCTTCAGGCTTATGAGGAATGAGCTGAATGGCGGGAGCTGAGTGGCGGGTGGTGGTAGTAGCCTACTTACCACATAGGAGAAGTGCTCCCGAGACCTGCCCTCCTTGGAGGCATTCACAGTTACCACATCTGAGAAGGCCCCTGGTGCAGGCCCCGTGACACACACGATCCTGAGGAGAGGCAGAAAGTGAGCCAGTACCTGTGTCTGCCCACGGCCCCTGCCTCTGCCTCATGCTCCAGAATGCCCAACCAACAACGTTCTCCATGGGCAGATGGTCTCCATAGGGTTGACAACTGTGGCTCTGAGACAAGGGTTAAGATCAGATGATCTCTGATCACCAGGCAGTTTGCCCAGCCAGGCTGGGTTAACCACCTGATGCCATTATCTGCAAGCCCGGCTCAGAGCCTTCCAACAGGAAGTCCTGCTAATTTCCTGTTTGCAGAATTCCCCAAAGGCCTTGGGGCCCAGCTGCTGCACCCTGATCTTTATACCCCAAAGCAGACTTCTCCCAAATGTCGCTAGTATCAAGTGGTTCTCATCAGAGCAAGAAGGATGTGGCAGGGAAAACCCTGAGGGCTTCCCAGAAGAGGCAGCCTAGCCACTGCAATGTGTCATTGTGTGTGTGGGGGAGGTAGCGGGGGCGGGGGGGGGCGGGGGTAGGGTGGGGGTGGTGGGGTGAGGATTAGGTTGGCGGGGCCTGACACTCACTCCTCTGAAACTGTGTATCTGTCAGCCAGGGGTTCACAGGCTACACTGCCAATCCACACACCGTGTGCCACATCACTGAGCCGGCGGCCCAGGTTCCTGCCGCGGATGGTCAACAAGGTCCCGCCGTCCAAGGGGCCACTCAGAGGCTCAATCTGCCAGGGAACCAGGAACGAGTGAGGGTCTGAAGCCTGGGTGTCCCTCTGACTGTCACATGTACCCACAAGAGATGGTGGCCCACAGACCCTCTACTTAGCAGAGGGCATGGAGTCTCAGAGCATCCAGAGGGCTGAGGTAACTGGTGGTTGGGCTGCATGGGTCCCATGGCCACGCCTGACCACAGAATTCAGCATCTAAGACAGATGCTCATTGGTCTAGGAGTGGGCACTTGACTCAGGCTAAGCCAATTGGAATCCTTCCCTGAGGTTTTTTTTCTTAACTAAATCAGGCTGGTGAGTTCCTGGAACCCTTGGCTGTCAACAGGATGGTGATTTCCTGGGTTGCTGTGACAAAACTCAACGGGTCAAATCCCCCACCTTCCCCAGTAAGATAGCAACCAATGAGTCAAGAGAGCTGTGTGTGCTGGTGATGCCTGGCTGGCATGGCATGTGCTTACCACTCGGATCTCAGGGGCTGGGCAGGTGCCAGGGAGTGGCTGCAAGGGCCCTCTCAGGCGACAGCCATCATTCCAAACACAGAGGTGACCCAGGTCCTCACGGCCCAAGCACTGGGAACAGTCAGGACTGCCCATAGCACAATTGTAGACCACAACTGTGGACACAGGACAGCACGGTCAGCCAGAAGCAGGCAACTCTGGGGTTAGCACCCTTCAAGTTCTTGGCCAGCTCCTAACTGCGCAGCCCTGTGTCCAGCCCCCAGCTTCATCAACACTCCTTCCTCAGGAGACCCTGTGCAGAGGAAGTACTCACTCCCACACTTTGCAGACAAGACTTACAGGGCCTGGCTCACTGAGTCAATCTTGCAGTAAAGGCTTGTGGCCTCACTTGATACCGGGCCAACAGGACTCAGATGCTCAGAGGGAAGTAAGGTGCTGGAGGGGACGTGGCCACTGGTGCAGGGCTGGCCACGGCAGAGGGGCTGGCCCATGTGTCTCAAGGAGTGTTTGGGCACTTATGGGGTATGATGTTTGTGGCTGCCTAGGGGAGCCCCCAAGGCTGGGCCCCTCCCAATGGCCACGTGGGATAGGTGGGATAGGTGTGACCCTTACCTGTCATGGGGTTAGGGCTGTCTAGGAACCTGTCTGGTGGCCCCTTCAGCTTCAGGCTGAGTGGAAACACCTGGCTCTTCTGAGTCGTGTGCAACTGCAAAATTGAGAGGTGTGAAAGGCAAGGGTGTCACCAAGGTGAATGAGAGCAGGGGAAGCGGGGACCAAAGAGCAGAGGCACGCGGGGCGAGGAGGAAAGGAGGGCGAGGTGGTCGTTTCTGTGCCCCGCTGGGGTCATGCAACTTACCACCACCTGGTTGCAGCGTAGCAGTGAGTCATTTACCCACACGGCCTCGAAGCTCTCTTCCAGCCCAAAGCTGCACTCCAGGGAGGCCCCCTACAGACATAGGGCAGAGGCTTTACCAGCAGCACTCACCCTCGTACCTCCATAAGGTCATGGCAGCTGCCACCCTGCTAGGTGGACTAGGGACTCCACCAGGCTTGTCCCCAGAATCTCCTTCCTGGCCATCATGTAAAGGACTGCAGGCACTGAGGACTCTGGCCTATGAACAGACTCCCCGTCACCCCCAGTGGCCAGGCAGTTCCTGACGCTTCAGCTCTAGACTTCACCTGCCTTTGGACTGAGTCTCTGTCCCGCAAAGCTAAACCCTAGACACCCCGTCAACCTTCATGCGACATGTGCCAGGGCTTCTGCTTGGGCTGGTCTCCTTTTACCATCATCAGTGTCTAAACTCTAGCTGTGGTTGCCCCTGGCTCCCCAAGGCCCCCTTGGATCAGGACCCCCCACACTCCAATCCTGCCCTCAGCAGTAAGGGCGTGCACAGAGGGACCTGTTCTACTCCCAAGCCTGCCCTGTCCTGAAAGTGTCCTGCTTCCTCATGTCGCCTCACCCACTGGGAAGGCCCTAGCTGACCACAGGGCCCTTTCTACACCCTTAAGAGCAGCGGAGTTGGTGGAAAGCTCAGGTTCAGCCTCCTACAGGCCTAGCTTTACACCCCACCTTTACTTGTTCATTATGTGGCCTCATGCAGATGGCTTTGCTTCTCTGAGCCTTGGTTTTCTTAGCTGTGTTACGTGAACAGGCCAGCTGGGCAAAGTGCAGGCCCTATGTTTTCGTGGCTGACATATACAGGTGTCTAATGTGTGTCTTGCTATGGATGGTATGCAGGAAGTGCTCAATAAATGTTAACACATTACACTGGGCCCAATTACTCCATCTCCCCTCAAGAGTGATATCAAATATTTGCTGAGTGACAACAGACCAAGACCCCAGCAGCCATGTGCCAGTACTTCCTGTTTATGTCCCTGCTGGTGGCAGATGTGACACCCTGAGGAAAAAGCAAGACAACCTCCTCTTCCTGGGGTCCTAGCCGGAAACTAACACAGGAAAGAAGCTGCTGACAGGGCCCAAATGCTGGCTCTGCTCTCAGTGTGCAGAGTTGAAGGTGGGTCCACTCCCAAGGACATGGCTGAGCAGCCTGTTGCAGAGCTGCCCTGTGTCTAGGCCTCCCAGTGATCTAGAAACGTGGTCGGGGTGGGGGGGGGGGTTCCTGTGGCTGATAGAAGCAGAGAATGCCCCAAGGGTGCCACACAGCTGGAGAGAATTAGCCAGGGCCAAATTGGGCTAGAGTCTCCCCACCCTGCTCCTGTGACCCACCTGGTCCTGGCAGGGTAGGCCTTCGGGTGGAGGGCAGCTCTACCCTGGCCCCCAAGAGCTCTTCCCCTATAAAAGGCTTCCTGACACATTCCAGATGCCTGGCACGTGGCCCCCATGTGTGACAACCATCATGGGCCTTAACTCCCGCGTGGCAGTGACAGATGGCATGTCCCAGGAATTAGGGAGGCTGGCATCTTTCCAAATCTCATCAACCCCCCCCCCCTCTGCACTCCTCCTGGTGCGGGTGAGATGGGCACATCCCATCTCCCACCACCACTTCCTCTCAGTGTCCCCTCTACACCGTGGGAATCAGGGGCATGGCCTCTTCTGGCCATGCTTGGGAAAGACAGCGTGTTCCACAGAGCTTAGAGCAACCAGGGTCTTGCTCAGCCTGGGCAGGGTAGGCAGAACACACATGGACCTCATCTTTCCCTAGTCTGTGGTGCTAGGGCTGGGGGCTGGGCCACGATGTCAGGGAGCCTCCAGGGCAGGAGTACTGGGGCATGGGCCAGGGTTCCCTTGGCAGCTGCTGGCTGCCTGCTGTCCCCCATCAGCCTGGTCTTCCTGCTCCAAGTCTCACACAGCTGGAGCGGGGCTCAGAAAGAAAAGTAGGGCCACCATTCTGGAAGCCAGGACAGAGCTTGCCCAGCCTCTTACTTACATGGAAGAAGCCAGCACTGGTCAAAGGCACCAGGATGTCCTGGGAGCCACCAGTGGGCACAGGTGCCAGGGGTGAGGGCAGGATCTGGGGGCAGTCCTGAGGATTCTGCAGACCAAACACAGGAGGGGATCAAATATGATGCTCCAGAGTCCCCACCCCAACATTGTTCTGCCCCCCAAGGTGCCAGCAGCCTCCATAGCAGCAGCCTCAGCCCCACTTTCTAGATGAGGAAACAGGAGCTGGGGTAAAACGTTCCAGTTAGTTGGAGTCTGCCTCCTGGACTTGTTCCTCAGATCCAGAGTGCCTGGGCATTGGGGGGTGAGCTCTCAGTGACTGGGGTCTTTGGGACTCAACCTTCCAGGACACACACCACTGAGCTAGAAATAGTCCCCGTGGCTCTCAGGGACCATACCCTACTGTACAAAACAAAAATAAAGCACAACTGGGCAGAGAAGGCAAGGGCTGTGGCTACACCCTCTCCGCATCCCTTTGTGCAGGATGTCGGGGACCATATCTGCGTTGGAGCATCAATGTTCTATGTAGTCATACCTCAACATCTGACCTCCTGGGGCCAGAAGTCACAGGGCCCAGGGGGCAGTCACAAACCCTGGGACCACCATGACCCTCTAGCCAGGGACCTCCTGGTCACATCTGGCAGGGCAAAGATTAGGGTTAGGACAGGGTTGGGTGGGACTATAAGCCCGTGTGCACACCTGAAATCACCGTCTGGGACAAGGCCCGTTCTCCTGGGCCACTGTTTTTCCTCTGTCCTTTCCTCTCCTCTCCCTGTTTCTGTTTTGACACAGGGTCTCACTCTGTTGTTCAGACAGGCTGGCCTCAAGGACTAGGGTCACACATGTGGGCCACCATTCCCATCTGCAACTCCAGCTCCCATCCACCATGCATGTGTTTGCTAAGTGACCCAAGCTGGCATTAAATTTGCCTTTTCTAGCTTCAGCCTCCTCGGTACTGAGATTACAGATGGGTGGGCAGTCATGGGACACTTCTCATTACTAATGTTCCTAATCACACAGGGGACATTCCCCTTGGAGGAACCCCAGTCGAGCCAGAACCTGAGAAGCTGTCAGGGTTCCAGCAAAAAGTTAAGAACAACGGTAGCAGGCCACCATGCTTGAGTGACCTCACCATGTACCAGGCGGGATCCTTCTAGCCTGAGAACCCCATACCCATTTTAAAGACAAAGAAATTGACTCTGGAGGTCTTACTGAGAACACATAAGGTCACTTAAGAGTCACTCACTACCTTTGCCTGCTTGTTACCTAGTCCACCAAGATGTGTAGAGCCACCTGGCTGAGTCCTGACCTCCCTCCAAAAGCCCACATCCCAGTCAGCGCTCTCCCAAGCCCACCATCACCCTGAGTCTGGCCTGGCCTGGACTAGCCCTCAACAGGCCCATGATGAGAAGACTGACCTGGATCCTTAAGCTCATCCTGCCCTAAGAGAACCATCCAGGCAGCAGATCTGGGTCCTGTAACTGGACAGTCTCAACACTACAACTCCTGTGGAACCAGGAAGGACGTTGTACTGGGAGGAAGGGGTCCCCAACCAGCCCCAGCTGCTGAGATCACCAGCGCCAAGAATGAAGGGCCCGAACCCAGTATCCCCTAAAGGGTTAGGGTACCCCTGTTGCCACAGTTGAACTCCGTGGTGCCTGAGGTAAACCATGTTCTGTTCATTGGCATTAGCTGATTAAGGACCAGAAGCCGGTCTGGGTTTTTCCTTTAAGAAGGCACAGGCTTCCCTTTCCTGTTTCTACCCAGGCTGTCAGGCTGCCCTAGCAAACTTGGGAAGCTGTGACTGCCCGCACCTAGAGCAGGGGTGAGTGAAGGGGAAGGGGTCGAGGACTACCATCATGTAGGTGTGTGTAGAACCTACTCTAGTTCATGTAGGTTGGCACCGAGCCTCTCCTTGCCTGGCTGGAACTGCTGGGGGAAAAGAGCTGCGTGGCCAGGACCCCAAATGTGCCTTGGGAGAAAAGGAGCTGCAGGAGTGCCCGGAACGAGAGGACAAGTCCTGGTGTCCCATTCCTGTCAGCAGTGATGGACCCACTGACCAAGTCACGTGCTGTGGCCTAGGCCACGGTCCCCGATGGCTGTCAATTCCCATCAAACCACTCAGCCACTGGCTCCAGCACTGTGCCACCCTGTGGTTTGGAACATGCCAGGCTCTGATCCAGCTACCACTTCCCATCCTGCTTCCAAAGCTTGACGTCACACCACCCTCGGAGAGCCAGCATCAGCCCAGAACACCTGGCACCTTGCTTCCTCTTCTCTGGAGCCAACCCTAGCTGCCTCTCTGGGAGCCACTGGGACCACACACACACACGACCGCAAGCACAACCTTCAGTGCCTCCCTTCCAGGAGCCAGGGCTCCCGGGGGGACATGCAGACCCTCTCTCTGCCCGCCGTCTGCCCAGGAGGCCTGGCGCCTCCACAGCTAACTGGCACTTAATTAAATGCCAAGTCGAGCACTGGTTCAGATCTTGCACAGGCCTTGGTGAAGCTGCCTCTTCTCCTGCCAGATTACAGTAATACTCTACGACAGCCCCTCCGGGCCAGCCCACTCCTGCCCTGAGGGACAGTGGCAGACCTGGGGAGAGCAGGCTGACTGCCAGCGCCAGACACACCTCCCAGCGGGTGAGCTCCTATGCAGATGTCAAGACCTCACCCAAAAGTCCTCTTAGGAGAAGTCTTTCCTGGTCACCATGCTCAGGAGCTCCCAGCTTCTAAAATCATCTATGTGCTAACTATAGGGTTGTTGCCTCCTGGCGCAATTCTATTCCAGCCCTTAAGGGGGGGCTTCACTTTACAGAGGGAAAAAGAACAGAAAGGGCCTGTAGCTGACCTGGGATCACACAGCTACAGTAAGAGCTAAGGCTTTTGGCCTATGATGGGAAAGACAGAACTACATCTAACTGGGTTTCCCCCGGTTCTTAGCACAGACTTGAGTATACAATAAGCACTCAGTAAGTGCTGATAGACTGTCGGGAGGTCCCTGGACCTCCAGGGTTAGCATGTAAAAGGCAGGTGCAGTGGACACTTCTGGTCTCCAGCTGTCACCAAGTCCCTGCTGTGTATGCAGTTTGGGATTGTGGGTAAGGAAGTGCCACAACCCAGATACCCCTAAACCCCAGAGCCACGGGGATGATGGACCTGGACTATATCCCAACACCCAGTGCTTCCCCAGTACGGCCAAAGTCACTCCTGGGCCTGCCAGAGGGGGCCCCTGTTCCGTGGGCACCCTGAGGCGGGTGTGGTTGCTGCATGCTACTGAAGGCTGGCCTGACAGTCAGGCTGAGGCTGTGCTAGCTCCTCCTTGCGCTTGTTTTTGTGGCCCCCTGTTGTGTCAAACAGGGCTTGATGGCATTCTCTAATCCCAGCGCCTGAAGTTGGGCCACCTCTCTGAGACATGACCAGCAGTCTGGTGACTTGATCTAGTAGAGCACCAGGGGCCACATGAGCCCCTCAGGGTGCACAGCCCCAGTGTAGTGCAAAGGGGGCATGGCTGAGCTTAGGACACCACTATTCACCTGCCAAGGTCTAGGGAATTTCATGTGTGGTCCTCGAAAGAGGGAGGAGCCTCCCGGGGCAGAGGTGAAACACCACAGGAACGGAGGCAGGGTCTTAGCGCCCAATTCTGGACTTTGAAGGGAAGAGGAGAAGGATTTGGGTTCAAAGCCCAAGCCTTCTGCCTCCCAGATGGCCTTGAACAAGCCACCTCCTCTCAGAGCCACAAGGACAAAGGCCTGGAGTGCCTAACAAACAGAAAACACGGGACAACAATGTCCCACCCCTAGTATCAGCTGTGGACGGAAGTGGCCACACGCTGAGCAGGGCTACAGCGTGGCTCAGGCTTTCCAGAAGGCCACACTGTAACCCTGAGATGCTGCCTCTAAGAACTGGCCTTTCTGGAGTAACCCAGTGAGAGTCACAGGCAGGGGAGGAAAAGAAAAAAGCAACCAGCTCACCCGGCCACGGTGGGTCAGTTAAGCATGCTGTGCCCAGCTCCTCACCACTGTTAGCACTATGCCAAAGACGGAGCCAGGACAGAGGAGCTACTAACATGGAAACTCTGCTAACAAGAGAAGCAAGAAAACCACAAGGCTTACCGTGGGGCCTGGCGAGCCCTCGCACCGAGACTGGTTAGAGACACAAGAGTGCTGCTGGGTACACCAGAAGCAAGGCCACTGCGTCGACAGGCAGCTAGTACAGCTGGAAGACAAGGGAACCACCCTCAGCTGGGCCCCAGAAGTCTGATCCCAGTGTCTTGGGGGAAGGATGGGCCATCTTGTAAGGTAGTGAGCTCCCTACTATGAGAGGTATGCAAAGAAGACACAGACGGAATCTTCTGTCCCCTCTGCCTCTACCAGCCTAGTGTCAGCTTGCAGGGGCCTGGCTGGTCAGAGCTTGCTCTATGCAAGGGAAGGATGCGGGGGTCCTGTCTGTTGTGTGTACCAGAGTCTGCAGCTGTTCTCCAAGCGGGGGGGTAGGGGGGGGCTGTTCCTCCTCCCACTGCCCACTCACGCTGTATGGGGGTAGACCTGTCCAATTCGGCCGCAGTCGTAGATGGTGAAATTGGCTGAGACAATGTTGTGGCCTTTGATCCTTACAGACATCTCAACGGTCACATGGTCTGGAAAGAGATCAAGGATACAAGAGGTCTTCATCCACATCTGTAGCTGGGTTGTCAGGGCTCCACCCTTGAGCTGGCATCACAGCCAGGCACTCACCCTGGCCAGCAGGAAAGGATGGAAACTGGGCCCTGGGCAGGAGGTTGCAGTAGGCAATCTGATGGTCATAGGCAGGGCCAGGTACCCGGGCCACTGTCCGAACATCATTCCCATAGTCACAAGCCATCTCCATACCGCTGAGGCTGGGCAGGCTGCCTGAGATCTGCAAAATCATCCCCTGGGGGAGAGATGCCTTCAGGTGAGGCCCAGGCCACGCCCCTTACAGATCCTATCACAGGGCCTCTGTCTGACCCTGCCCCAGTGTTCCACAAAAGTGGTTCCCTTTAGGGAGTTTAAGGCTCTCTAAGGAAAATAACCCTTGGGCTTCAGTTTTCCCATCTGAGGCTCCTATCTCAGAGGTAACAAAAGCTCTGAAAAATCAGGTGTTGTGACACAGCCTATAATCACAGCACTTGGGAGTCTGAGGCAGGAGACTGACACAAGTTCAAGGCCAGACTGGCCTGTGGTCTCAAAACCGGAAGGTCTCTGCAGCTCATGGTTGCCATGACCCCACCCCATACCCCAGACACCTGGACCCTAACCCTCTACCCCCAGACACCTGGACCCTAACCCTCTACCCCCAGACACCTGGACCCCACCCCCCACCCCAGACACCTGGACCCCATCCCCCCATCCCCAGACACCTGGACCCCACCCCATACCCCAGATACCTGGACCCTACCCTCTACCCCCAGACACCTGGACCCCACCCCCAGACACCTGGACCCCACTCCATACCCCAGACACCTGGGTTATTTGGGAGTTGGCTGGGGAACAAAATATTCTGCCTACACAAGGCCTCCGAACTGTAGTTTCCCATCAGGTTATTCTTCCTCATACTCACTCCACCCCTCTCCCAGCCCAAGGCTGGTCTGCACTGTTATCCTGCTGACCCTTGTACCCCACCCCACTCTATTCTCCATACAGCACCATCTCTACACTTTACCTGTCTCATTCTCTCCCTCCAAGAGCACACTGGCTCCTCCCAGGCCAGGGCTCTATCTCCAGAATAGGAACATGCATGGCACACAATAGATGCTCAAAACTATGTGAATGGATAAGGGAATGAATAAACGTGTCTACCCCAGGCTGCCCAGGGATAAGGCCAGGGATGATATGCAATCTGGTGGGGTAGACTGGTTGAACCAAACCCCTCAGGGTGACATAGGACGGAGCTGGGAAGGACCCAGGCTGCTGGACCACCCAGCATGCTGCAGGCATAGCATGCTGCAGGCATAGCTTTCCTGGCCCTAACCATTTCAGGTTAGATGATGGCTGCTAGCACACCCAGAAAAGGACAGAGGGACCTTGACCTCCCCATCAGTGTACCCCACTCAGCATATTCGGAAACTACAATTTAAATACCAGCAGTGGCCCTGTGCCATGCTCTGTCACCCAGGATGTACGGTCCTAGCTGTGACTAGGTCCTCCTCTAAGAGTCCATGATAGAGGCTTGATGAGGTGGCCTGGTCATGGAGGTGATGCCTGGCCCTTGCAGTGAGCTTCCCGGAGCCTGGCTGTCATTGTTCTTTGTGTGCCTCCAGGCTTTGTGCTGGTGTGGCTCTACTCACCGTGTAGTCCCGGCGCACATCAATCTCAGAAGGCAACACCGTCATGGCAGGGCAGCGGCCGGGGCCCTCACTGGCACTGGTCCAGAAGTGCGGCTGACTGGAGTTGGCGCAATCCTGTTGGAGCGTGCACCTGCAGGCACCATGAGGTCAAGTCTCAGGTCAGAGCCACTGCCCTCAACACCCCCCCCCCGCCCCACCATCACAGCGGGGGGCCTCACCGAGTCTCCAGAGTGCACCAACCACAGTAGGCATCGGCTGCGCCCACACAGTCCCCGCAGGTGGAATGCACCTCACATGCTGCAACCTTCACTCGGGCCATCTGCGGGCAGAGGGGGCCCAGCTGAGCAAGGCGGCCACCCTCTCTTGTGAGGCTAGGGTAGCTAAGGCTGGAGGCTTTATGTGGGGAAGACATGGCCCCCTTGAAGCATGGAGTCCCAGATATGAAGAGCAGAGGTGGCCCCATCGGGAGGTCAGCACACACAAAGGCCTGCACCAAAGCCACTGGCTACAGCTTGCCTTACCTGGTGGGATGTCATCAGGTACAGGAAACCAGGATCCATGGGGTCAAACTGCATGACATTGTGCACAGGCTCCCCATAGGCCACTGTCAGCACCTGCCGGCTTACTACCTGCATGCTCTCATTCAGGCTGATCTGTGGAGGAAAGACCACCACGTACTGACACCAACCAGGACTGCCACCCACAGGCTTCCCCCGGGTTGAGGTCTCCTCTCCCCTCCTGCCCAGGGTTAAAGGGAAAGAGAGGCATCTAGGTGCAGCACCCTTACTCTCACAGACTGTTGCATCCCCACCAGGAACTCCCTGCCCGAGTCCCTGCAGTTTCCAAAACATTCTCTGGGAGGCTGCGCTCACATACAATCAATGAGCTGCTTTCCCTCCCTGAGCCTCAGTTTACCCAGCGATTAAGAGTCATGGAGGATGGTGGCCTGTTCTGCAGGGCTGAGGGTACGAGAGTGGACAGACAAGTGGAGTCCTGGCAAGGTCCCAGGCCCCTCTGCACGTCCCTCTGAGGACGGCCAAAACCCTGCTGTCTGTGGCCCCCCCTCTCATGCCAGCGTGCTGGGTGCTCAAGCGTCTCGCTATTCATCTGAGGGCTGGTGGTCTGGACCTCTGGGGCTCCCGCCCACTCACCTTCCTCTGGGTTTCTAAAACCTGCAGAGGTTCCCTGCAGGAGAAACTGGCTGTGGCATTCAATGCATTGATGACCCACACCGCCTCTTTCCACTTTGCTTCCCCGGTTACGCGTACCACCCCACCCAGGCCTGCCTCGTCTTTGCCACACCCCTTCCTAAGAGTACCCCCATCCTTTTCACCCTGGGGTGTCCCAGGTCCACACCGTGCTCTCCCCACAGGCCTAAGTTTGGCCTTTGAGTTGTCCCTGCTGCGGGAGGCCTCTTGGGATGCTGGCATGGGCATGGTTACTGCTCTCACACCACATACACCCCCACCCCCATATACAGACACCAATTCATTTCCACTCCCTGGGTGTGCACTGAGCCCTGGGCCTTAGCTGATGACTGAGAGAGAAGCTCCAAGCAGGGAAAGGGTTGGCAGGAAAGACACCATCCTGTGCAGACTGGTGTGTGACTTTTCCACAGGCTGAGGAGTAGGGTGGCCAGGGGCGTGCCCGAGTTTAGCTCCACCACTGAGGCCCTGGGTTCCACCCCAAGCACTGCACAGATAAATCAACTAAAAATGAAAAGCAATGACCACATTTAGCTATGTGGTCAATCTGGGGTAGACTCAGCTATGTCCTGGCACGAGAGCAAAAGGACATGGTACCTGTGATGCACCCTTTGAGGTGCTGTGGAAACAGCAGGTACCCAATGACGGCAGCTTTATGGGCAGAAGGTGGAGAGGACAGGCTCTGACCACAGTCCTGTTCTGCCTCATTTCTCCTCAGCGGATAGAGTCTGAATCCAAAGGAGGCAGCCTATGCCCTCAGGTCACACAGCATGGAAGAGCAGTCAAAGGCAGATGCTACCCATCTTACCATGACACAGGGCCCTGGCAGCCACCTCCTTCACCCAGCAAGGGACTGAAGCTGAGCAATGCCTATTGGTGCCCTGGGGTCTTCACTGCCCACAACTGGTGGTTCCATGCCAGGCTTGTAGTGCTCAAGCCCCACCCCATCCCACCCAGGCAGCTGCCAAAGGGAATTAGATTATGGGCTCTGAGTCAATTAGCCTGGGCCTGGCTCAGAGGCTTACTCTCCCTGAAGAGAGGTGGGGAGGTAAAGACAGGGGTGGTCCCCTGTGTCCACCATACCCCGGGGGTAAGAAAAGCAACTTCTTGCCCTCCTTTAGCTCTAGAATTTGCAGGGTGGTTGCCAGCAGAGTTAATCCATAAACTGGACCCCTGAGTTGGTGGCCAGCAGGGCTGTGGCCTCCTTCATTGAAGTCCCGCAACAACTGCAGCTAGTAGGGAAACTGAGGCCCAGAGACATCATGTGCACTGCAAAGGTCAAGAAGCCACTACAGGGCGACAGACTCTAAGCCAGGAGGGTTTCTGACACAAGATGCCGACAGCTCTCAGGCCAGGTCCTCCCTCCGTGTCAGGCCACTGTGGAGCTGTGGAGGAAACCTGACCAGGACAGTGACACTGCCCTTCTGTGGCCCACCCCTGGGGGGCTCCTATCACATGCACTTACCTTGAGGAGTCTCCCTGTGGCGGTGCCCAGGAAGACAGCAGTGTAGTTGTTGGCACTGGCCACAGCCACAGCTGTGAGCCCCGGAGCACGGAACACAGGCGATGCACTCAGCGGCTGCAGGATGGACAGCGGGTGCTGCAGGTGGGCCGCCCCACAATCCAGCTGCTCCGGCTGCAGCTATGGAGACAAGGCAGGTTAGACCCTGGAACCTTCTCTGGCTCCCTGCTTACACACACAGCTGGATCTCAGCTTTCAGTCCCTGCTTAAAGCCCCACCCCCAACCCCCCACCCCGCTCCAAGCAGAGGGCAAGCTTTAACAGACCCCCAGACCCTACCCAGATCTAGCCTTGACCTCAGGTGACACAGCTACTCCTAGGAGATGACTGGTGTTTACAGTGTATGGGAACTGGACTGGTGTGAGGGAGGAAGGGAGGGAGGGAGGGAGGGAGGGGGACGGAAGGAGGGTGGGAGGGAGGGAAGACAGGCTGGCCAGTTTGGCTTTTAAGAGACTAGAGGTACAGTACAAGGGTGCACACTTGCAGTTTCAGACACTGGGTGGGGAAGTTGAGGCAGAAGAGCCACTTGACCCTAGGAGTTTCAAACTAGCCTGAGCAATACAGGGAAATCCCAATTCAGAATAAAAAACACAGAAATTGGAACTGAGTGACAGCCACATACCTGTCACATCAGTCCCCCTGGCCAGTCACAGCATAGGCCAGAAGGGCCCAAATAAAGTCACTGAAGGTCATCTTTGACTCAGCTTACCTACTGACACCCAAGAGGCAACCCCTCCAATCCCACTGCGTTCTCTCAAAGTTCTGGCTTCTGTTCCCACCCCTTAGTTTCTTGGGATTGTTTCTCTCTCTCTCTCTCTCTCTCTCTCTCTCTCTCTCTCTCTGTGTGTGTGTGTGTGTGTGTGTGTGTGTGTGAGAGAGAGAGAGAGAGAGAGAGAGAGAGAGAGAGATTGCAAGCCCCAAACCAGATAAGGGGTGGGCTCAGATACCCTGGGCTAAATCCCATGGGCAAAATGTGTCCCGGAGGGAGGCTATGCATAACACGTCACTTTGCTTCTCTGAGCCTTGCTTTACTCAGTTACAAAATGGGCATGTGCACATACTTCCCTTAGGGGGTTTGGATAAGATGGACCAAGCTTGCAGAGGGCAAGGTCTTCAGCTGGCACAGGGACAGGGCTAGCAGACACCATCAGGTCCCTCAGACACACCGACTGCTAATTCTATAACAGAATAGGATTTGAGGGCTGGGGATGGCTTAGTTGGTAAAGTGTTTGCCAGACAAGCATGAGGGCTTGAGTGCCGCGCGGACACACACTGCACAGCGCTGCAGAGGCAGATAGGTGGGTTCCCTGGGAAACAACAGGCAGCCGGCATGGCTGCTAGTGAGTTCTATGCTAGTCGGGGAGAGATCTGGATGAGTAGAGAAGACAGGGGGAGGACTGGGGAGGGAAAAGAATATGATTAAAATATATTGTGTGAAAATTTTAAATAAAAGAATGAATTTTAAGAAGGGGAATGGGGGCTGGTGAGATAGTTCAGCAGGCACAGTTAGGCCTCCTAACCCAAGTTTGTCTGTGGAAGCCGTTGCGTGAACATCTGTAATCCCAGGACTTCTATGGAGAGATGGTAAGTAGAGCAGGAGATTCCTCCAAACTTCACATAGGCAACGAAAGAGTCACTGCCTCGACATGGGCGGCAAGAAAGTTGTCCTCTGACCTCCAGACACTTGCCTCCACATGGGTAGATCTGAGGGTAAGGTTCTCTGTTGTGGTGGTCAGTGGCAGAACATTCGCCCAGCACAGAGAAGCTACCTATTCCCAAGCTTGTGGCCTCATGCACCTCAACAGGGCTCCTCTGACCCCAGCCTTCAGCGCCCTCCGTTCTCCATTCCAGCCACCTAACTGTGTCTGTGTGTCACAAGCCGGTCCTGCCTTCGGCTGTCTTCTCTCCCTTCCCACTGCTGTCTGCCAGGTTGCTACATAGGAGTGCTCCCACGAGACTATGCCCCATGTCCTCTGGGAATGTCAGAAAACACAAGGACCAACCCCACTATGCACAGTTCGGTCCCATACATATCTCCCTATAAGAGTTTATCAGTCGTCTCAGTAAGAGCAGGGATAAAGGAACAATAGCAGAATACAGCAATGGAGTGCGGGAAGAGGGGGCTTTGGCTCACAATCTCACTGCACCGAAGACCTCGGCAGCTTTATGTCAAGACTTTTGACCCTTTTTCCTAGAGTAAGCATTTCATAGCTTTTCCGTGATGTGTCAAATTGCCACCATCATATATTTGCACTTTAAGAAAAATAAGGCTCATGAAATCGAAGCTCTGGCATCTGGGGACAGATCAGTAACCGTGACTGCCGAGCAGCTGCCTGGTGGGTAGCTAAGGCAGGGTGGAAACGCTGGGCATAGCCCAGATTCAGATGGAGGGTAGGGATGGACAGCTCAAGACTTCATTGTGGTACGCGCAGAACGGCAAGTGATTTCAAGATTATGAATTATTTATTTCTGGAATTTTCCATTTAATATTCTTAGACCTCAGCTGACCGAGAGCAAGTGAAACCGTGCAAACAAAATCACTTTACACTGTCACTGACTCCTGACCTCTGCTTCAGGCCCTAACCCGTTTGCCTTTGTCCTGGACAAATCTGAGCTGAGCTGACCTTGGACATGGGTGCTGAACTGCCCCCAGGCTGGGCTCCTCCCCAGATGTCCTGCACCACAATGCTATGGCTGTCCCATCCCACTGAGACCATGTCTCCCACTACTTACATAACTTTCTCCAGTGAATACAGATTAGTTACTTGCGTCATTAAATAAGTTGCTTTTCAAATTAAAATTGTAACCCCTGCTGTGGGATGTGAGCTCTGGGAGACCCCGGGGGGGGGGGGGGGGGGAAGCTCTGGGGTTCTCTGCTGAGCCCTGCTGGGCTGTCCAGCCAGGGTGGGGGTCTTGGGAAAGGCAGAGCAGGCTCTGGGCTGGGGGTGATTTGTGGGCCACGGTGAGAGGGGAGGCAGTGGAAAGGCTGGGAACTGACTCCCGCAGCCCGCCCTGACGTTCACAAGCCATTAATTCTGTGCCGAAGGAATTTCGAAAAAGCCTTTCCCCCAACCTTTTTTTCTCTTATCCTAAAAATAAAATCTTAAAAAAAAAAAAAAAAGCTTTTTTCTTTCTTTCTCTTTTTTTTTTTTTTTTTTTTTTTTTTTTAAAGGAGAAGTGAACATCAGGGGCTGGAATGATCTATGCGGGGAGGGATCCTCAGACTGCAAATGACTCAAGCTGAGAGTGGCCGTGCTGAACTTGGTGACTGAGGTGTGGGCCCCACAGACTGGAGTCTCTCCCCTAGCACCCACTCACTGAGGAGGCCCTCATAACCCCAGCCTACCCCTAGATCTATGTGGCACAGCACACCACCATTCCTGGGACACCGTCATGCCCTGTGAAACCCTATTGTCCCCAGGGTGTGCGGAGGTTGCAGGATTTCATCCTGCCAACTGCTCAGGCCTCTTGGCCTCCATTCTGCCCACTGCCCGCATTTAAGGCCTACCACACAGTTTCTCTGCGGTTCTTCAAACACGCCCCACTGTCCTCTCCTACTGGTGCCCCACACCGAAGCAGCCAGTGTCTGCCCCTGGCATGGCTAGGCTAGCCCCACCTCCTTCCCCTCCAGGTAACCAGGCTGCAAGGTTTTAGTCAATCTTCTTGGTGAGACTCTGAAAAACTAAGTTCAGGGGTGAGAAGCTGACTCGGTTGGACAACTTGCTTTGTAAACATGAGGACCTGAGTTCAATCCCCAGAACCCGTGATTTAAGGGGAAAAAAAAAAAAAAAAAAAAAAAGGTTGGTGGCAAAGGCTTGCACTCCCAGAACTCAGTGGGAGTACATGCAGGTCCTTGCAGCTCACTGGCCAGCAAGCCTAGCCTACTCTCAGAAATCTGTGAGGACACATTTAAGGTTGTCCTCTGGCCTCCACATGTATGTGTGCAGGCATGTGCACACAACCACACACACACGCTTCTGTGTGACAATACTGTACTGGCCAACACTTCTGTTTATTCAGGTACATCGTATGTTTGATGGGTTCCTTTGGAGTACTCTTGGGTGGATGCTTACAAAGGAGGGGAAATTAATTTTGACTAAGGTGTAAGTGATTATATTCAGCTGCTTCCTTTCCAAGCAGAGTGATGGAAGGCAATGCAGCCATGGGGTGCTAGAGAAGCAAGGAAAAGAGCACAGAGAGGCAAAACCTGGCAGCTAGCTCCGTTTCCTGAAAGAGCCTCAGTTTGTCCCTCTCTGAAATGGGGAAGGTAATGGCCACTGATTGCAGCTCTTCCTGAAGAGTACACAGCCCCTCCCAATAGAGCTGGCTGCCTCCTGGGGCCAAGCTCAGTGCTGCCCACTCTCCATTAAAGGGCTGCCCTATTGATTTCACTCCCTCAGTAATTGCAGCTGAATACAGCTCTTCTCTCCCAGGAAGGCAGCTGCTGGGGGGCTTACTGTATGCCTGCCATATCCTGCCCACAGACTCCGCCAGACCTCAATACCACCGGAGTAGGCACTCAGCGGAGGATGAGCCATGACAACCATGGTCACCTTAAAGACAGCAGGTTCCACCCCAGGTGCCTACAGTGCAGCTGGCTCTGGCCTGGGGACACCTTCCTGCATGGAAGGCTCATAACTGCTCAGAGGTGTCACACAGCTGATTGTGGGGTGACAACAGCTACTGGGTTGCCCAGAACGCCCCATTCACCTCCACCTCCATGGCAACCAATGGGGAGGTTTTCTTCTTCCCTGATGTGCTGGGATGGAGCCTGTCAGATGGGGGGGGGGTGCTCCGTGATAGCCACACCCCATCCCATAAGAAGTTCCTGAGGGTGGTCCCATACAAATGGTGGTCCCTCTGACAAATGGACCAGGGTAGTGCCGGATGCCAGCAAAGGGGACTGAGGGAAGGACACCGGGGCTACCCCTTCCTGCCTTTGTAACTTTTCCTATTAAGTTGAAAAGTAGCTGGGCAATGGCAGCGCACACCTTTAATCCCAGCCCTTGGGAGGCAGAGGCAGCCTGATCTCTGAGTCTGAGGCCAGCCTGGTCTACAGAGTAAGTTCCAGGACAGCCATGACTATGACTATACAGAGAAATTACTGTTTCGAAAACCAAACACAGACATACAGGCGCATGTACACACACATACACACACACACACACACACACACACACACACACACACACACACACACACACGCAAAACTACAAAGTAGGTCACGACTCCTCTGCAGCTCAGTACCCTCCAGTGCATCCCTACTGCAATCAGAATAAACATAAGCCTTCAAAGGCTTTTAAAAGTGGCCTGACCTGTGGCTGGTTCGAGATCCCTGTCCCGGCCAACTCCTCCTTCAGCTCTCCACCTAAGAGATGGAACCACACCTCCTGGACTCTCAAGCCTTGACCTCCACCACACCAGAAGGACAAGGAAGGGATCCAGGCTGGTTGGGGCAGGGTTCTCCTGGGGACCCAAAAACAAGGGCGACCACAGCAGGAAGGAGCTTCCTACAGAGCCCAGCCTGTTGGGACCCTCTGCTCTTGGCCTTCCTATTTGTCTCAGGAATAAAAGGAACATTCTGGAGCTTGCACAGAAATAGCTTCACCTCTAAGAAATCCAGCCCTAAGCCTCTAACTCCCAACTTCAGCACACGCTACCCTTTGGAACACGGGTGTCCAAAGAGGCAATGCCTCACTTGAGGGCAAACTGTGGCACAAGAAGATTCCTGAAGCCTACCACTGTACCAGCTCTGGCTGGGGGAGGGGATGACAGCCTCAGCTCTAGAAGGTTCTCTCAGAGGAAACTGCCTCTTCTGAGAAAGTCCACACACCTCCCAGGGCCACCGATATACTTCCAGGAGCTGCTAGGGATGCCCAGCACGGAGACGGGCAAGAGATTTGAGACACAGCCCAGCCATTTGCTGGCTTTGACAATAACAGCACCTGCCACACAGGACTGTCGGAGGCACCTGGAAGCCTGAGCACCACAGGCAGCTTTGGGGACATTGGCAGTCAGGATGCCCAAGGATGGGTAAGTCCTGCCAGGTGACCTCTGGGCACCTGTAGCAGTCAGGTGTCTACACTGGTTGGGTTAGCATCCTCCACAGTCCCTGATCTGCTGCTGCCTGGAACCTGAGGGACTGACTCAGATGGTGGCTGTTTGGCTAGCTGGCCAGACACCCAGCATCCCCTTCTCCAGACTGTTTCTCATTCCCTGGCCTGGCCCTGTCCCCAGCAGCCCCACTACTTGTCCTCAAGGAACAATGTGGTGTGGGCTAAGCAGCACTGTCTCTCCCTGGCCGAGGCCCTGCCCCCTCCAGGAGCTCGGCAGGCAGGCCTCCTCTTCTGCTTCCTCACCACAGGGGACCAGTTGTGTCTACAGGGCTGGTCACTGCTGGTCCCTGTTGGGCTGGGGACCAGATGGAGACTCACACCTCCTGTGCCACAGTCTCACTCCTCTCTGGCCTCCCATAGTTCCCTGCGTGTGGGGGGGGCACTCCTAGACTCAGGCAGGTCAGCTGGTCTTGCAGTCTGTGGCTCCTAATGGCTACCACTATCATAGCTACTGGGAGCTAGGAAGTCCTTGGGTGCTAGCTGGAGAAACTGAGGCCCACTGCATGACTACGTAGCGGGCAAACAGAGGCTGAGATGGCCCATTCAGGCAGTTGGCCAGCGTTGGGCTGGGCTCCAACCCCAGGCCTCCACTCAAAGCTACTGAGTGCTGCAGCTCCGTTATTTACTGATTGGTCCTGAAGTGCTGCGCCGATCGGCCCTCTGGGGCTGTGCAGGCCTTGGACCAGAGCCGCAGGCTTCCTTCCGCCATAGTATGTGATTTATGGTGTTTGGGGCTGAAGACAGTGTATCGGGAGGGCAAGGGCCTGGCTGCCTAGGAGCCTGGTGGCATCATGTGTCAGCACCAGAGGAAGCCACTTCAGCTGGACCACTGGATGCCCACCTGGGTGGCCCAACATGGGTTTGACAAGAGGAAGCTGTGATAAGGGGTAGCCAGGATCCTGTTCTGGTGCTCACAGATGCTCCTGGGGATGTCCCCACTCAGGGACAGCTGGTTTCCATGGCAATGCTCACACCATTGTCAGAACTGGAAAGGCCTTTGGGAATCACCTGGTGCAGTCATCACAGGGGAATTTGGCCAGCACCTGGTGGCAGCCAGAACTTTTCCAGAGCCAAATGGGCATGTGTCCTCATCCTCTAAAACCACACAGGCTACCCAGAGTCAGCAGGATGGTGTCTGAGACCTGGTCCACAGACAAGACCCTGTGTTCTCAGTCTCAGCTGAGAACCATTGTCTAAGTTGGCCTCCACACACATCTTGCTTCTGCCATGATTCCTTCCTACCCTGCCCAGCCATCCTCCAAGTGCTGTCCAGAGCCACCACCTCCAGGAAGCCCTCCTATTCTCTGATGAGGCTCAGAACAGAGAACTCTGGGATATGGAGGCAGCATCTACCTTCTCTCTTTGGACCATGCAACAAGCCTAGTCCCCTCTCTAAGGGATGCCCCTGGGGATTAGACACAGGACATGACAAGCTATCAAAGATGGCAGGCCAATAGAGGGACAGAAGCCCCACATGTGGGGATGGCTGAAGGGTTCTGACTCTCGGCTAGGGCAATTCTGCAGGCCTCCAGGGAGCATTCACCACCACCTCAGGCCATTCTTAGGCTCCATTTTCCCAGCTTTAAAATGGGCTCATTTTTTGAAGTGCTTGATACAGAAGCACAACCCCAGCACCCACATGAAAAGCCAGATATGGCTGCATTTGCCAAGGGGACCCTTGGAAGTTCATAGCCGGCCAGACTAGGAAATGAGCTCTGGGTTCAATGAGAAACTCTGTCTTAAAAATAAGGTGCAGAGGGACACAGGATGTTGACCTGTAGCTTCTACAAGCCCATGTATCAATGCAGATAAAGATAAAGCCATTTCATTGGATCGGGGATGGGGGTTGCAAAGCAAGGTGCTTTGCAAATGCATGCCCCAAAACAAACTCTCAAGAATCTTCACGAATTACAAAGGGACATTTGCATTTTTGGTGGCTGAATGAGGGACTCTGTCAATCTGTGGTCCAGCTCAGACCCCACAGCAGCTACCATAGAACTTGAGCTACACACTCGCTCCCTAAACTTCATGAACAAGGCTCCCCAGCCCGCTAAGTAGAGAAGGCCTCTGCTGTGTCCTGGGCCATGGTGTGCATCCACACCTACCTGGGTATCTCTCCAGTCTGTTACCAACATAAATGACTGAGGACCCCACTGTCAAGAATAAAATAATCTATGGTCTGCATTCCTATTGTCCAGATAAACACATTTACACACTCCCAAGGGCTGGGGCCCCCACCCCTTCCAGGGATAAGACATTCCTTTATTTTTTTTTTTGTTGTGGTTTTGTTTTAGGTCTCACTTTGCAGTTCAGGCTGGCCTTGAACTCACAGTCCTCCAGTTTCAACCTCCCAAGTGCTGGGATGCAGTTATGCAACTCCGGACTTGGCCATGTTTGTGTTTTCAGAGTGTGGCCTCTGTGCTCAGGAGGCTTCAGTACCCAGCCCTTCTGCACATGCTCACCTATCTATCTACCAGGAGCTATGCCACCCAGCCTCCCCCCCCCCCAGGGAATTGCCCAAATGACCTCATTCCAACCATAGGGGAACCCAGGCGCTGGGAGCTCAGAGCTCTCAGCTGACCAGCCACCCCTTAGTAAAGACTGGTCCCAAGGAGTCCAAAGCCAGCCAATAGTCTGGTGATCCAGAACTGCAGAGTAGTATGACCCTGGGCAAGTCCCTTGCCCCCTCTGGGTCCCAGTTTCCCCTCTGTAATACTCACTGTCTGAGGGCTGTTGCAGTGATAAGCACTTCCCAGTCTTTGTTCTGCCCAACCTCCCGCCCAAAATAAACCAACAAACAAACAAACAAAGAGGCCCTCAGCTTCCTCAGTTGTCCCAACCTCCTGAGTTGATGCACAGCAGGCATCGGTCTGGCTCCTGGCTTGCTTTAATCTGCCAGGTCCACTGGGGACAGAGCCTGCTTACCCTCTCACCAGACTTCTCTGCCTCATCCTGGCTCCCTCAGAGCCTGGTGTGAGCTCATCAGCTGCAAGGGCCCACCCTCCTCTGAGCACCTGCTCTCTGCTCCACACACCAGCATGCTGTGCTCAGATGCACACACACACACACACACACACACACACACACACACAGTACCTGTACCTGCCATTTCCACATGAGTTTTTGACTCACATCTTTGAAAGAGACTTTCCTTTAGAACAAGAAAGCATGGAGCACAGAGAGGGTGATGGACTGGCCCTGGGTGGCAGACAGAAACCATCAGCATTGTCCCAGGCTAGAGTACCTGCAGTCCAAGCCCACCTGTCTTTCCAGGGGAAGTCTCCCTAGCCAGGCCCTCCCCTAAATCCCACAGGGGTCTCTGCTTGCCTCCTTGACACAGGGTATTGACTTCAAACCCCCTCCCAAACCTAAAGACTGTCTTGGAAGCTCTCTCCTCTCCCTCCGCCACCACCTGCCATCTCAGCCCTGAAACTGGTATAGCGAATACCTTCCTGAGCAGTGTGCCACCCACCACACGCCTGCTTTAAAAACGCCTGGGGATTTTTTTTTTTCTGCCATTACTATAAAAAGACCTGAAAAAGCAGACCTGGCATTTGCTGTGCTGTCCTGCAGCTCAAGTACACACACGTCATAGTCATTTAGAGGAGAAATATTCAGAGAAAGGAGTCGCAGCCCACCTTGCCACTCCCTGACTCAGTTTCACCACCAATAGCATACAACTGCCCAACATGCTTTCCCTTCAAACACACTGTGGTGTGAGGAAGGGAATCCTACCTAACTGCCTTCTTCCCTTCCACCTGGTGCTGGACAGGACAGGCTTTGAGGGTCCCAGCTGGCCACACCCAAGGCATAGACCTACCCAGTGGCTTCAGCACAGAGTACAGGCCCAGCACAGGGCAGGTGTTCAGAGAGTGTCTCACCCACAGCATCTTGACTGCTGTTCCTTCTGGGTCCCTCCTTGCTGGCCATCGTGGGCTTGCTAACTCCTGTTCCTGGCGATGGGCAAGCAGTGTGTGTATATCTCCTCAGGTCCCCAGAGCTATCCTGGGTGCGCTTAAGATGACCCCATTTGGGCCTGGGATGTAGTTCAGTAGGTACAATACTTGCCCAGCATGCACCTAGATCCTAGGTTTAAGACTCAAGGGCACATAAATGGAGTGGTGACACATGCCTCTAATCCTATCATTCAGTGAGCCTAAAACTGAGCTACATGAGACCCAGGCCATCCTTAGATCCCTGTATTGTCCAGGATGCCAGAAACCCGGAAAGTAACATGGGAGTTCCCAGAAAGCAGTGGCCTTGTAACATTGGGGGTTTAGTAAATGTTCAGGGGACCCACCTGGGGCTCAGGTGCAGATGGTGGGGGTCTTACAGCTCCAGAGCAGGCCTGATGAGGACACTGTTTTCCAGGACATTCCCCAGGGATGAGAACAGCAAAACCCACCAATGGCGGCTGTGCACTAGGCACCAAGCACTTGACTTTGTGGTTAACTTGCTCATTTGGTCCTAATGCTTCTGTGCATGGCCCTAATGGTCTCTCTATAGGAAGACTGTGAGCATTACCTTCTCAACTTAGGAAAGAAGGAAACTGAGGCTTAGAAAGACTCTGTTGCCAGATCAAGGTCACACAGCCATCTAGGCAATGACAGACAGGGGAGCTGGCAATGGCTTGGCAAGGATAATGAGCACTGTGTCCTGCTGCAGGTCCAGACCCAGAGTGTGGGGAAGGGACTATCTGGGGGCCCTGCCAGGGGCCCTAACCTGTGTCCACAGCTCGGCATTGGGTAGGGAGAAAGCAACAGACTAATCTGAAAGGGCCCCAGCAGGGACACTATGTGGCCATGAGGTGAGAGTCTCACTGTATTGCCCTGGGGCTACTTTCCCTGCAAAGGCCCTGCCCCCACAGGGAGGAGGACAATCCAGCTGCCTTCAGCCTGGTGAGTCACTGTGCCGGCCCAGGGGGCACCAGGGACCGTGGGAATCAGGGCAGATCTTACTGGAGGGGGAGGGGAGGGGCAGCCTGAGGAATCCCACAGAACCCTTCATCAGCTAGGGGCCCACAGAGGGCTCCCTTCCCTGCCCACAGAGCTTCCCCCTTCCTTCTCTCCCAGCCTCCAGATCCAGCCAGGCAGTCAGGCAAAGCTGTGGCTGCCCTCACTCCAGCACTGTACCGGGGGCCTGACACTGCCGGGTGGCAGGGCTGTAAGCTTCAGACAGTCCATTTGCCTCTCGCCCTCTATGACCTTTCTTGTGAAGGGTGGACTGGCAGGGTGGTAGGCGGCTGTGGGAATCTTGGCCAGGAGAAGGAAGGGTTCTAGGCTTGCTCAAAGCCCCAGTGCTGGGCACGCCCATGACAGCCTTGGGACTACAGGGCACCACAGAGAAAGGGACAAGACAGGGGGCCTCAGTGAGTACAGAAGGCCCTGCTTAGCCCTTTGCAAAGTCAGTGTCATTTGTGAGTGGAAAATGAGGACCCACATGCCTAACTTCTAAAGCCAATAAAAAGAGTTCCGCAGTGAAATCCAACCCACATGGTGACTGACCCCTGACCTGGCCCTCTTGCCACTGCCTGCCCGCAGGCCTCACCTCATCCTTAGCCCCATACTTCTCTGTTCCAACCGAGACCCCCCTGCCAAAGACTCCTCTCCATCTTTGGTGGCCCCATCTGTCCGGCTGGGCTGTCTGTTAGGCAGCAAAGCCCCAGCACCATGAACACAGGCAGGGGGCGGGAGGGGGACAGACAGCTTGAGTTCAAGCCCCACCTCTGCTACTTCTCAGCTGTGTGACTCTGAGTGTCCCTTCAAACTTTTATACCTGCTTCTTGTCTGTATGCGCAATGGAATTAAGAGCAGACATTTGCTGAAGACAGCACTGGTCACTCCAGGTCTGCCATGCCACCTAATAGGTGCTCAGCTGCTCTCTGGAGTGAAAGCTGGCCTTGAGCGCACACCTGTTTGCCACCCAGGTGACCTCTCTGGGGAAGCAATCACTTCCCAAATTTCAGTGTCTCCTGACACAGTTTCCTATCAGTAATCTATATCCCTGTTTGTCGATGTTCTTGGAGCCTCTGTTACATACTTAGCCCTTCTATTCCACCCTCCCCTATCTTCAGGTCTCTGCTGCCACACCCATTCACACATCTGCCAGGGTACCGCGGTATGTCCTAAGGGCACCCACAGTCTCCCTAAGCACACTCCTGGTGACACTCCCTCTCTCGGCTCAGCATGCACCTGTGGCCCCCACCTGCAGATCTCAGCTATAGGTGGGAACACCTGGGTACCTTGACGACGCAGAACTCCCCCTCCCCGCCCCCACGTAAGTGTGCACACCTGTGACCTAGCACACACTCCAGCGCCAGCACCTCTGCCAGCAAGCAACCCCCCCCCGGGACGTCTACATCCCTGCATAGACAACAGATCCCCACACAGGCTGCCCAGACCTAGGCATACCTGTATGTTACGTTTGTTCTCGCAGGCCGGCCCGGTGCCCTGCACAATGCTATCCAGAACAGCCACCACGTCGGGCGCGGGCTCCACGAAGCAGGCAGTGCGCGCCGCGCGGATGGCAGCCTCCACGTCGGCGAAGTGGAAGACGCAGAGCGCTGCCGGGGCGTTGCGGGCACCTGGGGCGCCTTGGGGCCGCTCGAAGACGGCAAAGAGCAGGTCGCGCGCGGAGAAGACAGAAACGAGGCGGCTGTAGAGGTCGCCGCGGCCCGCGCCGCCCGCACACTGCAAGCCCAGCTGGATGTAGGACTCGGTAAGCTTCTTGGCGTCTCCGCCCGCGCCGCGGGGCAGGCAGATGCGCGCCAGCAGGCTGCGCGCCTGACTGTCCTTGTCGCCCGCACGCGCCTCGCTGTTGAGCGCCAGGTACGCATAGGGCTGCGCGCCCGGCGGAGGTGCAGCCGGGTGCAAAAAGGCGCTCACGAAGCCCAGCTTGTACTGCTCCTTGGCGCCCTGCTTGATCTTCAGGATGTTGTCGTCGGACGGGTTGAGGTCGAAGGTGAAGAGCTTGGCCAAGTTTCCACGAGCGTCCAGGGAGCGGATGGCGATCTCGGGCGTGTTCTCGAAGCGGTGATCTTCCAGGCTACGGTTGCGCGGGAAGAAGGCGCTGCCGTAGCCCGTGTACGTGGCGCCTACGAGCAGACGGCTGCCCCCCGTGCCCGTGGCCGGCGGCAGCACCAGCCCCACGGTGGATGCATTGGGGTGGTTGGCGGCCACGTTGAGCATACTGGGGAACACGGCGACCGGTTCGGCCGGCGGCGCGGTAGGCGGGAAGCGCACAGCCAGGGCGGAGATGTTGCC
Organism: Phodopus roborovskii; assembly: GCF_943737965.1. Lineage (NCBI taxonomy): Eukaryota > Metazoa > Chordata > Mammalia > Rodentia > Cricetidae > Phodopus > Phodopus roborovskii. The sequence continues at coordinate 8,388,997 of NW_026126578.1, forward strand.
CCGGCGCCGCAGCTGGCACAAACCCTGGTAGATGGAGCCGCACGCGACCACCAGACCCTGGCCCGGATCCAGCTGCAGGATTTTGTTGTAGTTGTCGGTGAGACGCCGCGGGTGCTCGCACGAGGCCTGCGGGAGCTGCGGGGCGTGACACAGCGGGCTGTCCGGCACCGGCCCCACGGTCGCCTCTGCTTCCAAGCTCAGGTTGGAGCTCGACAGCTGGTACAGGCGGTTCACAGCCGCCAGGTACACCGTGCCCGCCGCGCCGTCCAGGGCGAAGTTGTTGGTGGGCGTGGGCGAAGGGAAGCGGCGCTGGATCTCCAAGGCGCCGGCCCGCGCCGCTCCGAGCAGCAGCAGCAGAGACAGCGGCGGCAGACCCGGGCCCCGCGAGTGCGGGCGCGGAGGCAAGGGGTCGGCCGCAGCGGCCCGGGCGCTAGGGGGTGCGCCGCCCGCGGCGCGACGAGCCATCCAGGCGAGCGCGGACTGCGCGGAGCGGCGAGTGCATGGGGCGCGGCGCAGCCGGGAGCCGGGAGCTCGGAGGCGGCGAGAGGCGGGGGGCGGGCCCGGACCGCGAGGCGCTTCCTGCCCGCGCCTGCCGCCCCCGGCCCCGGCGCCCCGGCCCGACTCTGGCGCGCCGCACAACCCGGGGGCGGCTCCGCGGAGACCACGCCCCCAGCCCAGTTCCCCGCCCCAGTCCCCAGGCCCACACCCTTTCGCCCCGGGCCACGCCCCTGAGCCCCGCCCCATCCGCGGCTGGCGGTCTAGGGTCGCCGCCGGCCGATGCTCCCTCCCAGCGGTCCAGCGGTCGCAAGTTCCCTGCCTTTTTCCTGGTTCCTGGCCACCTGGAAGGTCTTGCTCACATTTGTTTGTTATCTTTCCTCTTTCTCCTCTTCCTGGTCCTTTACCCTTCTGTTTCTGATCGCTGGTTTGTCTTCCACCGCCGCGCAGAGTTTCTCTCTTTCAGTCTTCCCGACTCCCCTACTTCGCTCCTGTCAACTCCGCCCCGTGCCTCTCCCGCGTCATTCCCTCTCCCTCATCTGCGTTTTTCTGTCCCCGCAGCTCTCCCTCCCCACTCTCTTCTTTTCCTTGTCCCCTAAAGCCCTCCATTTCTCCTCCACCGCCTGCTGCTTCTGGTTACAGCCCCTCCTCACATGTTCCCCAAGTCTCACTCTAAAGGCCAGCCAGACTAAGGGACATCAAATCCCTGAGACCCCATGATCTGTCCCCCAAAACTGTCCTGTAAAGGGAGTTTGCAAGCTGCAGGCACCGCGGCACGAGCTTGGCAGCAATCAATCCCACAGCAAAAGTAGAAAACTGTATCAGGAGAAAGTATGTCCCTCTCGCTATACCATGGGGCAGGCTGGGCTGAGCAGGAGGACATCTCTGTATGCAGCCAGACTCCGTGGACCCCCAGGCCCCTGCCCTCAGTCCAGGGTTCTGAGAAGACCTTACATCGTCCCACATATGAACTGGCACGGGTCTCCTTTGACCCACAAAGGAATAGGTAGTCCCTGGGATAGATGCAGGTCACAGCCCCATGTGATGCCTTCCACAGCATGGTGGTGCCCACGTAGGACAATGCCAAGGGTGAACCCCCTCAGAAATAACTCAACCCATTTTACATACATGGAAACTGAGGCCCCAGAAGTGAAACCCAAGATCCATAACTAAGGGGGGAGGTGGGGCACAGTTCCATTGTTGGAAGGCACAGTCCCTCAGCTACAGGTTCTCAATCAGGATCTCCTATCAGCTTACAGCTAGCTGTCACTTAAGGCCTGGTGGCCCTTGACACAGAGGGTGACCTCTCCTGCCTTGCTCCCACTTGATAGGAAGGAAGGGTAGGGAGGGGGTTTCCCCTGTGCCTGAGGGGTCAGCAGAAAGGGCCCAGCTACAGCTACCCCCATTTCCCCGGTCCCCACCCCAGCCTTCCTGTTAACTCTGCCTGCCTGCCATGTCCCAGCCCATTCATATCCTTGGCTTTGATGGTCTGGAGTGTTCCTTGACAGGAAATTGGAGGCTTCTGTCCTGGCAACCTCCAACCTGAGCACTCAGGGGACCTGCCTCCACCTCTGTAGGGGGTCCATGCCATACTGTCAGTGTGAGCAACTGGAGAGCCAAACAGACCACACAGGGAGGGCCTCCCCTCACGGACAGCCAGGCACAGCCACAGGCTTATTTACCTTTCTCTAGCCTCCTGCCCACCTGTTGTCTTCCCCTCTCCCCGTCTTTGTGTCTCTCCCTCCCCCCCCCTCCCCACTGCCGCTATCTCTGGTCTCCGGCTCCCTCTCCCAGTCCCTCAAGCTCTCCCCTCCCCCTCCAAGCTTCCTTCCTGTCCCTCTCCTCTTGCTTTCTTGCCTCATCCTGCAGCTCCCCCCACTGAGCCTAAAGGATAATGCTTTTTGACATCATGGCTTAGCTGGCCCGATGGATTGTTTGGGTACTGTGGGCAAACTTCCTGCCAAGCTGGTGGAACTCTGGAATCACCCCAGCTCCAGCATCGGGGCCTGGTCAGATTCTAGGGTCTGAATACCCTCACATCAACTGAAGTAGGAAGTGCTGTGTGGCCTCCAGCAAGCCCCTTGGCCTCCCTGAGCCTGTTTCCTCATGTGGCTCATTATAAAGCACACTACCACAAGGCTGGGTCATGGTCCCACAGTCCCTGTTACAGCTGGGAGCCCAGGCAGGTGGGCTGCAGTAGATCAGGGCCCCAGCCCACTTTATACCCTGACTCCAATGGTACACACTGAGTTACTTGGAGGTAAACCCTGTGCTTAGTTCCACCACCAACACCCCACACCATCCTTGCACCAGAAGACAAAACAGGGGTCACTGAGCCCATTTCACAGATGGGTAAACTGGGCAGCAGCCGCAAGATCACTCCTGAGTGGGCAGAGATGTGGGAGGGAGGGAGGAGGGAAGTCCTTGCTGAGACTATGGGGGTCCTCCCAGGATAGGTTTGGGGATCCACTGGGAGACAGATGGCACCCAGCACACTGACTGAAGTAGTTACACCCCCAGACAGCTACCCTGCTGCCAGCAACTGATGACTGGGCCCTTCCCCTCCTGCTCCTGGCTCCTGATTAGATCAAGGAGAAGTCTCGGTCTGGGGCTAACGCATCTTTAATGACTCGCTAGCATCTAGCATTTGTCACTGTCCCTGTCTAATAGAAACAGGGTTTCAAGCTCAGCCAGCACCATGAGCTTTCTAGAATTTACTCCCGATGTCTCTTTGCATTTAAGTTCCTGCCTGCTTCTAGCTAGTGGAGCCGGCTTCCAACATGGCATGTACAGTTGTCCCTGGCCTTAAAAGTAATCCCTAGGCACTGGCCAAGCCCATTGCCCAGGTGTGGAATTCGGGAAGTGTGGGGAAGCTTTCCCTTGCTGCTGAGGATGTGGAGGGTGGCATGTCCCTTAGGCCAGGGCTTCCCTACCCCCTCCTACAAATCTCTGGTGATGCAAGGCAGAGCTGGGGGGAGGGGAAGGAAGAGGGAGAGGAGGAAATGTTTTTCTTCTTCAATTGGAAACAATAACATTGGGGGCTTTGGCTGTGCTGAGAAGAGGGGCTCTGCCTGGGGACTGGAGAAGGTCCCCTGCAGGAAGTGCTTCTGACATACCACAAGCTAAGGACGGAAAGGAAGCAGACTGTAGGAGGGCAGTCAGGAGTGGCACTGCAGCCTTTCCAGCTGCTCCTCAGTGAGTTCTGAGTGGGGACACTGAGGGTCAGAGATGGGGCCACATGCAAGCGGCTGCACAGCCTGCTCAGAGTCCCAACTCAGGCTCTTAGCCACTGTGCCCTGCCCTTTTCACCTTGGAGCCCCAGCCTCAGCTTTGTCCCTAACCTCCTGGTGACCACAGGGACATGGGCTTCAGATTCAGATCTGAAGAGGGCCATGGAATCCAAGCCACAGGGCTGCTGGGCCAGAAGAAAACAGCCATGTGTTGGAGCAGCTGGTTTATTGTGAGCAGGGTGTCTTCCTCTCCCTACTCCTGTGGGTCCTTCAGGAGAGCCTCTAGGACCCAGCAAACATATTTGCCAGATGCCACCAAGGGCCTGGATGTCAGTCACCATCCATAGATGCCAAGGCTCAGATGGCCTCCTGATGCCACAGAGCCCAACTCCTGCCTCCTCACAGCATCTCCTAGTATGCCCAGAAGGGATAGAGTAGTGACACTGTCAGGAGGCATGCCCAACAGCTGCTGCTACTGTCCTACAGGGGCTTGCCATGTTTCAGGCCCCTTCCTCTGGAGGGTCCTTCCCTTGCCAGCTGGGGACCCTATCCCTTGGGCACCCTGCCCCAGGGTTGTTCTTTCTTTGTTGCCCTGTGGGGTTGGAGGAAATGGTTCTCATTCCTGTGTGTCAGAGCCCTTTGCTGACTCTGGGCACGCTCTTGACCTCCGTGGTCAGGGGACTTGCCAGGCAGAGTGCAGGCCCTGAGCCCTTATGGGTGGGTTCAAGGCAGGCGCCTGGCCTATATGAGTCCCCACGTGGCCTCTTTGTGCTCTGCGGGTCAGATAATGGACAGCATTCTCAGACACCCTGTCATGGGTCTGGGCTTGTGAAAGGCCCTGGTCTGCTTACACTGAGGCCTCTGTCCAGTGGCAGCTGTAAGGGCAGAGCTGCCCCAGGGGTCCCCACCCACATTCGCTGGCCACCACCAAGTGTCAGTTGCTTAGCTGGGTTAGCAAGCAGGCAGTGCTGAGACTGTAAGTTAAATGCCCGCTGTGTGCCTGATGGGTCCTAGACCATCATAGTCTCTGTTAGGTCCCCACCGATGGGTATGTAAACTGAGGCTCAGGTCAAGGGCTGGCCTGTCTGAATATGCCTGTTCCAGGAGTGCTGTGCTGCATTGACACCAGGGACACTGATGACCACACCCTGAGAGGCAGGCTGATCAGCTCATGCCACACACACAGGCTTCCCACGGCAGGGTGCTTTGGGCCTGGTTCACTGGACAGCCCCAGCCAGAACTTTACCCTCCACAGGGTTAGGAAGTCTGTTTACAGAGGGGGGGGGAACCAAGGTTCAGAGGGGAGGTTGCCAGCATGGGACCATGTGGCTGCTCTAGGTAGAGCTGGGGGTCTCACATAAATTCTCTGGCAGCGTGAGTCCTCCAAGGTGATGGTGGGGAACAGTGGATCCCCATCAGGCCATGGGGCCATCACTCTGGGCTTCTGTCTGTCTTGGGAGAATTCCTCACCTCTCTTGGCCCCAGGCATTAGAATCTCCTCATTCCCAGGCTTTGGGTACAGAATGACTTACAGGATGCACAGGCAGCCTCTGGGCCAGGGAGGAAACAAACACATTCATTGACACTAGTTATGTCCATGTGGGGCCTACCCAGTTCTGACCTTGGAATCTGACCATCAGGAAGCATTCCTTTGACACCTCAGAGTCCTGTGTCCTCGTGAGGGCAGACCCTTGGCCTCCTCACAGTGGGGCGCATGCAATGAAGGCACTGAGGCATGGAGGTCACTGCAACTCCCTGGCCACCCTGGGCTACATAGCCAGTGAGCCACGGTCTCAAAACCCTAAAGAAATAAGCTGGACATGGTGGCTCATCCTGCAATCTCAGTATTTTGGAGGGGGTAAAAGGACTACTGTGAGTTTGAGGCAGGCCTAGGCTACAGAGTGAGACCCAGTTTCAAAAAACAAAAAACACAAACAAGAAACAAAACTCTGAGATGGGCCTGGTGTTAGGCACCTTTTCTCAACTACATTAAACCTACCAAAACCTACAAAGAAGGTGACATTATGTCCATTTGTGGGTGGGGAAGCTGGTGTGTGCGTGCATCTGCAGCTGGCATTGGGGAACTGTGTTCTTAATGAACATGAATCTCTAAGGCGCCCATGTCAATGGGCCCAGGGGCTTCACCAAGCCTCAGCTGCTCACCTGGCTTGAAGTCCATTAGTGCTCCAGTAATGTTCCCTGGTGAGCTGAAAGAGATGTTCCCATGCTGCTGCTCTCTAAGAGGCTGCAGGGGTGGGTACTGTCACCCACCCCTGGGAGCATCATGTCTGTGAGGATAGGCCAGGTAGCTGAGGGCTGGAACCCAGGTGAGCAGCTGTGGGTCCTGAGGCCCTCACCTTCCAGCTGCCTCCACTTCCACCACCTGCTCTCAGTCACCGGGGACCTGCTGGCCCACACATCTGTAGGGACTACTGAGTCTGCCAAGAGAAGGGCTGCCGGCCAGGGAGAGGCACCGTGGGGTGCACACAAGGGGCTCTCCAGAGGGGGCCAGCAAGGCCCAGTGTCAGACTCAACAGCCAGATGCCAAGATCCCACGGAGCTCATACACCAGCTGGGGTAATAGTCACCTTGTCAGGAGAGCCGTGAGGCATGTGCTCCCCTTACCCTGAGCTATAGAGGAGAGACCTGGACTCAGGAGAGTGCCTTGATCTCCACCCTAGTGGCTTGCAGGAGTCCCTAAGGAGACCCCAGTTCCCGGAAAAGATGTTTCCTTTCTTGGTGAACTTTACCATTCAAGAGCCAGCCAAAATGTTACGTCCTCTGCAAAGTCCTTGTGAATTCATAGATCTCCCTCAGGGCCTTATCAAATGACCCGCCTGAGATTTTCTAGAGTCCTAAAGCAATGTTAGGGCCTCTTCCATCCTCTTCAAACATCTGTCATAAAATTGCTAACCTTACAGCAGGATGTGACTCCACAGTGGGCTGGCATATGTCCTCAGTGAGACAGACACAGGTCATTACCAATAAATGGACATAGATGGATGCTACCCCAGGGTTTCTGCCCTGTACACAGGGATGGCCTTGTTACCAGCTGGAGACCCTCTCTAGGACACGCATGAGCTCTGCCTGCATGTCTCCTGACCTCATTTTGTTCGTGTGGCCACCCAGATAACCCATCTTCACTCTGTCAAGACACAGTAGGCCTCCTGTTTCAGCCTGGGACCCTGGCCTCTATGGCTGATTTCTGGAGGGCTCTAAGGGCCCTGTCCTAACTTCCACATCCAGGCAAAACTGCAGGCAGAGTCCATCACAGAGCCAGGGCCCCACCTCACCCCAATTCAGCAGAGCTTGAGCACCAGGCCCTAAGCTGTCAGGTACCACAAGCACTGGCCACTCCTCAGCCCCACCTTGCCTCACAGAACTCTTTTATTACTGCATGGGGAGGAGGAGGGGATGGATGCTTCTGGATGATTTTCATGAGTTGGTTTGATCTTCAGGAACTCATAAACTGAAATCTGTAAAGTTAGGGAGGTGGACAAAAGGACTTCCCAGAAGCTCCAGGGGAACAGGAAAAGTGCAGTGGGAGGGAATGTGGCTGCGGCCTTTGGCTGCTAGGGGCCCAGAGTCTGGTGCTGAGAAGCTCTCAGGCCTTGGAGGCCATGAAGGCCATGAAGGCCTTGCCTATGGAGGCTGTACAGCCTGGCCTCACTTGTCCCTTTTTATGAACTCAGATTTACAGAGTTCCGTGTGGCTTTGGATGGTCCAGCCTCTGACTTGAATGGTCTAGCCTCTGACCTTGGATGACCTAGTCTCTGATCTTATATAGTCCAGCCACTAGCCTTGGATGGTCTAGCTTTAGACCTTGAGTGGCACAGCACTTAATCTTAAGCAGTTCAACCTACATGTTTCTGGCTTAAATGTCACCCCTACTAAGGAACTCCAGGAAGGCCTTTAGGGACTTTTAGGTGACACCATCCCTTCTCGCTTGAGAGTAATCTCTGATCACAGCTTGCTGTCTCAGGATGAGACATATATTTTGCTTGTACTTCTCAAGGCTTCCCCATCCCTCCTCCAGAATATCAGTCCCAAAGGCCTGTTACTTCCCTTTGCCATGAACTGTCACAATTGTCTCTGTTGGTCCTTTGGGTCCCCTGCACTTAGACCCCTAAACTGGGTGGGACCCCTAAGGTACCTGTGCCTGCTACTGGCTCTTAATGTCACCTTGGGGCATTTGGAGGACAAGGTCTTTCAAGGGATATCTGCATTCCCTATACTAGAAAGAAGCTGGGCTCTCTGCAGGCTCAGTGGCTGGGACCCCAAGGAAGGACAACATCGGGAGCAGCCCAGACCCTCTTCCTTCAGCACAGATACAGCAGTGAACAGACATCTCGGCCCCAGGTTCACATTACATTTGGAACTCAGAAGATGAACTATGCTGGGAGCCTGGAGGGGTAGGGCTGTGTGAGGGCAGGTGTGAGGGAGGGAGGAATCTTAGCTGTAGGTGAAAGATGGAAGGCAGGGGGAGCCAGCTAGACCTACAGGAAGGGAAGAGCCAGAAGAGCAAGAGCGAGCAAGCGAGCAAGCGGCTCAGCCTGGGAAGAGTTCAGCCAAGGCTAATGCTGTGAAACCCTGAACTGTGGGGAGAGGGTGGCGGGACCTGAGCGCAGCAGAGACAGATCCTGCCGAGCCTCCTGGTCACCGGGCCAGTGAGGAAGGAGCTGTGGGAGGCAGTGAGCAAAGGAGACCCCCCCTCTGCTGCCATGGAGAAGGCAGGGGAAGCTGGAGGAGGCAAAGGGCAGCGCCTAGTCTCTGTGCCTTGGCGGCAGTGGCTTCTGGAGACCCCGCGCTGCCTGCAGAGCTAGGGCATCTGTCTTTCTTGAGCACTTGGTTTTCTTTTTGCATCAGGTTCTGGACCTCCTGGGTGCTGTGATTACAGGCACGCATGGCTCTGCCTGGCCCCTGACTGCTTCCTGCCTAGGAATAGTATTCTATGTCTCCCTGGGGGAGTTACAAATATAGCCAGGCCAGAAGCTCAAACTCTGGTGGCCTGACCTGAGACTTGGATCTCCCACAGCAGGGTCCACCCCCAGACCCCCCAGCTCACCCACCTATCTTGCAGAACTGGGGAGGAAGCAGGTCGTCCTGTGACTTCTAGGGACTCTCCCAGTGTCTCCTTGTCACCCTCATCAGTCAGCCACCTCCTGCCCTGAAACAACTACATCTGTTCAAACCCTCCCCTCCCCTCCCCACCCAATCCCTCTTCCTGGGGCGTCAGATCTGTCCTTGTTATTTTCCTCCAACTTCAACCCCTGTAAAAGCAGTTATGTTAAAGCCAGGTCCCAGGTTTCCTGCCTGCAGTTCTGTTGGTGGCCCCTGTACCCCTCCAGTCACAGGAGTGGCCTTTGCTGTGGACCCTCACCTTCCACATGGCCCAGCCTGCAGGGTGGCCTCACATGGGTTCTGCCACACGCCTGCGAGCTGCCCTTCACACTAACTCTGCATGTGATTAGGTGGCAGTTGGTCTGCAGAGATCAGAGGGCAGAGACCCAAGACCTGGTGTGCTATAAGGAGTCCTGGGTCTCTAAGTGGGCAGTGGCCACATCACGCCTGCCCTGGCTGGCACTGAGCAGAGTACAGTATGGGGCATCTGTCCCATATGGAAGCCCCCACAGGACTTGACCATCCAGTGGAGTTATTTTCAGCTCCCACAAGCAGGAAGTGAGTCATGGTCAGAGCAGGCCAGTAGGCACTCCAGGTGCAATGGATGCGCCTGGATGGAAAGGCAGCCCCCCCCTCCCCAGGAGACAGGAAGGAGGCCTTGGGGAAGAGGAAAGGAGGAGACCCTCTCCCCAGCAAAACAGGAGGCTTGCAGCCCCCAGAAACCGGTGACATCAGCCCAGATGTGCCACAAGGTCCACCATCTGCCCACACCTGGGGTCCACAGGGAGGACAAGGGTAGTTACTAGCCTCAACCTTCAACCCAATTTACTCTGTCCTGGACCTGCTGTGAGCTTGGGTCACCACAGAGTGTGTCACTGGCCCCACTTTAGAGAGCGGAAAGGAAGTCCCTGCAAGGCCATGTGGACAAGTGAGTGGCTGCGTCTTCCAGGCCTCACCCTTCCCTACAAAGCGTGGGGCCAGGCAAAAGCTGTTCCCGTTCCAGCTCAGCTTCTAGCTGGAAACAGCCAATTCAATGTCTCAGTTTCCCCTTCCTCCCTCCTGAGCCTTAGCTGGCCAGTCTGGGACCAACGTCAGAGGCTGCCGCTGTCAAGTTACCCCCTTATGGAGACCATCTCTGTCTTCTTTCTGTGTCAGCTTGGCTGGGTGTGGAGGGAGGGGGCTGCCAGCAGTTCACAGCCTAGGTGGTGGGCAGTGTGGGCCAGCTGCGGCAGCCTGACAGCGAGCGGTAGGAAGGGCGTGGGTGCTTTCACTTCTCCATAGGACTCAGATCACCCCACCCCTGGCCCTCCAATCTCAGTTCCCCCTGGCTGTGAGCTGGAACCCTTGCTCTAAAGGAAGTGGTCCCAGGACTTGGGCAGGGACAACTGTGCCGCTTCAGCTGTGTTTAAGTCCCCAAAGGCGGGCACTCTAGACAGAGGGTCCTGGATAGCTCTCCAATGGCTCCCAGACATGTTATAGTGTGATGTGACATCCCAAAAGGGAGTTTGGAAGTTGTGTCTGAATTTTCCTGTTTTCTTCATATCATATGCATTATTTGTGTTAAAAATAAGCCAGGTGGTGGTGGCACATGCTTTTAGTCCCGGCACTCAGGAGGCAGAGGCAGGTGGATCACTGTGAGTTCCAGGCCAGCCTGATCTACAGTGTGAGTTCCAGGACAGTCACAGCGACACAGAGAAACCCTATCTCAAGACAACACAAAACAACTCCCCCCTCCACACACAGGACCAACAAGATGGTTCCTAGCATAAAAGGTACTTCTTGCCAAACCTGGAGACCTGCATTTGATCTCTGGGACCCATATGGCAGCTTCCACAGCTTGCCCTCTGACCTCCACACATGTGCACTGTAGCAAGCATGTGCAGACTGAAGACCAGGGAGCCCCACTGGGCCCTGTCTCCCCGCTTTGCTTTCCACGGATCCATCTTTAGGCTAGTGCTGGGTCTGGTGCTCACACTGAGGACAGAGCCAGGTGTCAGAAAGCCAGTCCACAGTGCAAGGTAGGGGAGAGCTTTGGGACAGTGAGGGGAGATGCTGACATCTGCTTGGCCTTTGTAGGTCAGTTTGGGAGGGCTTCCTGGCAGAGGCGGTCATCTCAAAGCATACGGGTACTGTCCGGGGTGAGATCAGGGGAGCAAACAGCACATGACGAGCCAAGGGGAGGGAGATCAGTGTGAGCCCCCAGACTCCTTCACCTCATACTGCCTGGAGCTCCCTGCTGCCTTGTCCTAACCTCCTCCCCAGGCCGGAAGGAAGCCGAGGTGGGAATCCAGCCCCGCAGTTCCCAGATGAGGAGAAACTGCTTGCAAGGAAAAAAAAAAAAAAAAAAAAAAAACATTAATCCCATTGTCTCTGCTCCCAGATCCTCCTGGAAAAACAAAAACAAACTCAAGCTGCAGCTGGGGAGGTTTTCTCTGGCAAAGCACTAGGCTTGCCCAGGAGGCTGCCCAGTGGCCGGGCCAGCTCACCCTGGGTGAGATGGGGGGACCAAGTGTTGCCCCTAGTTTCTGGCCTGTATGTGACCTCACTTCAGGCCTGCCAGCTTGCCTGGCTCTATCCACATCCACGGGTCTGTAGAAAACAGGGTTGAAGCAGGGGCACGGTGCCTGGTCACTGCTCACACGTAGGGCCAGCACTCCTGTTCCCCCTTATTCCCCATTGCGAGGCATGGTCAAACCCTTCAGTCTGGCTCCTAATGGAAGACAAAGGAGACCAGAAGGCTCTAGGGTGATGGACAGGACAGGAGGCACAACCCAAGAGACAGTGGAACTCCCCTCCCCCTGCATCCCAGGTGGCCTCCCTGGGCTTGGTATCAGGCTCAGTGGTCCCATTCCCCCAACCCTCCACTCCCCCATGGCGCCATTGCACACGCTGCACGCACGCTGAGCAAAGCCTCTGCTCAGCCCTTGGGAGGGTGCTGTTTTACCTGTCCCTATCAAGTAAGAATTGGGGACTGCACTGGGAGGGCCAAAACAAGTGAGCAGGTGAGAAAGGAGTGGACTGGAAAGGCCACAAACGGTCCTAAGGAGCTGTGGGTCTTCTTCCAGCCATTCCCAGCAACCCTGCTTGATGGCAGAACCAGGTCCGGGCATTGTATCTTCCCACAGAGGCCCATGCTCAGAGAAGAGCCTGAAGCCCAGGCTTCTGTGCTGGCAGCCCCGGGGACACAGGAGGCCCAGTGTGGCCCTCCCTGCAGGGCCTGGTGCCTCCTCCTTCCCATTCCCTCCAAGGCTGACCTCAGCAGTCCTGGCTGGGCTTTTCCCAGAGCTGAGGCAGGAAACACAAGCCCTGAGTGTTTGTTCAGGCCGGGCAGGGCTCCGGGCAGGCGAGGAGGAAATAGCCACAAGATGTTTGTCCAAGTGGGAGTCAGGTTCCCCACAAGGGAGGAAGAAGGGCCGGAGGAGCAGGCCGTGTCAGCACACTGGGCCTATCTAGCCCACAGAGGCAGACTGCACACAGTAGGCACTGGCTGTTTGAGGGACGCAAGTCAGGATGTGAAGTCTCCTCCGGCAGAGCGTGAACGTCTTCTTCCATTCAGCTCATCAGCAGCCATTTGCAGCCCCAGGATGGGATGTTCCTTTTTGTGCTCTAATCTGTCCCCTCACCCCCCCCCACACTACCCCCACCCCTGCCGAGGTCCTCGCCTCCCTCAGGCAAAGCAGTGTGTGACTGGTCCAAGTGTGACATTGCAATTCAGTGATTTGGAATGTGACTGTGTCTAGGGACAGGCCATTACAGAGGTGGGTAGGACAGCGAGAAGGTGGCCATCTACACGCCCAGGAGAGGGTCTGGGAAGAAAACTTGGGGCACTTGCCCGTGGACCTCAGAAGCAGAGTATTGATGCACAACCACACAGGCAGCCATGGTGAGGGACACGGCCCACCTCCTCAGCATCTTCCTGGCCTCTACCTCAGGTTCCACTGACACTGTCCCTTTGCCCCCTGCCCTGGAAGCACACCTGCCCTCCCTCCAGCCCCTCTGAGGCATGTTCATCCCGCAGAATAGCTTGAAATAAAAAGACTGGCAAGGCAGGTACTTGTCTGTTGTCCTAGCACTTGGGAGGTGAGGACAGGAGAATTAGGAGTTCAAGGTCATCCTTGGATACTCATGGCTAGCAAGGGCTACCTGAGACCTGAGGTTTTATTATTATTTTTTTTAATTCCTTCTTTTTAAAGCAGAGGGTGGGGCAGCTGGTGAGATGGCTCAGCGGTGAATATCTTACCCTGTTAATGTGCAGGCATCTGTCTGCCTGTCCTTGGGGTCCTGACAGGAAAAGCCCTCAGCTGCAGCCAGTAAGAGCATCACCTGCGCACATTCACTAAATTTCCTTTTAAAGGGCCCTGCCCACCTCCTCCCTCCCACCTCCTCCCTCCCTCTCTCTCTCCCTCTCTCTTCCCCATCTCTCCCCCTCCTCCCCTCTCCCTCTGTCCCCCTCCTCCCTCCCCCTCCTCCCCTCTCCCTCTGTCCCCCTCCTCCCTCCCCCTCCTCCCCTCTCCCTCTGTCCTCCTCCTCCCTCCCCCTCCTCCCCTCTCCCTCTGTCCCCCTCCTCCCTCCCCCCTCTCCCTCTGTCCCCCTCCTCCCTCCCCCTCCTCCCCTCTCCCTCTGTCCCCCTCCTCCCTCCCCCTCCTCCCCCTCTCTGTCCCCCCTCCTCCCTCCCCCTCCTCCCCTCTCCCTCTGTCCCCCCCGTCTCCCCCATCCTCCCTCTGTCTCCCCCTCTCCCTCTGTCCCCCTCTTCCCCTCTCCATCTCCCCCCTCCTCCCTCTGTCCCCCCTCCTCCCCCTCCCTCTGTCCCCCTCCTCCCCTCCCCTCTGTCTCTCCCCCTCCTCCCTCTCCCTCTGTCTCCCCCTCCTCCCTCTGTCCCCCCTCCTCCCCCTCCCTCTGTCCCCCTCCCTCCCCTCTCCCTCTGTCCCCCTCCTCCCTCTCCCTCTGTCCCCCTCCCTCCCTCTCCCTCTGTCCCCCTCCTCCCTCTCCCTCTGTCCCCCTCCTCCCCTCCCTCTGTCCCCCTCCCTCCCTCTCCCTCTGTCCCCCTCCTCTCCTCCCTCTGTCCCCCTCCTCCCTCTCCCTCTGTCCCCCCTCCTCCCCTCTCCCTCTGTCTCTCCCTCCTCCCTCTCCCTCTGTCTCTCCCCCCTCCCCCCTCTGTCCCCCCTCCTCCCTCTCCCTCTGTCCCCCTCCTCCCTCTCCCTCTGTCCCCCCTCCTCCCCTCTCCCTCTGTCCCCCTCCTCCCTCTCCCTCTGTCTCTCCCTCCCTCCCTCTCCCTCTGTCTCTCCCCCCTCCCCCCTCTGTCCCCCCTCCTCCCTCTCCCTCTGTCCCCCTCCTCCCTCTCCCTCTGTCCCCCTCCCCCTCCCCTCCCTCTGTCCCCCTCCTCCCTCTCCCTCTGTCCCCCTCCTCCCTCTCCCTCTGTCCCCCTCCTCCCCCTCCCTCTGTCTCTCCATCCTCCCCTCTCCCTCTGTCCCCCTCCTCCCCCTCCCTCTGTCTCTCCCTCCTCCCCTCTCCCTCTGTCCCCCTCCTCCCCCTCCCTCTGTCCCCCTCCTCCCCTCTCTCTGTCCCCCTCCTCCCCTCTCCCTCTGTCCCCCTCCCTCCCCTCTCCCTCTGTCCCCCTCCTCCCCTCTCCCTCTGTCCCCCTCCCTCCCTCCCCCCCTCTGTCCCCCCTCCTCCCTCTCCCTCTGTCCCCCTCCTCCCCCTCTCTCTGTCTCTCCCTCATCCCCTCTCCCTCTGTCCCCCCTCCTCCCCCTCCCTCTGTCTCTCCCTCCTCCCCTCTCCCTCTGTCCCCCTCCCTCCCCTCTCCCTCTGTCTCCCCCCTCCCCTCCCCTGCCTGCCTTATGCCCTGCCACCTTTCGTCTCTCCGGATGGATGCTGCTGTCCCCAGAGGCCAGTCTCCCCTCCCCCTTTTTACTATCCCTTTCCCCTAATAAAAACCCCTCCACTTGAACTCTGTCTAATGGCATCTCTTTCTCTCGAGCGCCGCTTTTTTTAAATTACAACATATACTACTCCTGTACAGGACAAGAGTTCGGCTCCTCTGCCCACAGCTGGTGGCTCATAGTCATCTATAAATCCAGAGGACACAAAGCCCTTTTGTGGTTCCTGCAAGCACTTAGCACACATGCACATTAAAAAAAAAAAAAAAAAGGAAAGAAAAAGGAAAAACAGATACCATTAGATTCTAGCAAAGATGGTGGACATGTGGAATGTGGTTCATTGCCGGGTGAGGGCTGTGGTACACGGGAAAGTTTTTCTTCTTTCTCTGTTTTATGTATGTGTTTTGTGTGCAGGTATGATTATGCACCACATGAATGCAGTGCCCAAAGGGACCAGGAAGGAGTGCCGAAGCCCTTGGGACTGGAGATGCTGCCGGCTAACTGAACCCAGTCCCTCTTCAAGAGCAGGGAACCAATGGCTGAGCCATGGCTCCAGCCGCCCAGTCTCAAAAAAAAGTTCAACAGGTTCTTTTTAGAAAAGTTTACCAGGAAGGAGAGTCGGTAAAGTCCTCGCTGCACATGTGGGGACATGGAATTCAGGTTTCAGAACTGATGGAAAAAGCCATACTTGGGGAGTGAGCGATACCACAAACTTGTAAGTGCAGTGATCGGGAGATGATAGGCAGAGGCAGGCAGATAGATTCCTGGAGTTCACTGGTCAGCCAGCTAGCCCAGTGACGTGTTCTGGGCCAAAGAGAGACTTCCTCAAAGAAAGGGTGGAAGGTGTCTGAGCAGCAACCCGGGAGGCTGTCCTCTGACCTCTACACACATGAGCAGCCATGTTCACACACATGCGAAGTCAATGACTCTATACCCATATGTGGGAACAGCATGGAAACCCAAGTCCACCCAACCTGGAAACAAATGTCACAGTGCAACTGAGAAATGAGTCAGTGAGCAGGCAGACAAAGGAGGGAGGCCACACAATAGAAGGAAAAGGAAGCAACTGTCGTCTACAGAGCGGCAGGGTGTCTTTTCAAACCAGACAGTTTCCAGCACTCTCGGTGACTCATGACTAGGGAAGCAGGCAAGGAGTCGAGTGGCTGCTCAGAAGGCTTCCAATCATTGTTCTTGAATCCCAGCACTGTCCCAACCCTTTGTCCCAGCTGGGCTGGGCCTCAGGGTGGACTGGGGGGTGCCTCTCTGGCTGTCTATACAGCAC